>NW_022111379.1:21303293-21313331 GCF_000313985.2 Echinops telfairi
TAATATGCATGTTGTTCTGCTAGCAGAGCAGCGAGCAGTTCACTGTCGGTTAGTGCAGCCGGCATTGTCACCTGGGAAGGTTCTCTGGGAACAGTGAATTTTTGTAAAAACAGTTTCACTCAAACTTCGTTTTTTGTGATGGCCGATTTCAGCGAACAGTGTGTGGCTATGAAATTCTGTTTCCTGCTCAGGAAAAATACCCCATAAACTGTTGTGATGTTGAACAAAGATTACAATGACAGTGCTATAGGGCAAACTCAAGTGTATGAGTGATTTCCTCATTTCAAAAAAGTGAAATGTCAATTGATGACAAACCTCATTCTGGATGTCTGTCAACTTCCAAAAAGGATGAAAATGTCAATGGTGCATTTGGAGTTCATTCCACCAAGTCAGACTGTTAATCAAGCTTCTTATTTAGAGATTATAAAGATACTGCATAACAGTGTATAACAAAGCCAGCCTGATTTGTGGCAGACAGGGACTGGTTTTGCCAGGGCTCAGCACCTCATCTGACCTGGTTAGGGGTTACTCACAAGGGAGCCACGCTGAAAGTCTAAAAGGATAACTGTTGTGGGTGGAGGCACTAGACTGCTCCATCCTTGACTGCAGGAAGAGCGATGGATTCTTGTAGAAGACATGGCCCTCGGTCACGGACGCTGAGGACTAACAGGGTCTAAGTGCTGTTAGCTAATTGGGTCCTGGGATATGGATCCCTGAAAGAAAGGTGATTGGACTGATGGAGTATAACAGGGCTTGCTCGAGATTTAACAGAGAGATACTCATCTACTCTGGGTCAGGGCAACAGTTAGACTTGGAACTATTTATATCTTCTCTCTCTCCTTTTTTTGTCTTTTCTTTTTCTTTTGGTGTCTATCTATATAAGATAGGCAGGATAAGCAATCCCAAGAAGACAGCAAGGGAACTGAGGTTTGGGGGTAGGAGGCGAATTGGAGAGGAAGATATGGGGGAGGGGAGGGGTGAGCCATTAATGACAGGAACAGGGGAATAGCAAGGGATCTAAAATTGATGGTGAGGCGGATGTAGCATTCCTCGTCGTTTGGGCAATTGAAATGAGTCTAAGGGGTGAACAATGGGTATACATGATAGTGAGGCAGGAGGAAAGGAAAAAAAGAGGGAAAAACAAGAAAGTAAAAATTATATATATAGGTATAAAAATAAATATGTATATATGTAAAAATAAATGTGTTTTTTGTGTGTATATATACATATAAATCTTACCTCAGTATAAAAATGGTTTGTTCTAATAATGTGGCAATGTGTGATACCTGCCCCATGCAATCACTGGAGACAAAATGGGTGTATAAGTAAATGTGTTGAGAAAACTGATGGTGCCCAGCTATTAGAAGATAGAACATCTGTGGTCTTAAAGGCTTGAAGTTAAATAAGTAGCCGTCTATCATGGAAGCCACAAAGCCCATATGAAAGAAACACACCAGCCTGTGTGATCATGAGAATAGGTATCAGAAGTTCAAAAACAAGCAATCAAATTGACATAAATTAGCATAGACAAAGTGCAGACCCTAAACTCACCTGTTAAATTAATTGGACAGGCCCTCACAAAAGAGCCACATAAAAGGCATGATATATCCAGGATGCAGTATAGCCCTCATGAAACACATAACTCTCCTCTTGGTCTTTAATATCTTATCCCCTTACTATTATGGCCTTAGATTTACCTCATTAATCTTGGTAGACCTTCATATGTTCATTTGTATAATTAAGATCAATTGATGCATGACCTCCAAGATAGATAAACCCTTCAGAAATAGTAATGGGAGTAATGATTCCATGAGGGAACAGGAAGAAAGGGGGTGAAAATGGGGAAGGGGAAACCGATATCAATGATGACCATATACCCCCACTTGAGGGGACTGAATAACAGAATTGTAGGTGAATGGACACATTGGAAAGTATAAGATATGACAAAAATATGATGATCATGATAATATAATAAGAGTTCCTGGGAGGTAGAGTGGGGAAGGAGGGGAACTGATATCAAAGAGTTCAAGAAGCAAAAATAATGATGGCAGCAATTGTACAATTATACTTAATGTAATTCAATTATGGATTGTTATAATATCTGCAAGAGCTCCCAATAAAATGATTTTTTAAAAACCCAAACTCAAGTTTATTAGTGGTTTTCTAATTTCAAGAAATGTGGAATTTTCGATTGATGACAAACCTTGTTCTGGACATCCATCACTTCCTGAACAGATGAAGAAGTTGACAAAAACCATGCACTTGTGCTCGAAGATCGATGACAGACCATTGCTCGGTTCAGTGAATTTTAGTTGAAGATTTGAGAATGAGAAGGGTAGCTGCAAAACGTGTGCCTCTGGCTTTGACTTACCAGAGTGTTGATTGGAAACATACTGTGCTATGAAAAAAACAGCTCCGAAGGAACCAAGACTTTTTTCCTAAGGTCATTACTGATGACAAGACATGGTGCTATTCTTATGCCCCGAAAGCAAACATCAATCAAGCCAGTGGAAGATGCCATCATCACCTCCCCCAAAAAAACCTCCTCAAGTGAAATCAAAGATCAAAACGATGCTTATCTGTTTTTATTATGTCAGGGTGATGGTGCATTTGGAGTTCATTGCACCACATCAGCCTGTTAATCAAGCTTTTTATTTAGAGGTCCTGAAAAGTTTGCATAATAGTGTGCGACAAAAAAAGGATCTGATTTGTGGCAGACCGGGGACTGGTTTTGCCACTATGAAAATGTACCTGCTCATGCAGCCATTTCAGTGCCCCAGTTTGGGGCAAAAACAGCATGCCTATCTTGCCACACACACCTGACTCACCTGACCCCGCACCTGACTCACCTGACCTCATGTTTCCACAAATACAGAGGAACATGAAAGAAAGAAGAGGTGGGAAAAATAAACAAAACCAAAAAACCAAGGGAGGTGCTGTCAGCTATCCAACAGATGAGTTTAAAAAATGTTTCCAAGAATGGAATTGCAGATTTGACAAATGTATTAAGTGTAATGAAGAGCACTTTGAAGGTGATAAGGATGTTTGGGGGGGAAAATTAAATACCTAACTTTGAACAAAATTCAAACTTTTGGGGGGTACTTTTGAGGGGTACCCCCTTGTGTACTCTTGGAGAAGTTGAGGTTTTAGCTAGATCTAGGAGTGTTAGAATGTATATCACTGTTAAAGCAGGTAGGGAAATAATTCTAAGTGGGTGGTGTGGCATGAATCAAAGAAGAGGGGGATAGTATAAATGTAGACAAATGAATATGGCTGAAGTCAACAATTTATGCAGAGGTAAGTTGAACATGGCTGGAGGGAGAAACATAAATCAATTATACATATAAGGCTCAAGTGCATGATTTTAGTTTCACATTTTTCTTGATCAAGTCTACCTCTTTGCACTGCATAGTGGTACAGTGACTATATACGCAACTTTTTTTATTCAATTAATCTGCACACCTGTAATATGCCTTTGGTGGTATTTATTTATTTATTGTTTATTTATTGTCCAGGGCACTCTCAAGGGCAGAGGGTTATGAATGTCAAATTTAGCACAGGGATTAACATGATATATGGACAATCTTAGCTGGAAACAAAGCTAAGACTAAAGGAATCTACTTGGCAGTACGAGAACAATCTTGCCATTTAACATCTCTTGTTCCAGTCTAGTTCCAGAATCAAACCAGGCCAATTTCAGAGTTCTAGAGAGGAACTTCAAGCAACCCCTAGCAACTGTCTGGTAAGGAAGCTTCTCTGACAAGTTCTTGAAACAAAGGATGTCCTGTAATGTATCATGCCAGCTCTACTCAGAAGAAGGGGCCTTTTAGCTATAGAGGAGCACCATGCCAGCTCTACTCAGAAGAAGGGGCCTTTTAGCTATAGAGGAGCACCGTGCATGAAAGAACACCTTATCCATCTTTGTATCATAATGCACACAACCATCGGATAGCCTACTTCATCGTGACAACACATGAAGGAAAGCCACTCTCAATACACAAAACAAGGTGTGTGAATTGTTCTGAAATGATAACCTAAGAAGACAATTAAACAGAATGAAGAAAATGATGAATGAATTAAACAGACAATTAAACAGAATGAAAAAAATTAGATGACTTAAATTCTAAACAAGCCACCAATTGAAAAATTGTTATCAGAAGCAAAATATCTAATCATCAGCTGTAGGTAATCATTCTTCTTGCAAAAGAAACAGACCAGATGTATCGGTCAGTTGGCGCAATCCTCTGCTCCCCAATCATGATCTTGCCATTGAGGAACGAACAGTAAATTCTCACCTATGTGAATTTACTAGCCTCTCTTTGGTGTGATTACCATAAGGCATTTTATAAAGTTACGTCAAATTATGACATTAAATTGCAAGAAATGCCTTACAATTCAGCCTTCAACCGTATTTCATTCTTGTTTAGTAATCTTTAAATACTTGTATTTATTTAGGAACAATGATAGATGCATATAAACATACATGTATTAGTTATAGACTAGAGTGATGGATAAAACGTTTGGCTTTCTCTGACCTCATGACTAGAGCCTTCAAGGCTGTCACATTCCTTGCCCACTGGCTCACTCCGCCACTTCCATTCGGATAGCAATTGGTTGCTAATGAACTATTAGTTCCATGTGGATCTGTAGTTAATTAGAGACAAAATTATTTAAATAAAAAGCCAGTAATGATTATTTTGGACATATGTTAGTATGTTTAATTCCTTCTTGGTCTCTCTCTCTCTCTCTCCTACACTTAAAGCTTAGCATGATAGCAACACTTCTCATATATATTTGCTTCTAAGATCCTCATAGAAACCATCATACTACTCTTTTTTCTTTCTTTTTATCTTTTTTTTCAATTTCAATTCCCCAGTGGGAAATCCAATCTGGCGTTATAGTAAGTGACAAAAAAAGTGCTAATTAGCAGATGAATGCAATTAGTAGTTACTGCAAATGTTTTCAGGTAACTTCTGTTTCTGATATACTAACAGTTTATGTCAGCATTTCCATTTTACACAATATAAATTCAACAAAAAAACCCAAAACATTGTAATTCCCTTCACCTAAATAAATAAATAAAGAAGTCAATGCTAATATTAGGGGGGGAGGGAATTCAAACCTTTTCTTCCACTACAAGATCTCAAACTGCCTGACACAGAACCAATGTCAACTCGCAGTGACCCTATCATGGTGCGCGCATATTCTCTTTGCCCAGTGGAGCACGGCTCCTTCTTAGCTGCCAAACTCGCCCTGGGCGCTATGCTCCTTTTCCTGCTATATTATCATTCTCACGCTCACGTTCAAATTCTCCTCGTGAGACATGCCTCAAATGCTCATAATGTGCTCTTCGTTGCTTTACATGTACACTATATTTGTTCGACTCCAACTATATGAGAAATAACGCGAGAAGAAGGAAAGCTGTCTGCTTCTTTGCATGCACCACTGCCACTGAAATAAGCCCTGGGTGTTGGAGGCCTGGGGTAAACGTATGATGACGCGGATGTCAGAGTTTTAAGGAATGAACACAGACACGAATGGGGAGTCCGATGGATGAATACACGAAATGACTGGTGGATGAATACATGACAAATAGATGATTAGGTTCAAGGGGATGCAGCAATCATGTGGTCCCCATCCCTCACTCCTTCATAAGAAAACCGGGAGCTAGAGGGAAGAAAGGACCTCCATTAAGGCCGGCAATAATTAGAACAACAATTTTCATTTTGTCTCTTCTGCTGAGTCATCTGGATGTGATGGTTTTCCAACCATTGTGTCCTCATTACTTTCCCCACCAAATTTTACCTTATATGTTTCCTGGATTACCAAGAATCTTAGTATAGAGCAAATACACAATGTTTGTTTTTAAAAAGACAGTAAAAATAGTGTGATAGGTAAGGTTGCATGTCAAGTGTGTGGCCCAGGAGTCTCCATGGTTTGGCAGTCAAATGAACAAACAAATCCATTGCTATTGAGTTTATTTTGAGTCATGGTGATACAATAGGACAGATTAGAAATATCTCCTAGACTTCTATGGCTATAAATCATTGCATGTGAAGAAAGCCTCACGTTTCTACAATGGAGTGGCTAGTGGATTTGAAGTGCCAACTTTGTAGTTAGTACCCCAACTAGCAAATTATTAGGCTCTGGAAATCCTAGGTTGGCCAATTAGCACTGAGTAATCCCCTTGACTTGATCTAACAACGTAATCATGGCCAACATGTGACTGAGGTAGGATATAACACCTTCCTCATCACCGTCCTGATACAACTAATTATGGCAAGGGTGTCGTCTCCTTCTGAAATAAGTGAACACTGAGGGAAACATTTTTTTCTTTCTCACGCGCCCGCATCCTGTTTCTGACCCATCAACCTCTGGTTATTTGGACTTGAGGCAATAGCCTGCCATATTGCCTGCTAATCCTGGGAGTCCTCAGGGAACTGTCATGTGACACACCAACCTTGAATGTATTACCTCTGCAGTCATCTGACCTTTGGTTTATCCTCCTCTGCAGCGACCAGCCTGTGGTCTTCCTGTTGTTTATCAGACCCACAGCTATCCAAGTCAAGAGAAGCCCTCAGCCAAACATCTGACCCATGGAATTGCAATCTGCTACACACACACACACACACACACACACACACACACACACACGTCATAGGTTTTGCTTCCCTAGAGAACCAGACCTGAGACGCATATTTTATTTTTCCTCATAGTATTCATTTTATGGGGCAGAGGGGGAAAGATAGCTATTTCTTCCTGAGTTCTATTCCTGTCTCCATTTTCTACGTGATCACTGTAAGGACGGGTATGAGAGTGCTTCACGGGCCTGGATATGTGACAATCGGCAGGTCTCTCAGTTCGCCAGGTCTCTCAGGAGCCTTTCTGGGAATTATTCTAATTGGATTTTAGGGGAGAACTACTTTCTCGAGGTGATAGCTGGGAAGATTTGAACCCAGGAATAGCAGCTAAGTCATAGTTCCAGCAAGGCTGGGGAAGCCAATATGGAGAATTAATTGTATACTCAAACAGAGCAAATGAGGGGGTAAGAAATGTGGCAACACATTTAATTATTTCTTTTTTTTCACATTTAATTATTTCTAAATACTCTCCTATTCATAGGAGCCCTGGTGACTTAGTGAGCCAGACACTGAGCTGCTAATCACATGGTCACCAGTTTGAACCCACCAGCTGATGTTGAGGGGGACTATAAGGCTGTGTACTCCCTTAAATAAAGTCATAAAAACAAGAAAAGGAAGTTCTATCCTGCCCTCCAGCATCATATGAGCCAGAATTGGTTCGATGTCAATGAATTTGTAGTTTGGTCTGCTATTCATTAGGTTTCAATGACTTATTTTCAGAGGTAGGTTGCTTCTTCCTAACTTGGCTTTAGTCTGGATGCTCTTTATCTAGCAAACTGTATATCACATTGTGAAGAATAAGAATTCCTGTTATGCACGAGATCATTTTAAGTCTGAGCAGGCTTGATGGTACCTAACAACAGCGAGTAGTAAAGTTAGGATCCACACCCAGTGGCTCTAGTCTCTACCTATCAAACTGCATACTTCCATGCTTTCAATATTATGTTTCCTCACTCTCTCCCTTCCTGTCTGACTCTCTTTCTATGTAAATTCTAGATACATTTTATCTTTTCTATATCCTCAGTTATCTGATGATCCATGTTAAAGTCACTTTTATTATAACAAGGAGAACCTCATCTTATTGCACAAGCCCACTCAATTAAGAACATAATTTTCCAAAGCTGGGAGGTGCTTTGAAATAGGCTGAGATCCATGAAAGTCTGATAGTGCTAGCAAGCATAAGGTGATATTGTGTCTTCAGCCCTTAATCTTTCTACAATTCCCTATTGCAAGGAGGGTAGCAAAGAAAGTCCCTTTCCAGGATTATGTGGGAGAAGGCCAACAAAAAGTTAAAAATATCAGTTTTTGCAGGGATGGGATTTACAGTCCTGCCCAAATGAGTCTAAATTCAATAGCAGCCTAAGGAGCCAAATCTGCTGGGTGAGTCATGGCATTACCTGTCTAGATGAGATGTGCTTGGAGCAGATTTTCATTCTTCTAAGTTGGTAGGGCGCGTTTCATGCCTTGGAACAATTGTTTATCAAATGCTAGAGGTCCAGAAGGGAGAATACTTTCCAAAGCAGCTACTTCTAATCAAAGGTATAGTTTGTTAAAAATCTCCAATCACGGAACATTTGGTTCACGGTCATGTGCAATATGTACATTGCACACACAAAAAAACCAGAATGATCTTGCCCTCTAGCAGTTTATAATCTAAGTATTGAACTGTGGCTGCTTGTCAGAAGGATGAATGGTCAGATGCATTTTCAAAACGAAGATAAGGAAGCTCAGATCTGAAATGTGGAAATCCAGTGACCAAAGTAGAAAGGAAGTAGGCTTTGTAAATTAGACCATCCTTATCTTTTAAATTGATGAAAGCATGGCAAAGCAAGGCTCTTTGGTGATTTGAGCAAGGCTGAAATCAAGAGATCCTAAATGTAAAGATTAGGCAACCAAGTTTGTAGCTCAAAATGAATGCAGATGCGACTTCAAGGAATTCTTAGTCCCGGAGCAAACCAAATATATAAACAATGACTCTGTGACTAAATGTTTTTTGTTTTGTCTTAATAAATCCCCTAGGAATTTTTTTATAAATACAGATTCAGATTCTATAAGTCTGCTTTTATTATCAGTCCAACCGATGCCACCGATGCAGGACATTGGCCCATAGACTGAGGAGCAATAAGGCACATAGAGGGGCTAAGGGGAGCATTATCAGGGTATTAAATCCAATCATGGGAAAGGAGGGCATTAAACCATGTAATGTGGCAATCTAATGGGGATACTAGAGAAGAAACCTCGGAAGAAGGGAACTTTGAGCTAATTCCAAAAGATATGAACCAATCAAACTTTGGTTTCGCAACCAGGTTTAGTCAAATAAGTGAGCAGAAGCTGGGTTTTATTCATATTGAGACACAATGAAGCCTATAGGAAAATGCATCGAACTGTTCATTTGATCAAAAGCAAAAACAAAATAACAACAGTAATAAATAATAAAATATTATGGGTACTTCTACTTCAGGCTAGCGAATTTTAAAATGCTATTAATGACATGAGTCAAATCTGTAAATTTCTACTGCCGTGTGATTTTCAAAACAGACATTTTTGTAACGTTAACATCAAATTTACATCTAGGCTTCTTCTTCTAGTACGCAAGCCAAAGGGGCTGTGTGCTCATTGTGCTGGCTCTCTGTTTTGCTTTCCTGTAATGGAAATGATGAGGGTAATGGAGGGCAAATTAAGGCCAAAGGCCTATTTGCCATTGACTCCAGCATCAAATGACCTGTTTCAAGAGGAGAATAAGCAGTATTCTGTGGATAGCCTTACACTGTGCAGCAGGTGTTCACACCTGTGACTACTTAATCTGGACAAGATAATCACCTTTCTCTTATGGCAGCTGGTTCATGGCAAGCCCTGTCCACCATTACTGAACTATTTGGAGATAATAAGTCGTGGCTTTGCCTCAGATGATGCTCCAAGAGAAAAGGAAATATGAATGCCCGAAGGCCCCTTTGGTCAATCGTGCATGTGGTTTGCAGTTACATCTCCCAGTTACTTTGGCAGCCAAGCAGGGAACACAGCACCCAGACATGATCCTGCAAAGGCTTCATCTACAATTGGCCGGAGGAGTGTGGTGGACAGGATGCAGGTAGAGCATTCTCAGATGGAAAGTCATTAGCATTCATGGAATTCACTACTAAATTTAGCTGTAGTCAATCTGAGTCTGCAATTGATTAACTTGTTATTATCCTTTTAAAAAGAGATTTGAGCTGTGTGCGTGTGTGTGTGTGTGTGTGTGTGTGTGTGTTTGAACATTAATGAATGAGTGGTGTGAGTGGTGATACTGGGAGGGCAGAGGGAGGGTGGGCTGGAAAGGGGAAACTGATTACAAGGATCTACATATGACCTCCTCCCTGGGGGACGGACAACAGAAAAGTGGGTGAAGGGAGATGTCGGA
>NW_022111379.1:21313895-21315760 GCF_000313985.2 Echinops telfairi
GTACAAATGTGCTTGACACAATGGATGGATGTATGGATTGTGGTAAGAGTTGTATGAGCCCCCAATAAAATGATTTAAGAAAATTAAACAACACAACCAATCAACTTGATCTCTTAGACCAGTGGTTCTCAACCTTCCTAATGCCGTGACCCTTTAATACAGTTCCTCATGCTGTGGTGACCCCAACCATAAAATTATTTTCACTGCTACTTCATAACTGTAATTTTGCTACTGTTATGAATCATCATGTAAATATGCAGGATGTATTTTCATTGTTACAAATTGAGCATAATTATAGCACAGTGATTCATCATAAAAACAATATGTAATTATATATTGTGAAATATTTATTTCTAATTAAAAATAAATGAAATTTTTTCTTGGAAAAAAGAATGAATGAGTACTTAAGATACAAGGATGGAACAACCCTCCCCTACACACACAAAGTTTTTTTCAGGTTTTTATTCCTACAAAGAGATTCCCATTGCATGGAGATTAGTAGGGTCAATTTCCATTTGTTGAAGGAGGCATAAGGAGAGCAACTTGCTCTTCCTGATAAGCTACCTCTGTGCCCTCGCCCTGCAGAAACGACACCCCTTTCCCGTTCCAGAGGCCTTTCCATGCCAATCCCCATGCCAAAGTCCAAACTCAAAACTTTTACACATGAGCCTTGGCAGTTTAAGTGGCTCTTTAGAGAACATAGAATAATATGAAATCACTAGACAACATAGAGTAATATACAATCATAACTTCCAGTGTTGGAAGGAATTGCCAGAGGTCAAATAGTTTGTTCTGCTAGCCTTTAGGAAAGAGGGCCTCTAAATAATTGTGGATAGATTGGAACCAATTCTATTTTTAAAGATTTTGAGGAAAAACAACTCTGCCTTTTCATTTGATAATCCTATTCCAATGCATTTTTTTCAAATGTCAGGGTCCATTTCTTCAGTCTATTTTAAATGAGATAGATAGTCCCAAGGTCCAGATTTATATAATATCATAGGATCTCAAAAAGTAGATATGGCAATAGTGTCAAGATGTGTGTTATATTTTAAGACTTACTAATTTTATGACTTTTCCTATTTATATATGTAATTTCATTAACAGAAATATCTACCTGCAGTTCATATCCAAAAACCAAAATCTTCCTATATCCTTTCCTGATCATTTTCTTGGTATGTTCTACCAAAGCATTCATCCCAGGATATGTCAAAACATCATTAAAAGTCCACTTTACAATGCTCCTTCCAGATATATATTTTTTGAAACATGTTCTTTTCTTTTTCTTTTCTTTTTTCCCCTTCAGGTGGCATCCGACAGACGGTACATTTGGAGACAGCTTAAGTGACTTGGAAGGGTGGGCAGAGGAAACTGGCCACGCTCTTTGACAACTCCGTTTGTCAGACCTAGATGGGCTCAATTCTTTCTTTGTCAGGGAAGATTAGCACTGTGCAGTGTCTCAGCAAGTGGCTAGGTCTTTTTAAATAACAAGTCATGAATAAGAAATTGGGGCAGTGTTGCAGCTCAGAGCTTTATCATGAATTCTTAAGATTATGCAGGAAGCCTATTTTCGTCAGTTATTTCCTCCAAAGACATAAAAATAGGAAAATAGCAGACATGACAAAATAACCAATGTTTACTGTCAGGACCATAAAGGAAGAAATGACTGCCACCAGCCAAACCCCATATTCTTTCCCAGTTGTATTTGGAGGGCCAATGTTGCTTAGGCCCCCACCATGATAGTTGTAAGAGTCTTAGAATGGATTACTGTTTGCAAGTGGATGGTTAACCATTAATGTTAACCATTCATCTGCCCCAGTTGGCCTGTAGCCCAGATAATAAGTCGTGGCTTTGCCTCAGATGATGCT
>NW_022111379.1:21316251-21318800 GCF_000313985.2 Echinops telfairi
CTCCAGTTCTTTGATCTGCCTTGGTTGTTAGATAATCCTCACATGACACCTGTCTTCTCTCTGTGCTTATATCTCGGTCTAATTTCTAATTATTACTCAGACATGATTAAAATAGAACCCACACTATTTATGTATGATCTAATTAAAATTTTTAAATGCCATTTATAAACGGGAATGCGCTCACAGGTTAAGGCTTAAGATTCCAACATGTCTTTTCGGGGGACACAATGTAACCCATAACAGACATTACACTAACATTTTAGTTCTACAGCTAAAAATAAGAGAGAAGAGAAAGAAAACAGGACATAACAAGGGAACAACTACATTTTAGACTCTTTGGAATACCTCTTTCATCTTTAAATAATAAAAGTGACGCTTGAATTTAATGATTTGTGTGTACTTGCAATAAACCACCCTCCCATCCATCGTTCCTTTCTCCATCCTCCAGTGCTCCCTTGTCCTCACTTGGGTTCCCTAAGGATTAGACGTCCCCACAACTGCACCTTTTATCTTTCCCCGCTCGCTTGACATGTCCATTTAGCCTCTCTCCATAGTTATCATACTGGCTCATTTGAGTCTCTATTTTCATTTTGAATTGATATTTTTTTGCCAATTCTCACTCACTGACATCTCTCAAATTTTATCCACCCCTCAGTTCCCAACTCTGAAGCCTTAATCCCTGCTTGCCATGAACATTTTTCAAAGTCCCAATGTTCGCTTTGTCTTCACTGTCTCCCACTACCATTTAGTCTATCAAACTCATGATTTAAATAGGCAACTGGATTCGTTCTCATTTTACACAGTCATATTGAAAACCAAAATTTATCTTTCTATTTACCTCCCATTTGTGTGCAAATAAATGCCTAATTCTTTCCAGCTAAATTTTCTCTATTTCCTCTGTGCTATCTGTCCACACACACCCAAATCACAGTATTTCTTTTCATTTAAACATGTTAACATTTCCCTTCACCAGAACTCATACAAAATTAAATGTAATGATTCTCTAAAATGCCATGAGCTCCAAAAAGGTGAGAAGATACGTCAGTCATTTTAACACATTAAGACACTAGCACACCATCTGGCATATATTAGGACCTCAATAAGTATATGCTGAATGGATTAATTAATTCAATAACTAATTGGTGTGATAAGACACAGTAAATATAGGCCATTAGCTTACAGAAGTTCCTAAATGTTGAACACTAAGAATGTGGGATGCAAATTACCTTTTAAAATGCCTGATATTGCTGTAATGCAAGCTGTGGTATCAAACAGAAATAGAATTATATTTATAGAACTCTGACTCACCTCTCTGTGTACTCTCCTGTCCTAAAATAAAGGCGGGGAGGGGGAGGGGGGTGCTCTATAGAAAGACATCAATACAGCTGTGCGGAAATCTTAGTGCTAGACCAGAGTTTACGGCTCTGTGTATTAGGCATCCTAGATTATAGAACTCGCCCTAGCTCTTAATTATTTAGACCCCATAAGATCCATTTACCATTGCAGCACTATCGCATGTTAATCCAAGGCCAGTGTAGCACTTCTCATGCTTATTTTTCACATGTTCCATAGCTTAAGAATTTTTGAACATTTAAAATCTGTAGAAATGTGCGCATTTTTGTGTAGTTTCTCTGATTTCACGGGTGTTTATGTTATTTAGGCTGTTATCTAAGATCCTAGTTAGTCCCTTGTACAATTTAATGGACATGTGCGCTGCATATTTGAGGTAGCAAACCTGATGCCATCTGGCTTGAGTACCTGGGATGTCTTAGTAAAAAGCTATGTATACTAGGAAATTATGAAACATGTGAGGCTTTAAGGCTATAACAAGCTAGGTATCTCACAGATTTCTTGAGTATTTCCAGACTGCTCTTTTGTATCAGGGCAGTCATCTAAGAAGAAAATCTTTCAATTTGGGGATTTATAATTTTCATGGCTGTAGGTATTATTTCCCAAATCACAATGTAATAGTTGATCTTCTATAGTTTTTGTAAACCTCTCCCATTCAGTCTTGATAGCTCTGTTGGATAAGTGTTAGACTGAAAAGCACAGGGTCGGTAGTTCAAACCAACCATCTGCTGCACAGGAGAAAGATTAAGCTATTTGCTCTCGTAAAGATTTCCAGCCTTAGAAACCCTATTTTGGTTCACTGTAGTCAGAATCTACTCATTTGCTATCTGCTTGATTGTTCTTCCCATTTCTTCAACACATATGGTGACAGATACAGTGTTAAAAACACCCACATAGCTTTTTAAAAAAAAGAAAGAAAGAAAAAATATTATCCTATGAACCCTGGCATATATGTTCTGGAAATAGTTCAAATGATGCCTTTATGAGTGGCTGACTATTTACAAAAGTCCACTGGCAACTAGAACACTAGACAATAGAAGATTTATAGATTTTCACATTTGCCCTTTGAGGTCCTGTTCCACACCCTTGATATGAAGATATGAAATCCTGAATGAAGGGACCATGTTTCATTCACTAAATAATTCATTGAATATATATATTGAGTTAGTTAATTGTGCCAGCCTGGCCGATAATCACAT
>NW_022111379.1:21319255-21370624 GCF_000313985.2 Echinops telfairi
GTGGATTTGTTTCTCCAAAGTACCTAGACTAATACATATATACACACACATATATATACACTCATAAACATAGACATATATATTTTTTCAATTAATGATTGTGTATATATACCTATTAATAATTTTGATGTGTGAGGTACTGTGCTAGACTTTAAAAGTGGGACACTTAGCAAAACAATGACATCTTTACCTCTTTGCTTTTTTCTCATTTATAACTGAAACCTGCAAGAGTCTTTTCAGTAACTAAGAGTGCTGAAGATAAGTGAGGAATGAGCAAATCTCTCTCGGAAGAAGTACAGCCAGAATGTCTCATAAAAGCGAAGTTAGTGAGAGTCCATCTTGGCTCCTATGAGCATTCCTTCAGGAGGGCCAGCGCATGGAGAAAGTGTTGTGCTGAGTAAAGGAGGGGCCAGTTAAAAAGAAGACCTTTGACTAAAGGGATTTATACCGCCTGCAGAAATGGGCTTCACATACTAACCAGTTTGAGGATGGTACAAGACAAAGTAGGACGTCATTCTGTTGAACACAGGGCTGCTGTGAGTCAGACCTGGCTGGACAGCACCTTACGACGTAAGATTACGGAAGGGCCTTATTCCCTGGCACATTTATCCATACTCATTTTAGTTTGTTGTAATTTTGTTTTTCTTCTTCTTCTTCTTCTTCTTCTTTTTTTAAATCTCTTCCCTAAAACTTCCCTCTCTGTGATGGAAGAAATAATCAGACATTTGCCTTTATAACTTCAAGGATAGAAGTTTTATTAATGAAGCAGATAGGCAACGATAAAATATTCACTTACTAGGAAAATTCTTTTTTTTTTAAATCATTTTATTAGGGGCTGATACTACTCTTATCACAATCCATACATACATCAATTGTGTAAAGCACATTTGTACATTCATTGACCTCATCATTCTCAAAACATTTCCTCTCCATTTAGGTCCTCATTTTTCCCCTCCCTCCCCACTTCCCCCTCCCTCATGAGCCCTTGATAATTTATAAATTATTATTTTGTCATATCTTGCCCTGTCTGATGTCTCCATTCACCCACTTTTCTGTTGTCCATCCCCCAGGGAGAGGGTCACATATAGTTCCTTATAATAGGTTTCCTCTTTTCAACTCACTCTCTCTCTATCCTCCCAGTATCACCACTCTCACCACTGGTCCTGAAGGGATCATCCGCCCTGGATTCCCTGTTTTTCCAGTTCCCATCTGTACCAGTGTACATCCTCTTGTACTAGGAAAATTCTTATTGAATAGATACAATATGTCAAATACCAGTGCAGGCACATTCTGAGGTTGGTGATGTTGGCTACAAAGAAGTTTTTGTGCCACAACTTGAGTCAATGTTTTATTCTACCAATTGACGATCAAGAGGCTAAATGTTTTCTAATCATTGCTACAGCCAAACTCTTCCAAAGACCATTTGGTGTGCCCCTAAACCTCTACACAATGTGCCAGGTTCAATAACTTTCTGGTAAGGACACCAACGAGTACACCCAAAGCATAATCTACTCATTTGTACTCTCTGGCCTTTGGGCTGAAATGTCAGCAGATTGTTAATGCTGCTTCATTTAATGAATAGAAGTCTAATTATCTGGAATGGAGGGACTGCGTCTAAAATGTCTAGGCAGAGGAAGAATGGTTCCATCATTAAAAGCTGCCTCTCCCTCCCACCCTGGAGATTATTGATTTTACTTCTTCATCTGAGGATCAAGTATGACCGAACACGTTTCGTTTAGAATATCCTCTGTTCACCAGTGGGCTTAACCCTGCTTCAGTTGTTTTTGTTTTGATATTCCTCTTGCCCTGAAGAACAGTAAGAGGAAGCCTTGGGGCTTGGTAACAAATAGAAAAGCTTAGTCAAATGAAACGCAGTATCCAGGTACCACGGCTTCCCAAGAGCAAGAGAACATGGCTTTACCAGATGATGTAACATGCTTTTCTTTGGGCCCTTCTCTCCTCAGAGGATTAACAGTGACCTCCACGGATGTAAAATCAGGTTGAAACTCATCCAGCCCACGTTCCGGGCCCCTGTACCACATGAATCTATTTTCCCATCCGGATCCTCTTTTGCCACATGAGGTCACCATTCTTTTTGAAATCTCACTCTTTTTGTTCTCCAGAGATGAGTCGCTGAAATAGGACTCTATTTCTTTCTCGCTTAAACAAGTGCATTCTCATTTTCTACCACATTCCACGTGGCTTCAATTCTTCCAGAGTTAAAGCAGGTAGGCTTCTTTCCCATTCCCTCATTGCTCTGGTGATCTACGCTGAGGGAAAGTTGTGTGTTAGGAAGCCTTCAGCGCTAGACAGAAAACAGGGCTAAAGCACTGGAACACACAATGTGTGAAAAAGAAAAAAAAGAAAACATTGTTTTTTAACGGTGCGGTTGTGGAAATTTAGTTTGTTACTTTGGACTTCAATTCTTCAGTTAAAAAATGTGTAATAAGTATACATAGACAGTTATCAAACTAAGTCTTAACTTAAGGATTCGGGGTAGCTTTTTCCCCTTCTTAATGTCCTTCAGAGTTCATTGTAAGTCTTTAGTAAACTTTGCTCATTCATTAAAGCATGACAAAAATATCTAAATTTCAGCTATATTCATATTTAGATTTACCTACTGTGTTCGTTTGAGTAGACTAGAGAAATATATACATAGACACTCATATGTGTATAAGAAAGAGTTTTATATAGAGGGTAATTGTACATTAAGAAATCATCCCAATCCAGTCCAGTTCAAGCCCATAAGTCCAATATTAGCCCACATGTCCAATATCAGTCTATAAAGTCTTCTTCAGACTCATGAAACACATGCCATGACACCGCATACAGGACAATCACAGGCCAGTGGGTAGAAAGTCTTTGGATCCAGTCGTGTAGTAAGCAACTCAGCACTGGCAGGTGTCTCCACATGGCGCTTCTGGTTCCCAGGGCATGGGTTCTGCCAGTGTAGCGCCATGTGTCTTATCAGTAGAGCATCTCCAAGGGACTTTCAGTAGAAAGTCCATGTGGCTTCTCCTCAGGGATGTCTCGCAGGAAGTGAGCAGAGAGAGAGAAGTGTCTCCCACCTCCAAGGAAGAAAAATCAGATTTCCCAGAATCCTTAGGGGAAGGCCATGCCCATAAGAAGCCTCACTGGCTATGATCTGATTGACAGAGTAGACTCCACCCTTTCACTCTTAATCCTCTTAGATCCCAAATGGACACCAGGTTATGTAACTACCACACCATCAAAGAAGATACATCCATCTCTATCTCCATCGCCCTCTGTATATCTATGTTCCCTATTTTTGGAGAAGTAGACTTAGGGGAACTTTGTCCAGTCCATATTACTTGGATGAAATTGGCTTCTCCACTACTGTTTGCATATGCATTTAGTACAAGTTTAGCCAATAATAATTCACAGTCTGATGGGTTCAGAATAAACTACTGCCTGATTAGTTCTCCCTTGCCCTCTTACAGGATAAACTGCTAGAAGCTTGTAAATCTGATGCTGCTGGAATCTACTATTCACTTCATGTCAAAGGAGCTCATCAGAGAATATCAAATTGAGCTTTCTGTTAACAACTATCTGACCTTTGACTGCTATCATGTTTGTAGGTCTTGACTCACAGTCTCACTTGAATGCATTTATACAAAGAAAATGGGTAGAAAAAGGTAAACACACACATTGATGTTTGGGGAGCCATTAGGGGACCAAGAAAATCAATGATTGGTTATACTGCCAGGAAATATGCTGATAGGAAAATTATTTCAATGTTTAGCAAGATGGAAATTTAAAATCTAATATTAATTGAACAAATGATTTTAAAATATTACATATACTGTTTTATGACCTATATGTGAGAGAACAGCAAAAAACAAGACAACAAAATGCAAACTATCCACGTGTCACTGCGTTGAGGATAAATATTTGTATCTTTTATTTTTGAACTGCTCTAGCTCTCAAACCCAAAACAATGCCTAATCCATGCTGCTGTTTCCTTCAATGACATTCTGATTTGTAGCGATCCAGAGCAGGACTGCTCTGCCTGGCTTTCAGTGGTGCGAACTTTTAGTAGTCTATTCCAAGGCCCATTTTCCAAAGTGCTTTGGGTAGTTTGAACCGCCAAACTCTTGGTTAGTAGTTGAATCACCCACGAACATATCTGGTACATACCCACTGCCTTTCCATTTATTTTGACTTACTTGATATTAGTTAGAATGAACTAGATAACAATGAGTTTGTTTTTAAATTATGTTTTATTAGCATCATAATAGACAGGTTAGAACATAGTATATATTTTAAAATATTTGTTAAATGAGTGAACAAATATGCTTTTCCTTATAACAATCTCTGGGAGAAGGCAGGGGATGGAGCAGGGGAAGGAAGGAAACATTTGCACCTAAAACAATTTCTAGATTCGTGTGTAGACATCACTGAGCTAACCCTAGTAGGTGAAGGAATGTAAGAACAAGGTTCAAATGCTCATATTTTACTTAGTTCTCATAGCCATCCATTGCAATGGGTGTATTCTCTTTTTACATGCAAAGAAATTTAGGCCTAGAGAAATAAAGTGTTTTAAGGCACTCATGAATTTTTCTTTTCCAATCACACTACCACGATAATAAGTGGCATATCTCTAATTAAACCTAGTGTTAAACACAAAGGAAAAATAGGCTGATGATATACCAGGCTTGCCGAGCATGTACAGAATTGAAGCGTAGCATTTAAACTAGTGGCCAACAGGTAGAGTCCATAGTGGTCCCAGACTCCACATCGTTGATCTTCTTTCTTGGATTCAATAGGCCATAAAGAATTTTTTTAAGTAGAGTAATAATATAAAAAAATCACAAAGCAGCATACTCTCTTGTGCAGTGTTGAACGTAATATATCATTTCTCATTTAATACTTGCGATGATGACCACCATAATTGGTAGCAAATGCAGTGTCAAGGCACGGAATTGTGCTGTCTCAATTTATGGCACTGGAATCTTCCTTGTGTTTGAATGTCGACGCTAAGTGATTGGGTTTACAGTGAGCAGAGAAAGGTAATCTGCATTACAATTTCATGAGAAGATGGCCTTTTTATCCTTATATGTGTAGAATAGATGACACAAATGAGATCTCTTTATTATTTAGTGTTCTCCAATGCATGGAGGATGCTTTCTACAATGCTTTGCCAGATAAAACCATAACTGCCTCCGTAGGAGACATGTGGGCTGCCTGGGTGTGAATACGTATGTGGCTGGGGTGGGTTGGGAAGACTGGGGGCGTAAGCAGGCAATCAGTTTTACTCCAGGAGATATTACCTACATTTGCTTGGGTCTAAAGACTGACTCTAGGTGGTGGTAATCATTCTCTGAGAACTTGAGAGAGTTCCAGATCCTCTTGCAATAGTACTAATTCAGGGTGAAAAATGTTCACCATCAAACTGAAACGTCCCTGCACTTCTTTATCTCTGGTATTTGCAAAGGGAGAGAAAATTGGAATTTAGAGAGTAGTTGTGAGTTCTCATTAAAAGTAAGGGCAGAGCACATGGCTTATTTTTATCTCTAAAATCAACCTCAAGGATTCTTTCCTATTTCCTTAAACTTTCCATAATAGCATTTCTTAAGCTTTAAAATAACTTGGGATTAAAATGATAAATAGGGCAAATTGGCCTCTTTCATCCTCATTTTGATGCCCTTACCTGTTTTGGCAAGATTCCATCTTTTGCATTCTGCATTGCCCACCTCTTCCCCCATACCACCTGCCCTCCACCCTGCATAGGTCTGCTTCTGCTGCTGAGAATCTACACGAATGCGATCATTATATTTTTAAGATTTCTCATCTGGATAGTGACTTTTCTCTGGGAGTGCTTGTAGAAACTAAAGAGATAAGATATAGAACAATTTGAAATGTAAAGGGCTATGTAAACGATATTGTTATTACAGTGGCCCCACAGGTTTAGTGTTCCGGGTGTCAATAGATTTCCATCCAAATCCCTTCAGACTTATTAGGTAACAGACAACAAAAAGCATTAATAGATAATGAAACCTAAGCTAAACCATTTAGATGGGGTGTGCACACTAATTATTAGCAAATTTGGCAAAGTCGAGGTTATTTGTGATCTTGAAAATGCTGTTCATCGGGGAGCAGGAGCACAGAAAGCTGAGCTTTCTTTATTTAAAGAAAGAAAAGAAGAATCCAACACAGGAAGAATCAGGCATAGGCAGTGCTTGACACCTATTCTAGAAAGAGGAAAAATATATAAGAATGGGCAGCTGAGAAGAGACCTCATATAAGAGCAAGTTTGTTCATAACCTAATGAGAAGGATTTGGTAGAGAAGAGGGGAAAACGGTAATTCCTTCAAAGAGATGTCTTTGGAGTGGCACGATAAGTTCAAAGGGGGTCTTGGCCCTTAACAGCAATACAAGTATTTCACCTACTGAAATGATGAGATGGGTGGCATCTAGAGGCTGGCGGTAGTGGTGGTATGGGCTTATGGGAAGATCCCAATTGACTCCATTTTTTAAGTGAAATAAAAAACAATTCAGAGAACAGTAGTGCATTGGAGTTTTCATGAAATATGAAAAGGTGTTGGACACTCATCTGGGCATATGAAAAAGGAAATAGACTAGAACATTTGGCATTAGATCTGGACAACACCTAGAGTCTAGTCATTGTTATGACTAGTGGTTGTGAGAAGCCATGGACTTTCACCGGACTCCTGGTGTGGTTGAGTACCATGAATCTGCGTATAACAGGATGAAACAATGCCTGGTGCTATGTTCTCCCAACTGTTATGTTTGAGCCCATTGTTGCAGCCACTCTGCCAACTCATCTCCTTGAGGGTCTTCCATCGTTTCAATAACCCTCTACTTCAGCAAACATCATCTCCTTTTCCAGGGACTCCTCTCTCCTAATTGCATGTCTAAAGTTTGGGATTCAAAGTCTCATGACCTTTGTTTCTAAGGAACTTTCTAGCTGCACTTCCTCCACGACAGATGTGTTTATCTGGCAGTCTATTTTCTTCATCTGACAGCAGATTAAAATGCAGCAATTCTTCTGCCATCTTACTTAATCATTTTCCATATTTCATACGCATATGTGGCCATGAAAAACACCATGGCTTGGTTCCGGTGCACTTCATACCCTAGGTGACATCTTTGTTCTTGATCCCATGAAGGAGGTCCTTTACTGTCAACCTTGTTATTGTCATCGAGCCCGCTCCAACCTGTAGAGACTTTATGCAACCCTGAATTAAGTACTAGCCGCATCTGCGCCATTCTCACAATTGTTTCTACATTCGAGCCCATTGTTGCAGCCACTCTGCCAACTCATCTCCTTGTGGGTCTTCCATCGTTTCGATAACCCTCTACTTTAGCAAACATCATCTCCTTTTCCAGGGACTCCTCTCTCCTAATTGCATGTCTAAAGTTTGGGACTCAAAGTCTCATGACCTTTGTTTCTAAGGAACATTCTAGCTGCACTTCCTCCACGACAGACGTGTTTATCTGGCAGTCTATTTTCTTCATCTGACAGCAGATTAAAGTGCAGCAATTCTTCTGCCATCTTACGTAATCATTTTCCATATTTCATACGCATATGTGGCCATGAAAAACACCATGGCTTGGTTCCGGTGCGCCTCACGCCCTAGGTGACATCTTTGTTCTTGATCCCATGAAGGAGGTCCTTTACTGTCATCCTTGTGATTGCCATTGAGCCCGCTCCAACCCGTAGAGACTTTATGCAACCCTGAATTAAGTACTAGCCGCATCTGCGCCATTCTCACAATTGTTTCTACATTCGAGCCCATTGTTGCAGCCACTGTGTCAATCCATCTTGTTGAAGGCCTTCCTCTTTTTCTTTTGTTTCCCTTCCACTTTTCCAAGCATGATGTCCTTCTCCAGGGACTGGTCTCTCCTGAGAATAGCTCCAAAGTATGTCAGATGAAGTCGCTTCCTCCCTGCCTTCAGGGAACATTCTGGTCTTCCTTCCTTCCAGACAGATTGGTTTGCCCCTTTAGGAGTCCAGGGTACGTTCAACAGTTTTCTCCAGCCCCAGAATTCAACTCAAATGGGTGGTTCTCCCTCGGTCTTCCTTTGAAAATGTCCAACTCTCACATGCATATGAGGCAATGGAAACTACTATGACTTGAGTGAAGCGGACCTTAGCCCTCAAAACAACCCCCTTGCTTTCCAGCACTATGAAGAGATCCTGTGCGGGAGATTTACATATTGCAACTTCTCTTTTGATCTCTTAACTGCTGCTTCCGTGTGCATTGATTATGAATCCCAGCAAGTCAACATCCTTAAATTTTCAAACTTTCCTCCATTTATCATGACATTACCTGTTGGTCCAGGTTTGAGAATTTTGATATTCTTTACATTGAATTGTATCCAGACTAAAGGTCGGTTTTGAGAAAAGTCAAATACAATTCACTAACGATGTCAATCTTTCCCCATTTATTATGATGTTGCCTTTTGGTCCAGTTGTGAGGGTTTGTCTGTTATTTTCATCGGGTTGTCGTTTGTACTGAGGCTGTAGTTCTTGATTTTTATCATTACGTGGTTCAAGTCTCTGCCTCCCTTTCCAGAAGCAAGCTTTTGTCATTTGCATATTGCAGGCCGTTGCTGAGCCTTCTCATCTTTAGTCCAAACTCTTCTCTAGACAGTCCAGTTCTCAGATTATGGGCTCAGTAAGCAGACTGATGCATTACAGTGAAAGAGTACATCTTTCCTCATTTTAAACCCTACAGAATCCTCTTGTTAGGTTAGAATACCTGCTTCCTGGTGGATGGATGCACATGTCTCACACAAGCATCAATAATGTTCCAAAATTCCTGTTTACTTCTAATTTTATCTATAATTTGTTGTAATTCACACAATCAAATGCCTCCGCATAGTCAATGAAATACAAGTAAACATCTTTCTAATATTCTCAGTCAAGATACAGCTGATGTCAGCAATGGTTTTCCTCATGCCTTAGTCTCTTCTGAATCCAGCTTGAATTTCTGACCACTTCCTGTAAATGTGCTGCTGCAAATGCTTTTGAACTACCCTCAACAGAATATTACTTTTGCGTGATATTATTGGAATTATTTGACATTTGGTTGGGTCCCGTTTATTTGAAATGGGTACAAATATGGATCTGCTCCAGTCATTTGGACAAGTAAGTGTCTCCCAAATCGCATGGCACAGACTAGTGAGTGAGTCTAGGGCTGTTTCATTTGCTGAAATACGCAAATGGGCACCTGGCTACTCGGAGTCTGTAGTCGAGCGTTTATTTCTTTCTTGAATGCTATCTGTTCGAGATTATATGCTACCTCTTCAAATGATGCAACACTGGCCAATTCTGTTTTAGTACAGTAGCTTTGTGGATTCCTTCTATTCCTTTGGATAAATCGAGCTTCATTCAGTATTTTGCCTATAGAAGAATCCTTCAATACTTGCCCCAAAGGTTTGGATTTGTCTGTGGTTCTTTTAGCTTGAGAAATGCGGGGCGACGCCCTTCTCTTTTGGTTTTTCGGTTCCCGTTGTTTGTACACTTTATTCACACTTTACTGTGCCTGGTCAAGCTGCCTTTTGAAGTTGTTCAGCTTTTGTCATTTGCGTGTGAGACATTTTCAGGGTCTTGTCTGGCATCTATTTTAATCTTTTCTTTTTTCCTGTCTTCTTAATGGCCTGTTGTTTTTGTCATGAATGATATTCCGATATTGTCCCACAACTCATTGGTCATGTGTTATTAATGTTGAGTGAATCAAATCTGTTCTTTTCTTAAATTAATTAGGATGTCATATAGCTAACATATCCTTCCATAGTTCAACCACTTCCAGCAGAATGGTACAATTGCTACCACAATCAGTTTCCAATCATTCTTTTTCTACATGGACGCTTTGACATCATCTCTCCTCAACCCCCTCCCCCAGCACCACTGTACCCCCTCCTCCCATAACCCTTATTCTACTTGCTGTCCCTATAGGGTTATCAATCCTGGGTTTCATATACTTTAAAGGGGGAAAACATGTAAAACAACTTCAATAGCATGACTCTCAATGACATAACACCTCTGGTATTCATTCTTATGTGAGCAAACAAAACAATACAAACCAAAAATGCAGAACATTTAGAAACCAGATCAGGTCCAGCGTGCATAATAGAGGGGATCTGTTGACAACAGGTTAAGGTTCAAGTCAGATCTTTGCCTTTTATCTTCTATACTCAACCCTCTAATGTACTCTAATTCATAACCTGTTTCTTAATTGTGGATAGCGGGAGTTCACCAGAGGCTTATTTCCTATCCAGTTCCACAAATAAAACGTGCACTCCCACTGTCATCCATCACCTCTGCAAACCAGATTATCACCTTTTAGTCTCTGATATGAATTCCTCCATTGACTTCAGATTACATGATTCCAAATCCTTCAGTGACTGATGATGTGGACTCTTTCCCTGTGGATTTACTTGACATCTCACTTAGAAGGCTGCTTGTTTGGAGACAAGCCTTTAAGACACCAGACACTGTTTTTTTCTAATAGCTGAGCACCATCTAATTTCTTCAGCACATTTTTCTTTAGCACCCATCACCTCTCTGTTCTCTTTCTGAGGGTCAGTATTGAGCAGGGCCATAATGTAAGAACTAATTGTTCACAAGTTGGAACTAGGATTTAATGTAAGCCTCAAATCCATTCCTGGACATATGTTTTTTGTTTGTTTGTTTTTCTTTTGATGTATTATTACTTGTAAGTTAATACAAATGTTGCGTCATTCCACAGTTTAATCACGTCAAGCAAAATTGTACCTTTATTTGCATAATCATTTTCCAAACCTACTTTATTTTTCTGAACTCCTTGACATTGTCTCTCTTTTTCCCTTTTACCACTCTCCTCCCTGACTCCACCCCTCCCCCTAGCATTGAAACCCTCGTTCTAGTTACTATCCCTGCATCAATCCTGGGTGCCATATTAAAAAAGTAGAAAAAAACGTTCCTAACTTCAAGCAGGTAACCCTAATAACTTAGTACCTTTGTGATACACCCTAATATGTACAAACACAAGCAAATAAAACAGAGTGACCATGACAGGTTTCCCGGAATAATACATATCTTAATACAGCATATAAGGCATTGATGTACAAGACCTTATTTGCCCGCCTACCAACAGTTTACCAAATTTGGTGCAGCTGCCTTCTGCTTCCTCAGACTTCATGTATTTTCTGACTAAAGTCCTCAATCTGTTCTTCATATGGTCTCTAAATGAGGGATCTCTAACTGAGGGATATACTGAGGATCCCTGGTTGCCTAGTATTTTGCGCTGTTAACCACATGGTTAGCAGTTCAAATCTCGCTGTTGCTTTTCAGGAGAAAGATGAGGCTTTCTGCTCCTGTAAAGATTCACAAGCTTGAAAGTCCAAAAGGGCAGTGCTATTTTGTCCTCTATTGTCCCAGATTTTGTCTGTTTGTTTGTTTTTAAATATATACTTAAGATCCTATTTCATTCCAGTGAATTTGTTCCAATAGTCCTCCGCCACAACCTGAACTTACATTTGAGTGATTGATGGTCTGTCCCACAGAAACTAGCCTGCCTGGGTATAGCTGCTGATTTTGAGCTTCTCCATTGTTTCTTCCATTTTCTCTTTTTTATTTTTTATTTATTTTTTCTTCCATTTTCAACGAAGGAGTCATTAATGTGATCTCCATCTGTGGTTCTATCACCAACAGCATGTTTTCAAACTACTGTTCCTTCCTACTTCCAATTTTTGCATTTCAATTGCCAATAATTCTCCATGTATCTTGATTGTGTGTTTGATTGAGTTCAGACTGCAGACATTGGTAAAATTCTTCAATTTCTTCGCCACAGGTTTTAGTGGTTGGTACGTAAATTTGAATGACAGTTGTAGTGACTGGATTTCATTGTATATGGATAGATATTATCCTATCACCCATTATACTTCAAGATAGATTTTTAAATGTCCTTTTTTGAAGATGAAAGAGATACCATCTCTCTTGAATTTCTTATCCCTAGCGTGGTAAGCCATATGATGGTCTAATTCAAAATGGACAATACTAGCCCATTTCAGTTCACTGAGACCTAGGATATCCCTCTTTATGCCTTCCCCTTCATTTGTGATGAATTCTAATTTTCCTAATTCATACTCTGTAAACCTCAAGTTCCAATTAATAACTGATGTTTGAAGCACTTTCTTCCCATTTTGATTCATGCCCCATCAGCAACTGTAGATTCCCAAAGCTTTATCCAAATCCTTATGGTCAACCCTTCTTTGAGAAGGCAGCTCTTTGTCAGTCACGTTTCGATTGACTTCTGACCAGAGGGGCTCCTTTGGGACACTCTTTCTAACAGTATTCTTCTATTAATTAGGCCTTCAGTATCTGACAATGTCCCATGCCATCTTGTCTATTTCTAGGTTCTTTAGTATGTACTGGAAGAGCCCTGTTGGCCGTTGGGTTAGGTGGTGGGGCTGCTTGTGATGAGGTGAGAAGTTGGAAAGTGGCAGCCGTTCAGAGGGAGGAAGATTGATCGCCAATCCCATAAAGATGGACAGCCTTGGAAACCTACAGGAAAAGTTCTGTTCTGTCTTGTAGTGTTGCTGTGAGTTGGAACTGATTCAGTGGCAGGTGATATTGGAAGGTTTTAAATTAGGAAGAGTTTCTCTGTCTTGAGCTACACAGTACTTTGTTCCCTCACATATCTCCCTCCTTCCCTCCATTGGGACGGCAGTTGCACCCAGCTACTCGTGCGGCCGACTCTACCTTGGCAGAGCAAGATGTCGATGGGAAAATGTATAAGGCAGGGGAATTATATCGGTTTAGGTCACTGACCTAAAAATAAAGGCCCCTTCGTGCCCTGGTCCAAAATTCATGTAACAAAAATATTCTTGTTGAAGCAGAAAATGGTGAAACATTAAAAGAAAAGAAAGTGCTTTGGGAGAGTGTTCGTGCAGAGATCTATGATGATAAACCTTGAATAATTCACGTGACCTAGATTTAAATAGCACAGGTAATTCATGCAGAGATAGACATTTGGTTACTTAACAACTGTTCTTATAGCTGTAGATACTATATTTATAGTTGTTTTCATTGTTATTTTATAAACTCAGTTCTACCCTGCACTTTTGGAGACTTTAGTCACTTAGGTTGAGTCAAGCCTCGTTATTTCACTGCTCTCAGATGTAAAACATAGATGTCAACGTTGGTGGAAGGGATGATAATTGAGTTAGTTAATTGTGCCAACTTGGCCGATAAACACATGTGGGGCTAATTGAAAGGAGGAGGGATAAATGGGTGGTGAGCCTCGCCTTTCTAGTTCTCGGGTCTCTTGTTTTGTGATGGTCACATCAGGGTGCAGCTGCCTTAGCAGTTCCCTGCTTCAGCTTGTAAGATTGAAGACATCCCTAAGGAGAAGCCACAAGGACCTATCTCGATGCAGCTCTGGGTGCTGGAGCAGCCGTGTGGAGACCCCTGCTAGTGCTGAGATGCTTACTCGTTCACTGACTCGGCTTTCCTCCTGAAGTCGGCATCATTGCCTCTGTTTTGTGAGGTAAAGGACTTTGTGGACTGCTGTTGGGTTAATGGGTTAATGTTGGACTTGTGGGCTTGGGCAGCATTGGGTTGGGATGTTTTCGTGATGCACACTTTCTTTACATAAAACTCTCTTATACATGAGTTGCTGTGGATTTGTTTCTCTAAAGTACCTAGACTAATTCAATAATACTCTCCAAGAGGGAGATGAGGTAAAATGAGGAGAGAGGGAAATGGAGTTAGCCACTTGGAGGTATGATGCATAACTTAAATTGATGGATACAAAAGAATGATCTGATATGGAAACCCCCACCTAATTCACAAACACACACAAATTAGGTTTAATATCAAAACCTTGGCAGGCATACTTTCTGAGTCTCAGTTCCTCATTTATAAAATAAGTCCTAAAATCTCCTTTCCTACTTAAACTTTCAGGAGTTCCGGTGGTATACTGGATTATTTGTTCAGCTACAGTTCAAACCCATCAGCTGATTCGAGGGAGAAAATGAGATGTTTGCTCTTGTGAAGTCTTACACCATCCGAAAAGGGCCATTCTATCTGGTCCTTTAGGGTCTCTAGCTGTCAGAAATGACTTGATGGCAGATTTTTGAAACTTAAACTTCACATTTCTGCTGATTCAAAAAACAAACTGAGGAAGAGTTCTGATTGCACCCAGTAGAGGGTAGTGTTACCTACACTTGCTCGCAGCCTGAGTCTGACACAGATGGAACAAAGGAAGCAGAATTTAGAATACAGATTGGTAGCTATCTACCTCTCTCGGGTTTGAATTACCAGACCACAAATGCTTCTCCAAAAAATAGCAATCTAAAGCAAATGTAGAAATGAACTCCTCCTCAATCATTTGCCATTGCTCCCAAAATGGCCGCATTACTCATTTCTACTGGAATATGAACAGGAATTTAAATATCTGCAATCTGTGTTGTGTTCTGAAATTTAAAGTTTGTTCTATGAATACATTCATTTATATAAAATACAGCAGCTTGTCTATACATATTTGAACATTACAAAATTACAGTTGAAAGTAGCAGATTTTTTCCTCCTGCAAAAATATTTAAGGCATATTTATAAAGTTTTCTGATGTTTAATATCATGTCAAGAGAGGGGAACTTAATTGGACCTTTTAATATTGAAATAAGAAAAGTCGACGACTGATTGCAAACAGATTACTTTCACGTTGTCTGTTTAGTCCATAGTCATCATACTGGATGGAAGTCATCTGACTCTCACTCAGCTGGCAATATTCACAGACTGCTGGTCATGACCCTGGTTCCCCCTTGGTCACAAAAATTGCCTATCAGTGGACTCCCAAATCGCAGAGATTCTTACTGGGATACGAAAGGGGCACATAAAATAATAACAGAATGAAGTCATTTCAATATTGTTACGGATTGAATGTGAGGTATGAAAGTACTTGTCGAAAAACCAACAAATGATCGAATGAAATGATTGTTATGAAACATAATTAATTGAAACATCATCAACAGAAAAGAAATATTTACCAAAAGCATGGAAATTCAGGCATTAAAAGTAGAAATACGTTTAAATCAAAAATACATTGTGCATAGTGAGGCACAATAATTAGCTTCGTTGTTGTCAGCATCATCATCCCTGTGGGGTTCAGATTCACCCGAGACACGGTCCTTGTTGACCATAGAAAGGCACTAGGGAAGAATCTTCCAACTTCTGCTTTTTGGACCTTTAATGCTGTTGGAGGGCCTGCGTAATGCGTTTGCTTGGTTGGCTGGTTTTCTATTCATATGATGCTAAACCCTAAAAGGAAGGCGTTAATCTAAGAGTGATGTAATGACACCTGGTCCAGGAAAGCACGGTGCACTCCGCGAGTCACAGCCCAGACAGCAGCGATACGTCTTTCCCTGCACCCACCACATATGTTATTCCTGGCTGAGAGTCTGTTCCCTTTGGAGGGAGTTAAAAGTTTTTCAGATCACAAGGAAGCTTGGCTACAGGAGAGAAGATAAAATCAGCCCCCACCCCTTTTTCTCTTTTGCCTGTAGCAACTGTAAGTGCAATGAAATGTAAGAGTGGGAACAAATTGCTATGGCAACAAAGTGTGCTCTAATAATGAAGATCGGATCTCACCAGCAGGAAGGGCTAGAACTTTAAGGGAGAGGGGAAATAAGGAAATACACCTTGAAGAAGTAGGATGGAAAAAAACATAAAAAGTTTAAAGTTTCTGCTCTCCAGCCTATATATATTGTCCCATTTCCAAAAGTTGGATTTGTGTCTTGGCTAACTTCCTCCTAGGGATATGCTAACAAACCAAGGTCTTAGAATACTCCCTCCTCCCCACCTTTTTATTCTTTTGGTACCTGGTTCTTCCTTAGAGCAGGTGAAGGAGAGACCAGTCTCTTTGATCATACACCAATGCACAGTAGTTCCGGAAATACACAGAAGTCTGGGAATTAGCACTCTGCCTCATAGCTGGGCTTCACAGGCCTGGTCCACTTCCATTGAAAAAAAAATTATCTTATCCAGAAGAGGCTTCAGAAAATATGTGTGCCAAGTCCGAGAGGGGACTGGAAACAACACATTCCAGCCTGGAGCAAAATAACACTGTAAGTCAATGATCTTAGAGAAAACAAGGAAGAGTGGGTGGGAATCAGGTGTTCGGTGAAAGGAGCTAACGCTTCTTCAACTATCCTTTGTGGGGGGAAAGATTTTAATTGGGCTATCAGAATTGATTAGGCTATTAACTGCAACCTTGTAAATATTTCAGCTACAAGGGTTGATTGATCATTCACGTATCTGTCCTTGGCACCTAGGTGAGGAGTTCACCTCCAGGTCCATGTCATTCCGGGAGTTCAGCTGGATTTTGTCACTTGTGGGGGCAAGGCTTAGGAGAGTATTTGAGCAGCTCATGTCAGTAATGAGACATTCTGGTCTACAAAAGACACATGTGACGTTTATCACTTCTGCCCATAGCCAATTGGCCAGAGCAACTCTCCACTTTCAAGAGAGGGGGATCATTCATTGTTCATCTACCCATGCATCTGGAAGAAGAAAGGCGGAAACAGGTGATAATTGTATGAATGACTCAGAATTTTAGTAAGAGGTTTGTATATTGCAAGTTTTACTTCGGACACAATTTTTAAATCATTTTATTGGGAACTCTTACAGATGTTGTAACAATTTGTAATTCAATTAGATCAAGCCTGTTATACAATTGCTGCCACCATCAGTTTCAAAACAGTTTCATTCACCCTACCAACTGCTACCCCCCCAGCCAGAGCCCTTATTGCTATGTTATAATTATTAATTATTATTATTATTATCCATGACTTACACCATCCAATATATCCATTCACCTCCATTTCAGTTATTCATTTCCCTCGAGTGGGATTATACAGTCATCATTACTATCACCCATTTGAAGACAAAATGGGTGCATAAGCAAATGTGGTAAAGAAAGTGGATGGTGCCCTGCTATTAAAAGATATAGCGTCTGGAATCTTAAAGGGTTGAAGTTAAACAAGTAGCCATCTAGCAGGGATGCAGCAAAGCCCACATGGAAGAAGCACACCAACCTGTGTGATCATCAGGTGCTGATGGGAATAGGTATGAGAAGTTAAAAAACAAAACAAAAGAGCATTCAAATAGACGTGAGGGAGCATGGACAAAGTGGAGACATGGAACCCACTTGAAGATAATTGGACAGCCCCTCACAGAAGGGCCACATGGAAGGAATGTTAAGTCCAGGATGAGTTATAGCACTGATGAAACACACAAGTATCCTCTAGTCCTTTAATATTTCCACCCTTCACTATCAAGGTTCTTTTTAGACATGAGTATGCTCAAGTGCATAATTAAGATCATGTGATGCATGAAAGCCAAGATAGATAACCTTTCAGAAAGAGTAACTGGAGTAAGGATTCTCTGAGGGTACAGGAAGAGGTAGGAGGAGGTGGAGAACAGAGGGACCTGATAGCAAAGATGAGTGTATAATCCCACTTGAGAGGAACAAATAACGGAATTGTAGGTTAATGCACATTTTTAGATTCTCTGGGAAAGCAGTATGAAATTGTCTGTGTTCTATAGGATATGTTCCTATTGTCCTTGGGATACATATTCTAGAGACAGGAAGGCAGTTGCATTCTGCGAGGCATGTGAGGGGCTCCGCATGGTCATTTAGACTAGAATTCCAAAGTCAGAGGTTTCAGATTTTGAATACTGCTGAGAGTTTAGTGTCAAAATTTGGTTGGGATGTCAGTTGAAGCCTTGCCACCAATCTGAAGGTGGATCCAAGGGTGTATTAATCTGGGTACTTTAGAGAAACAAATCCACAGAAACTCATGTATAAGAGAGAGTTTTAAATAAAGGTTAAGGGTGCATCAAGAAAATATCCCAACCCAGTGCAGCCCAAGCCCACAAGCCCAACATTAACTCATTAACCCATATGTCCGACACCAATCCACAAAGTCCTCCTCCATCTCACAAAACACATGAAATAACACCAACTGCAGGAGGAAAGCTGAATCAGTGAATGCGTAAGTGCTGGCATGGTCTCCACATGGCTGCTCCAGCACCCAGGGCTGCATCAGGGTAGGTCCATGGCGCTTCTCCTTTGGGATGTCTTGCAGGAAGTCAGCGTTGCGAGCTGAAGCAGAGAACTGCTGAGGCAGCTGCACCCTAGTGTGACCATCAGAAAGCAAGAGACTCGAGCACTAGAAAGGTGAGGCTCACTGAGCCAGTTATCTCTCCACCCTTCAATTAACCCCACATGTGTTTATCGGCCAGGTTGGCACAATAAAGTAACTAACTCAAAGGGCAAGTCTTTGCCAGATTTGAAAGCTGTCAGAATCTTTTCGTGGCTCTTAATGGACATTCGTTTTTCTGGATCTTATAAAAATCTTTTCCATGTCAAAAACAGAACAAAATCTAATTTACCCTTACCTAAATTTTCCACATCAGCCCCACCTCATTTCTGCACATTCCATTATTTGAACTCTCGGTGCACTTATAATCAGCACGCATTTGTAAAAGTGATGGTCCTCAAACACACCAGAGATCCTACCCTCCCTTCCACTCAATATGACAATAGTAACCATGTATAATCTCCTTTGCAATTCTACTAGCACTTAGCACAGTGCTATTAACAAAGTTGACAGACAATACATCTTGATTGATCATGCCAGTGATTGAAAAAGGAAAGGAATGCGGATAGTGAACAATGGGCCAGGACAATGTGAATGCCTACCCTGGAGAGTTAGCACACTCTCTTCTTTGTGTGACTGTGTCTAAAGTCTTGTTTTAAAAGATGCTCTCCGATGAAGAGCCTGTTATGACTTTGGTTCCAAAAGCACAGCCCAGCAAGGTCAGGAAGGCCGGCAGCGAGGAAGGGAGTCATAAGGAGAGCAATACTATAGAAGGGAACAGGAATTGAATGGAGAGCCAGGAATGTGGGGGTTCTTTTGGTTTGCTAGTCCTCAGATATAGAAGGTTGGGGGCTTAAGGCCTCCATCTATGAACAGGGGGTGATTGCAATGGCTTTGTTTATTTCAAAGGATATTGCATATATTCTTTGACATTGAATATAAGTTAAAACATCTGAAATTTAAAAACTGCTTTACAACCGTAAGTTTAAAGTGAGGCCATTAAGATGGTGCTACCTTGTGTCTCGTGGCTTTTGTGCTCCCAGAGCTATTTCAGGCAAGGTAGGGGATATGTGAGAAACCCCTGGCAGCCCATGTTCTCAATCCTTTGATAGCCTTATATCTAATCAGCACAAGGTCCTGTTGCTAATTGCAGGGGGCTTCTCCCTGGGCATTCAGTACAGTTTGTAAAGTGTTATATTTATAACTTTCTGAAGCCTCAGTCGCTCTCAAAAGCCCAGGAAATAAGAGTGTGATCTGATTGTGACTGGAGATTGCAGGTTGATATTGCCAGGCTGGTGGTGATTTCTAACAAAAGCAAAACAGCAGGGATTGCGGAGAGAAGGGCACTAAAGCTTTCTACAGCTCTAACATGGCCTGCCTCCCTCCTTTCACTTGAATTTCATCCTTTTCCTTCTCTCTGTTCCTCGCTTTCCCATCCAAAGAAGAAAGTACCATGTTGAAGCCAAGATAAACTTGTTCACCTGGAGAAGTGGGGTTTGACATGGCTGAGGAGACAGGTTAGAACAAGTTCCAGCAGAAGCGAGTGGGATAGGGATGGCAGGAGAAGCTGGTCTGGAATCTAGAGCACTTGAACGGGAAATCATGAGTATTCTTTGTGAACCTTCAGTCCCGAAGGATGCTCTTATGAGGGTCCAGCAGTGCACCCCATAGAGGATCTGTTTTGTGGTGAACATGGAAGACACACCATTTTGAAGATCAAATATTTTTATTTGAGTTTTGATGCCAACGTTTATAAACTTTATCCTTTGCTTCTTGAGAATTAATTTTCTCACTTGAAACTAGGTAGAGTAAGGGTAAACACAAAAGCCGTTTCAAAGTTTTTGTGTGATAATTCAATGAGGATCATTTTGAAAAGTTCTTCATTTTAGAAAGAATAATCAGTAGATCACTTGTGATTGTGAAACGTGTCATATTCTCCAGCTCCTCAAGAGACCCAGCCAATTACAATTGTTGGAGAGACACAGAGCACCAGCCCAGGGAGCAGAGAAAACGTACATCCCACAAGATGGGCATAAGACAAGCAGGAAGGGCAGCAAGGAAGAAGGCAGGTTTCGGGTTCTCACCACCATGGGGGTTCAGAGATTAGAGTTGTGAACATATTCAGCAATTCATTATTGCATTCTGCTTCTGCTCCCTGCCACCACCACCCCACAAACACACACACATACACAATTCTTACCAAGTAGACAAATAAACAACAAACCGCCCCAAATTCACTGCTATTGCATTGCTCCCAACTCATAATGAGCCTATAGGACAGAGTTAGATTGCTCCTGGGAGTGTCCTACACTCATCTTTAGGGGCATATAAAGTCCCCCCTTTCTCCTGATGGTTCAGCTGGTAATTTCACCTGGAGTTCTCACAATCATGGGGTCACCTGAGATTACAATTGTGAACATATTCAGCAGTCAATTATTGTACTTTTCTCCCCCAAACCTTATAAGAAACAAAAATCATTTCCATATCGTAGTCCTCAGCATATTTGTGCATGGTACATTGTCTGGCAAAGTGGAATTAAGCTGGCAGAAGAAATGTACCTTGCTGCTCAGCTGTCAATCAAAGAAGGAGTTTACCCTGGATTGTCTAGGCAGGGCAGTGTAATCACCACCGCTAATACCACCATTGCTACTCGTTTCCTTTGAGGCTCTTCCAATGCATGGTAGACCTATCTGTGGCAGAATAGAACTGGGGTTGATAGACACATTTTTGAGACGTAAATTCCTTCTTCCATGGCACTTTGGGTTTATGGAAGCTTCAATCTTTCGGTTCATGACTGAGTGGGTTAGCCATCTGTATCAGGAGGTTTACAAGTTAATGTAAAAGGGAAAGAGAGAGATAGAATATGATAATAGAGGCTTCATGACATGGAGTGATAGAATGTGAAAAGAACTAGATGGTCATTGTAATGTCTGAAGACGGAAAAAGGGACCATGGAGTGAGGATTGTAGCACCTTCTGGAAATGGGGACATGGCAGAAAACAGAGCCTCCCCTAAGGACCACAACTCAGTCAGCGCCTTCACTTTTGCAGTGAGATCATCTCACACTTTAATACATTCCTATTGTTGGTGGTCACATGTTTGTGGTCATTTGTACAGAAGTATTAGGAAACTAATATAGTATTCCAATAAGATTTATGAATCGAAGTAAGAGATTTTGAATATTTAGATTAGAAACATCACCAATCAAGAAGGTGAATTTGCACGTGAAACAAAAAATACAGAGAGTTAATTTAAACTCTAACGTGGGCATGAAAGCGACATCTTAATATTTGCTCCACAGTCCCAAGAAACAAGTTTAACTTGGAGAAAGCATCCAAATGCGCCCTCCTCCCTGGGGCCAGACAGTCTTTACAGAACATAAAGCCTATCTTGACAAGCCCAGGCGCAATTTTTTTTTAAATTTCACATTACCCCAAACAAACCATTATACAGTGGATGTTTATGATCTAATTTCTTATTCCTTCAGCATTATCTTCTCCACATATAGACTACCATCTAGTCAGAGTAAATATACTCTTCTATGTTCTTGTTATCGGAAACAATGGCTTTCAAGAAATTTGATTCCATCATCATTAAGCCTGTAAGCCTAACAATGCCAACCTGCTCTGTCTAAAGAGGAAATCGTGGATGAAAGAGGAAACCCTGTGTTATCGGTAAGCACAGTGAGGAACCCTGGTGCCGTGGGGTTACACACACAGCTACTAACCAAAAAGTTCTAACTCACCGGTCCTTCTGTGAGAGCAAGATGTGGCATATTCTACTGCCCTCCGGGTTACAGACTGGGGAATCCCAGGGGGCAGTTCTTCTCGGTCTTACTGAGTCACTGTGATTCAGAATCAATACCAGGGCAATAGGTTGGGTTGGGTTTTGAGAATGTGGTCATCGTCAAGGCTGTGTGTCCACTTGGCAGGGCCAGGAACCTCAGTGATTCGGCATTGGAGACACAATAACCCCATAGAACGAGGTTTCCTGGGAGGTGTGGGCTGCTTCCAATAGAAATGAATGCTACGGAGAAGTTTATTTGCTTTTTGATGGATCGGGATTTTGTATTGGGCTCCTCATACATCTTCTGGTTCTTTGGACTTCAGCTAGTAGCTTTTAACACTGCATGCTGATCTTGGGAGTTGTTAGCCATCTGCCATGTCACCTGCCAACCTTGAACTTATTCCCCCCATAGTCAGAAACCTGCCTCTGATCTACCCATTTTGGGTCAGCAGCCTCTACAAATACATCTGCTCCATGGACTTGTTTCATGAGAACCATTTCTGTAATTTAAATTTCCCCCTAAATATACATATCTATCTATCTATCTATCTATCTATCTATCTATCTATCTATCTATCTATCATCATCATCTATATATCACTGGTTTTAGTTCTTATTTTGCAAACACTGATACTTATTTCAGCCCAAATATTGCTTGATCCTCCCAGATCTGTTATTTAACCAAAAATTGGACATGGATTATATAAGCATTATTTTGTCTTTTTCCCCCCTTTATTTGCCATCAACAGCCGAATTACCACTGTTTCCACAAGCACCTTGATTTCCCTATGGGAAATTTGTCATTGTGCTTAGTCTTGTTCAAAGAGGATTACCTATCTAGGCATGCCGGAAAGGCAGTTGACTAAATCTCATTGTTCTCAGACCTTCCAGCTCAGGCAGAAGTGTATTATGTAAAAGTGGTCAAGCTTCTAGCCTTCTAGCTTCCACAAGTCTGAATTTTGGGTGAATGATGTAGAGAGGTAAGTTCACAAATCAGATGCAAAGCGTGCAATGACAAAAACGTTAACTTGTGCTTTTGCAATATGGCGTTTGTTCCCTTGCTTCCTAATAACTTTCTATCTAGTTCTTCCCCCCTCAATCTTGGAATACTATCTTTCCAAATTTTCCCCAAAGAAAGTCAGAGTCAGCTTCTGTCCTTACACACTAAAAAGGAATCCTTACTGACAAAGACTTTTAACATGGGCCCTTATCGTCCTCTGTCGATGCATATATTCTAACATTTGAAACTTGTGCTGTCATCCATAACTAGGATGGATTTGAAATAGCTGTGATCATCTCTGGCCAAATTCGATTCAGGAAATTTGCGTGTTCCTTGATCAACCCATTTAGATTTTTTGAATAAGAAATGGACTTCTGGAACTTATTATGTGATTATATCAGTGGGGAGTTTTACATGCAAAAAATCACATTGATATGAGAAGTTACAGTGAGAGAAAATGAATCAAGAATGATACGACTCATGAAAGTGGTTGAGAATACTACAGATACCGCAGTAGAAAGGCAGAGGCACTTTGTAGCCATTAATTGCAGTACAGGGTATTGAGGTGAAATCTGATATACATGTACAATTGTAAAAGAGGGGTCTGTCAAGTACACTGTGATGTATACATGAGATCATGTTAAGAAATTTACTCATCGTCATTCCGTTGATTCAACCTCACAGTGACCCTATGGAACAGAGCACGACTCTCCCAAGTAGGCTTTCCAAGGCTGTTAATCCTTCTGGAAGCAGACAGCCCAGTCTTTCTTCCCCGGAGCAGCCGGTGAACTTGAACTGCTGACCTTGTGATCAGCAGCCACCACTCTTCACTGAAATCTGCTGACAAAGAAATCTTCAAATTTTGAAAAGCAAAACAGTCATACGGATGACCAAAGTGAGTTTGACCCAAGCAATTACCTTTTTCATGGCTTTATGCAATTGTTAGACAATAATTGATATATTCCGATTGTGGTACTGGGACAAAGTATTGACTATTCTGAAACCTGCCAAGGAACAAACAAATTAGTCTTAGAAGAAATATAACCAGAATTCTCCGTAGAAGTTAGTCTAGTGAGAATTCACCTTGCTTTTTTGGGACACATCATCAGGAGAGATAATCCCTGGAACAGGAAATCTGTTTGCTGAAACAGAGATTCAGACACCAAGAAGAGAGTATGCTACGAGGCTGAGGGACACCAACGCCACAGCAATGGGTCTGAGCACATTCCTGATCAGGAAGGTGGCAGTGCCCAACCATGCTTTGCTGTGTGGGATGCACAATGATGCTTTCAGTTGAAGGTGCCTCAATGTCAACTAAAAACAATAAACCCTGAAAACATTATGAAACAAAAGATTTGGTGTTTTAAAAAAAGAACACAAGCTATAAAGTACATATAAGGGGAATATTAAAGACATTTGAAATGTTCCATAATGATGATCCATGTGTGTTTTTTTTTAAAATATATACCATTTTTAAATGTTGCTGATTCATCCTTTGTCATCCCTGAATTGCTAATTGTTGATCAAGTACCGTATGCACTGGGAATCCAGTTAATGATTTAACCCCCTTCCGATGAAACAGCCAGTTGTCTGCACAGCACACTCTGATTTCCCTCCCCGCCCCTGTTGGTTGTAGTTGGTGGAGGACAGTTTGGGAACTTTCACACCCACACGTGAAGCTCCTCGGTTAGTTTTCTCACCCTTCAAGCTAACCTCTGGTGGATGTGTCTAATACAGGCTGAGCTGGTGGTAAAAGGCCATGGGTGAGGTAAGGATCCCACGCTGCTGCTTTTATCAGGTGGGTAGAAGTGTTCTTTTCTAATGACATTTCTGCCAAGACTTTTGCCGAGCACTTGAAGGGAAGCCACCGGCACCAGATGTTGAATGCGAAAGACGTGTTTACACCTCCGGGGCTAAGCACGTGAACCAGGACAGTGTCCTGTGCCTTTGGAGATCTGTCTTGAAGATTCGTATTCACGAGCCAGTTTTCCCAAAGGGCATTTCATTTTCAGTTTATATTCGTTCCACTTCTCATGATGAAATCGCCACTCTTTTGTAGGGGCAGAATTTCAAGGGCTCAAAACTTCTATCTTTTTTGGTGACTCAAGGCTAATTTGTATGCTGTTAAGAAAGAAGACATAAATAAACTTTTAAATGACCATAACTAAAGTATCCATTTGAAGACAGTTTTCTTTCTTCTGAAAGCATTGCTCAGATTGGTTTTTAATGAAGAAGCGGTACCAGGCACACAAGGTGTGTGTTTATAGGCCAGGGGACACTGTGCAAAACCCTCCCTTAAGGCAACTCCGCGGTCACGTGAAGTGCAAACAGGGGGGTTGCTCTTGCTCACATGCAAATGTTCTGCCCAGTTCTGACCTCGGCAGTTTTGTGGATTCCCAGTGGACACCATTCATCTCAAATGATGTATCTCAAGTGCATTAGATGTTCAGTGTGCCTGCCTCCAGATATCATTTTCTAGATTGTTCACATTTACTGGATTTTCCTGTACTTACATGAAAATAACTGTTTTGTCATGCCGTGACTGAGCTTTTAATACTTACCTAGTCATGGATTCATCCACTAATAAGAAATCCTTGCTTTAGTTCATAAAGCATGAATACCAAGAACTTTTGTTATCAAATGCAGCCCTTATCAGGAATCAGTTGTTGTTAAGTCACAATGAAATCAGCTTTATACCTGGAATAAAATCACTGTGGTCTGACACTCAGAGAAATTTTGCAGACTATCAGTTTTTTATATTTTCAACATCAAAGCTAATCAGGTGACCTGTGTTTTTTGCCCATGATATGATAAGTGTATAGATAGATGATAGATAGATAAATAGATAGATATAAATAGATATAAATAGTTAGATATAAACACAATCTGAGTATGTAGCTTCCTAATGATTCCAAGTTTATTTAATTTACAATTATACTCCTAGACTTACCATACCTTATGCAAGAGTCCTGGAGGCACAGTGGTTCAGTGCTTGGCTGTTAACCCAAAGACTGGTTGATCAAACTCACCAGCCACTCTTTGTAAGAAACAGGAGCCGATCAGTATCCGTAAGATTACTGCCTAGGAAACCATATGGAGAAGTTCTACTCTATCTTTTAGGATCACTGTGAGCTGGCATGAACTCCAAACAAATGAAAAATGAATTTGATTTGATTTTAACATAGATATGAAAGAGATCCTGGTGGCACTGTAGGGCAAATGTTGAACTGTTAACCACAAGGTCAATAGTTCAAACCCACCAGCCAGTTTGAGAACGACATTGAGGCTAGAAAGAAGTTGAGGATATAACTCCTGTAAAATTTTATAAGCTCAGAAATTCTATATTGGGTTGGAATTGATATTAGGACAATTGATTTGGACGAATATATGCAAGGGCAATTCAAACAGTTCATAGGGAAATTCCACATTTTTCTAATCCATTTGTCCATGCACATTTTGAAGTCCCTTCATGTGTCTATGTGTGTCCATATAATATAGTATTTTATGAATAGGAGATACATTTTGCTGATATAGGGTGTGTGCTCATATATGTGTTCATATAAAACTGAAGGTGAAGGAATTGAAATGGGTTATAGACAGAAACTAACATTGGTCAAATATTTGATGTTTTGGAAACCTCTGGAAAGCTATAGATTTTATTTACTCTTTCATTTAAACTACAAAGAATTGGACAGCATACCTTCATCAACTTATACCAAATGTTAAGTTATAAAGACCGAAGAACTGTTTCTATGAACAGTTTAACACCTTCTATTCCCGCGTTTGGTGAGAGAAAAAGAAAAAAATTGCGTGCTATTCTTTCAACTATTTCTACTATTTTCAGAGTTTGCAAACACTTTCACCAATTAGTGATCTGATGCCCATAGGGTGACTACACATGTCAGTTAGCCTCATATAAACCAGTTTGTCCTTGTGTCCCTGTGTGCATATCAATCACGCTCACTTCACTTTGAAGAGTTTCATGGTTTGGATTATAAACTATATAAACCCCATAGATATTAAGACTTTTGTAAATTACTTTACTCAATTTTGAAATAATCAAGATAATCATTCAATAAATTCAACCAGGGAGTACTTACCATGTATCTCTCTCTATTTCTAGGCAAAATGTCCCAGAGAATACCCGTTATCATTTAATTCCAAAAGGAGTTAGCAATATTTCTGTTTTTAGTCAGATACTCATATGTTAACAAATTTGAAAGGTTAAATTGAATAAAGTCTGTCTGCCATACAGTCAAATTCAGAAGATGGGCAAAAATGAATAGGTCAATGAATGAATGGATGAATGAAACACTAAGTAATAAATATTGAATAAGACAATATGTGAGGGGCAGAAAGACCAAGCATTTATCAAACATCTATGTGCTATGCAATTTTTATTCTCTTTCTCTTGCCGCCATACACTCGCCATGTGACTATGAGTATGTCACTCAATCTCTTTGTTCCTCAATTTTCTCCACTCTGATATGGAGAAAATAATAGTCCCAGTTGTTGTGAGGACTTCATACATGTAAACTCTGGTGCATAATGAATGCTCCTTATAGCTTATTTATTTGTTCTCCATTGAGAAAGATGAGAAGACACGTGGAATCTCTCCAGTAAAGGTGCTATAGAGAGCCATGGTTTGCAATTGGAGGAAAACCTAGACCACCTCTTCAGATTGGATTCTATCCTTTCTTTCTTTGAGTAAATGTGGATTGCTCACGACACACTTTTTAATACAGTTAAAAAACAACAGTGCACACACAAGGAAAGAAATTTTAAAAACCTAGATGCTATGGTGAAGTCAAATTCAGCATCTGTACTACAAGGCAATTTAAGAGTTCCCCCCAAGGCCAAATCCTAATGCTTATCATTCAGAGAGTTTCTTTAAAAGCATTCATGAAAATATTCACGTAAGCAGCACTTCAGTAAATGAATGTTCTTTATAATAAGGAACCATTCCTCCTAACATGCCTTAAAAGGAAAATTGCTCCTATTATTTTAGTACAAAAGATGATGAGGCAGAGGAGATGAATTTTTTGGACTCAGGTTCCACATTAAGTCAATAGCAGAAACAAACTCAGAATGGCAAAGTAATAGTAAAGAATTTCCCCAGCCCCAGTTGGCGTGGTTCTTCAATTTTATGTTCATGACCTCCCATTACCTCGCGCTTGGGATCTGGCACATTTAATTGCTTTTGAAAGCAGCAAGCACGGTACTGTTCGACTACTTGGATGGATGAGCTCTTTTTTAAAACAATACATTTCTACTCACTGTGATTGAACTGCAACTCAATAGCCACGCATCTCTTCAAGGAGCACTCTGTGAGTCTACTCCAACTGCGATGGCCAAGAATTCTAAGGACGTTGACTTTGGATCCTGTCCACGTTACCAGCAAAGTCAGTTCCCTCTTTCAGGGCCTCTGATCCAGACACTCAACTTCTCCTATCAGCCCAGTGTGTGGCAAAGCATTTTAGGTCTCTCACAGCTCTACTACTTAAAGAGAATTCTTCTTGTTTTCACTGACACGGAGACTGGTAGTGCACGTGGAATTGCCATGCCATTGTGGACATCGGGAACATCAAATAAAGCAAGCTGGCTCAGCAATTGTCTTCCTGTTATCTCCGAAGGGAATTTAAATTAAAGAGAGAAGACCAGATACAGGAGACCTTTATAATATTTCGAGTTTATGTTTTGGTTTGGAGTTTTTGTTTTTGTTTTCTATCTGTTTCACTATAATGATAGATTTTGAAATGTGGGATACTTCTCTTCCTCCTCTTCTTGAGAGGAATAAAAAAGGGGAGGGAGAGCTGAGAAACCACATTCCTGTCCACCGCCAGGCATTGAGCAAAGCTAGCTCTGAGGATACGACAATCTTGGTCGAGCTGTAGTGTGACCTTGCAGTCAAGCAGAGGCCACCTGGAACGGTCCTTTAGAAAACAATCAGTGCCAGCTTTCCAGAAAATTCTATAAAAGATTTCAAAAATGTGTCTACTAGATATTTTGCAAAAGGAGGCACATATTTCTCAGACTGTTTCTATTTGAGGAGGCAAGGGGTATTCTTTCGAAGATAACACGTTTAGACATCTGCTAAATTACCAGTCTCATTCTTCAGCGTCTGGGATGCATGCAGTCTCTAGCTACCCTTCTCACCAATGTCCCATTGCTGAATTTCACCTCACTATGTTTTATTTAGGTTAACAGGCTTCTGTCTCCTCTACAATCTCAAAGCATTTTTTTTTTTTACCACAGTGGCTTCATTTCTACCATTCCTTCAGCTCAAAATATTGACCTCTCATCTCCACAAGCATCCTCATCACAGTCAATGTTAACTCCACTTGTTCAACATTGCCAATGAGACTCATGCCAACAGTTTGGAACTCTCCTTAAATCCTTTTCCCACCTACTGAAGAGGCTAATCAACTCAACCCAGACGGCAACTAGTTCCCACTCTTTCCATCCCTAGAAAACATGTGCAAGTCACCTTGTACCTTGCCTGGGTGATCTCAATGACTCTCTGTGTTAGACAGGGTTCTCTAGAGAGATAAAACCAAATTCCTGATAATTTAATATATTTATTTATAAAGATAATTAGATATATAACAAAAAATGAACTGTTAAATCATATACAGATAAATACATAATACAAGAAATAAACAGTTAAATTAGAAAGCACTACAAATGGCTCAGTGCAACTCACGTCCCTGAGAGAAAGTTGAGAGACTAGCAGTCCTTCAAGTCTCTGTCTGATGCCAGATCTTCCTCTATTTGTAGAGAGAGCTAGGCAATGTCAGCACAGCAGCCAATCACAAGGCAGGTCACGAACCACCAGTGCCAAGAGAAGTCTTAAAGGGACCTCAACTTACAGCGACACAGTCCACAGGCTAGGCGTCCCACAGGTAGTGTAGCCTTTAAATTGAGGCACAGAACAAGCAAAGCAGCTGCACACTGGTTCGATGATCACAAAGCGAAAGACAAGAAAGGCAAGGCTCACCAAGCCATCTATCTCTCTGCCCTTCAGTCAATCCCACCTGTGTCCATCAGCCAGGCTGGCACAATAAACTATCTCACTCTCTAACCAGTCTCATTGTTTCTTCCCTTGCCCACCTCTCAACCATTACCAAAAAAATTGCAGAAATTTATACTTCATGTTTATGCTGCAGTGATCTATGAAACTATAAACCTTATCATGCTACCCTTCTGCTCAAATTGTCATCTATCTATCAGAGTCTTATGAAACCCCGTGTGATTCAGTAATTCTCAGTTCACTTCCTTCTGCTCTTCCTCTCCCTCAGTCTGTCCCAGTTTTTCATTTTCTTTGTTTGACTTTTCCTATGGCAAGCTAGTCATCTCCATTCCTTCCACCCTCTACCTTTGTGCATGACATTGGCTTCATTTGTTTTTCAGTAGTATGTATCCCATTACCTCCTTGGAGAATGGACTTAAATGCCATCATTCTGATGAGATCTAGATTTTACATTTCCCTCTTCAACATCCTTTAGAAAAGTTCATGCACATAGGGGATATTATCTGCATTTTTTTAAGCCAGGCCCTCTACTAATAGAACAAAATCAGAGCGAGAGTAGATTTTCAACAAGTGATTCTGAAATGGGTGAAGAAACAAACAAATAAAACAAGCTATTTAAATGGGTGAAATATTTCATGAGCATCCCCAAATAAGTGAGCATTTTCTCCCTTAAGGGACCATGGATTCTGGTAGGCCTGACAGCCACCACTCTTGAGTTAGAGCTGGCAAGGATGATACAGCCTTCTTTCAAAGAAATGTGGCTGCTACTAGTAAATCACAGCCATGGGACCACAAACTTCATATGAGCAAAATTAATCTGAGACTTAAAAAAAAATTATCAATTACGTTTCCCCTTTTTTCTGTACCATGGTATCCTCAAATGATTAATTCTTACTTCATTTTCCACAGCATCAACTTCAGAGGTAACATTCACTTTTCTCAAGCAAGTTACTAACGGCAACATTCGAACCTGATAGAATTATCTTAACTTTAGTTATCTTTCTTCCTTTTAAGTTAAATCCCCTCTGCTTTTATCAGATTATCTGGATCGACTGTGTGTGATGTTTTATTGTTTTCCTTGTTCCATTTCAATATTAGCATTTTAGTGTATTTTAATGAGAGGTGAAATAACTATGCTAATGACATGAATAAATATAGGTTCAAACTTTAACTGGGCACTTCATTACTGGGAAAATGGCTCATAAAGAAGCAAACTTATGGATGTCAACAAAAAGGAAGAACTACAACTACAAAGTCTTTCTCCCCTTCTCAAAACTTCTACTGCAGTTTGGCTCCCGATGCGGAGTAGATGACTAAATGGGAAAGACGAAGAGGAGGTGGACTGTGTCCCATTTACAACATTGGTAAGTCATTGATGGAGGGCGGATGTGGGTAGTGTTGGAATACAATTTGCCTACTGAAGTTAAGAATAGTTTGACTAAATAATAATCACCTAATATGTGTTATGCTCTTACTTGTTGCCAAGCACTGTGGTAGACATTTCCCAGGAAACAGGGATGAGTGAGCATCATTTCTATTTCAAGAAACTTTCAACTTAGTAGAGAGGAAAAGACAAGAATATTAATGACCATTACGCAAAGATCTATTCACACACTGGCACAGATATAGGTCAGAGTGCTAAGAAGTTCAATGGATAAAGGGGGTCATATTCCTCACACTTGTGCTTTTGGGGAGCTGAGTAGGTATAGGTGTGTGAATACTGGCAAAAGGCTTTGCACTCCTATGAAGTGAGTTTCTGAGATTATTTTTTAAGGTACGCAAACTGGAAGTTTGTTCTTTTGCATAAGATAATTCAGGGGAGAGCGCGGAAGCATTCCCCACTACCACAAATTATGCAGTTGAGTTTCCTGCATTTGGGAAGATCGCAGGGGTCAGCACACCCACAGTGCAATGGATGATTCTTGCCCTGGGAAAACCACTTTCCTGGTCATGGTGTCTCCCCTGCCAGGTAAGTATTAAAGACCTATTTTAACTTGCAAAAAATACATGCCAAGGAGAGGATGTAAAGGTAGAAAAGATAAGATATAATAATCCACTGGGCATGACATACAAGGAAGTGATGGTGAGTAGGGATGAAAAAAAGTTCTTGAATATCAGTTTATTCTTTTGTGTGTGTTTAACTCAGTAAGCAATGGGGAGTCATGGAAGACTTTGGAGCATGTTTGAGACCTATCAGTACTCCTAAGACTCTTTCAAAGGAAAACGCGAAAGTTCTGCACTTTTCTTCCATCCAGTCATCTCCAGGCCTTCTTGACCAACGATTAAATGACTGACGTTGTTGTGGTGAGGCGCCATTGACTCAGTTCTGACCCACAGCTTCCTAATACACAACGGAAGGAAACACTCCCCAGTTCTACACCGTCCTCACAAACAAATGTCCCAGTGCTCAAGCCTGTTGCTGCAGCCACTCTGTCAGTCCACCCCATTGAGGACCGTCCTCTTTCTCAGTGCCCTCCATTTTACCACGTATGATGTCCTAATCCAGGGAGTCTCCTGACAAACGCCCCCGGGAAGAAAAGCACTCTGGCCATACTTGTAAGACAGATTTCTTTGTCCTCTGGACCTCCATGATACTTGGAATACTCTGCTCCAGCCACACAATCTCAAACCCATACATTCTTCTTCAGTTTTTCTTATTCAATGTCCAACATTCACATGCATAGGAGACAATTGAAAACACTATGGCTTGGATCAAGTGGTCTTAGCCTCAAAGTAAACTTCCTGCTTTTCAACACATGCAGGAAGTCTTGTGCCCCAGAGTTACCCAACTGTGTACTTTGAGCTCTAGGCTGCTGCTTCCATGAGCATTGATCTTGGATCCAAATAAGACAAAGTTCTTGACAACTTTAATCTTTTATCCATTTATCATGCTATCACCTATTGGCCCAGTTGTGAGGATTTTAGTCTTCTATTCATTGTGTTGTAATCCATACTGAATGCTGCAACTCATAATTTTCATCAGCAAGTGCGTCAAGCCCCCCTCACTTCCAGCAAGCAAGGTTGTGTCATGGACATATTGCAGATTGTTAATAAGCCTTCCTCCAATCCTGATGCTGCTTTCTTCTTCATGTAATCCAGTTTCTCTGATAATTTGCTGAGCAAATAGATTTTAAACCATGTAGTATTTCCTTGTTTTTGTTCGCTTGTTCAGTTTCCTTGTTCTATTTGTATCTGGATGTATGCATCGATACTGAAAGAGTACAGTGGGACTGAAGGAAGAAGTTCAAGTTGCACTGAATGTGTTAGCCAGAAACAAGGCTCCAGGAATTGATGGACTACCAATTGAAATAGTTCAACAACCTAATGAAACACTGGCAGCTCTCACTGGTCTGTACTAAGAAATTTGGAAGATAGCTTCTTGGCCAACAGACTGGAAGAGATCCACATTTGTATCTATTTCAAAGAAAAGTATATCAACAGAATGTTCAAATTATAGAACAATCCCATTAATATTGCATGCAAGTAAATGTTTGCTGCAGATCATCCAACAATTTTTGCAGCAATACTGGGCACATCCAGAGGCTCATGATTCAGAAGAGGTTGAGGACTAAGGGCTATTATTGCTGATGTCAAGTGCATCTTGGTTTAAAGCTGGGAGTACCAGAAATATACTTACTTGTATATTTTTTGACTAGGCCAAGGCAGCTGACTATGTGGATCATAATAAACTATAGATAACCTTAAGAGGAATGGAAATTCCTGAACACTTCATTGTTCTCCAATGTTCTCCACAGGAATCTGTGCATGGATCAAGAAGCAGTTGTGTGAACAGAACTCACCAATAATTCCATAATGTATGTTTTAAAGTTAATAATATGATTAATTTAAATCTTAAATTGTGCAAAGGTTCTTCCATAAAGATGTTTGTAAAGGGCAAGAGAGGGGTAGAGAAATTAGTAAGCATGCGTTGTTCAGTCATAGAAACAAAGCAGTAAACATTTGTTTAATGCCTTATGAGATTAGGTAAAATAATTTGAAGCATTAGAATTCAAGAGTAAATTATTTGACTTGAATTAATAGTTTTAAAATATATGGCTGAATATTTTTTTATTGTTTTCAATAAATATTTCTCAATCGACTGTTATCTTGACTGAACTGTTCTAATCCAAAAGGTGTAAACAGAAATAGGTTATGCACTCCAAGCTTTCAAGCATGTGATTATCAACCAAGAACAGAGGTATTTCCACTATGGACAAAGAGAGAAAAGATCCCTTACCTTATTTGTAGTTGAGTAATTTTTTCTTGATATTCCTGGAGCAGGAAGTATATTTGGCTTTAGAAAGTACAAAGTCATTCAGTCCGCAACTTAAAAAAAAAGAAACAGTCTCATTAATGCACCTAAGATGTTCTTGTTTGCTCTACTTAGCAGTTTATTCCATTCTAGTCTCACCTGATGTGTGTGAAAAAGTCATTTATAAAAAATGTGGCAAGTAACCTTATTTAGGAAAAAAGTAGCCTACTTCCAGTCCTTCAAAAACATCATCTCATTTACTTGCATAAGGATATGACAATTATGGGGTTTTGAAAAGAACCCAAAATGAGACACCAGCCAGGCGATGGATATTCAAGGAAAGGCAATAATATCCATTTCATTCCCTCCATTCTCCAAAAATGGGAAGATGTAATTATACAAATATATTTTCCTTTTTCTTCCTGGTCATCCAGTTAGCCTAATAATTAATGTCACCTTCTCTTTTGCCAGTTTCCCCTAGAGTTACTTTAAGACATAAGAGCCATATAGCCAAATTTATTAATTTTTCTCCTCTAAAAATTATAAGCCATTATCAGAATAAACATATACGATGTTGCCTAAATGTATTCATTTTATTTTGTACATACTTTAATTTGATAACTAAACTGTAAAATAATAATAATTTAAAAAGACTAAAGAAAAGATATGTGTGTTATTGCTCAAACGTGACATGTTGACTGATAACCTAGAGCAGCCGAGAATAATAAGAATCATGGACATTTATTACACCTCAGCACATCGCATTCCATATGATTTATTCCTACAAAAAATCGACTTTTGTACCTTAAGTACTTCCCTCAAGGTTACGGTTTCAGTAGAATTTTGTACTGAGTCAAATAATCTTTTTTTAATGTGAGTTTTACCTTAAGTCAAACGACTCACTGTGAAAGACTGAAAAATAACCCCAAAAAGTTCTCAATCCTGATCCCTGGAGTGCGGGACTATCTTAAGGATTTTAGAATGGAGAGATTATCCTAGACTTTCTATGTGGGCGCATTATAATCTCAAAATGAAATGCCTGGCATGAAGTCGCTTACAGCTCATGGTCAATTTTCAGAATATAAAACGGAGTGGAACTGCGACACAGGAATCGGAGTGAGATCAGCACAGCAACAGTGGCAAGAATTGTTGGAATGATGTGCTTCAAAGACTGAGACCACGGTCATGAATCAAGGGCTTGCTGATGGCTTCTTTAACCTGAAGAACACAAGAGAACTGACGTTCCCGTAGATCCTCCGGGAAAAACATTGCCCTGCCAACCCCTTTCGTACTTCTGATTTCCAGAATGGAAAACTAATATTTTTATATTGTCTTAAGAAACAAAATGGGTTGATATTAGTTACAGCACTAAGAGGAAAGTAATAAATAGCACAGCACAATGTCGCACAATGAAAATGAATTGAGTCTGGAAATTGATAGTCTGCCTTCCAAGTCCAGGACATAGTCAGTGCACAGTTTATTGATTACATTAAAAGTCTTGTAAATACAGAAAACAGAAATCCATTTGATCAACTTTCTCTAGAGTTTCTTTTTAAAAACAGTTTTATTGGCATATGCCTAACATACCATACAATTGAATTGGTCAACCACAGTAAGGTATTGGTGCAGTCATCACCACAGCAATTTCAGAACGTTTTCCTTGTCTTCATTGTTGTTAGCTTCCCTTTCCCCATCCTCTGTTCCCACGCTCCGATCCCGTTACTTTCTTTGTAGATCGAACTATCCTGGATTTCGCATGCAGAAAATCATACAAAACAAAACACAATCGTACAAAGCCAACAAAGAAGTAGAAATAAATAAAGAGCAGCCACAGTGAAGAGCCAACACCTGGAAAAACCTCAATCAAAGAGAAAGAAGAAAATATGAAAAACGGAAACAATTTTGAAACGGGTCAACAGGGAGTGCACATGACAGGGAGTTACGTTTTAACATAATCACATCTGCCATAATTAACTTTACAATGCTCTCTGTATGCTAGCAATGCCATGCACATCCCTTGACTATGGTCCGAGGGAATTCAGCAGCGACTTAATCTATATGGGGACCTTGCAAGTGGACTTTGAGCTTCCAGTATCATCCATATCCCTCTGCAAACTGGCGTTCACAATTTATGCTCAGATAACATTTTCTTTTTCGGATTTGGTTTTAGTATTTACAGTCTTTGGATCACACAGGTTGGTGTGCTTCTTCATGTCGAATTATTAGACGCCATACTTTGATGGCTGCTTGTTTGAGATAAGCTGTTGAGGTCCCAGACACCGTTATTTCTGATAGCCTGGTACCATTTGGTTTCTTCACCACCCTTTGCTAGAGCACCTGTATCTTCAGTGATCTCTTCTTAAGGGCAAGCATCAAGCAGGGTCAAGTCATAAGAACTAATTGTTCTTTGATTGTGGGTAGAATTGGTGTAAGCCCCAAATACATTCACTAAGGTTCACTTATCAATCTTGTGAGAGTGCCTGTTGATTTAGGGTAACTTTAGGACAATGCTCTATGGCAGCAACTGAATTGTCTTCTCCCTCCCCCCAAGGTTTTAAACTGTATATATAAAGGTGGTGACATATGGCTCCTGGACACTAAGGAGGCTCTCAACCTTGTTGCTTGGGAGGCCAGGTTAGAAGATTACATGACCTGAGAGCAGAACGTCTTCTTGGTGTTTATCCTTAAGGTTGTGGACTCATATAGTGTTTTTCCTTTTGTTATAATCTTCATTCATCATAATGGTTTCCAGGTTCATCCATGTTATGAGGTTTTTTATGATTTCATTGCCATTTTTTTAAGGAATACATAGTAATCCACTGGGTGCATGTATAAGAGTTTATTTACTCATTCTCCTATGGATGGTCATTTAGTATGTTTCCAGCTTCTTTTGATTGTGAATTGTACTGCAATGAACATGGGAGAGCATACATCTGCTCATGTTCCATCTCTTGTTTCCCTGTGATATATGCCCAGCAAAGATATTGCTGGATAATTCCCCGTAGTTTCTTAAATCCTTCAATTCCCCTCAGCTAAACTCTAAAACTCTTGCTTAGGATAAGAATATTGAAAGTACCATGGACTGCCAAAAGGACAAACAAATCTGTCTTGGCAGAAGTACAACCAGGGTGTTCCTTAGAGGCAAGGGTGGCAAGACTTCTTCATACTACTTTAGACATGTCAGGGGAGACGAGTCCCTGGAGAAACTGATAGCACCAAAGATGCGAAGTAGGCAAATTTTCCTTACAGTTCTCCTTGTGTGGTCCACTAGACTCTTCGTTATTTGTGGTAATTTGAGCGCGATGAGCCAAGGTCTTCAGCCAAGTTCTACAAAGGACTTGGGATCAATAGACCATGGTCACTGAGGCATGTATTGTCTTTGGTGACAATGGTCTTCATCATAAAGTCCCTATAATTGCCACTAAAGGATGGGGTGAAACTATGAAATAGGGTGTGTGGAACATGAACAGGGACCACTGGTCACTTTCAGCTGCCATTCCACTGATTATAAGAGATCTAGCTCAAACAGAAAGAGAGAATTCCAGGACCACCAAGGAAGATGAGCCACTAGCAGAGCACATTCCAGATTCCTGGCTAAAGTGACAGAGGCAAACATCAGAAGCATCAGTTTAATGAAAAGCAAATGGTATTAAACATTTTGGATAAATTGAAAGTAAGCCCAAAGGGAGGTCTCATGGCAAGGTGTTGCATTCCAATTGAAGTACAGTTGGTAAAGCCTCTTATCAAGTCTTTGTTTCTTACACTTAAAGATATATGTATGATCACCAAATTGATCAAGATACTTGTATTTATAGATGCTCTCTCTAATTACAACAGTCTTCTCCTTCCTCTGTGACCAACCCCTCTGCTTTGGTCTCAGTTTTCACTTTTATCTCTGTTGGCAAGAACTTCTTTAGTCAATTACTGTCCTCATTGTTTGCATTATTCATTTGTGTCTCTCTAATGGATTCCATTCAATATACAAAAGATTTTTTGGTTATATAAATTATTCTATTGGGGGCTCTCATAACCATCCTTACATCAATTGTACCAAGCACATTTGCACATATGTTTCCATCATTATTTTCAAAACATTATCTTTCTACTTCATCCCTTAATATCAGCTCCTCTTTTATTCCCTCCCTCCCCATCCTCACAACCTTATGAACACTTGATAAATTATGAATTATTATTATTTTCATATCTTACACCATCCTCTGTCTCCTTTCACCCATGTTTCTGTTGTTCGTTCCCCTGGGGTAGGGGTGAGGTGAGGAGGGAGGGTGGTATACGTTGATCATTGTAATCAGTTCCTCCTTTCTCCCCCTTCTCCCACAACCTTCCCTGTACCTCATGGTATTGCTACTCCCATTATTGTTCCTGAGGGCTTACCTGTCCTGGATTCCCTGTGTTGAGAGCTCTTATCTGTACCAGTGTACATGCTCTGGTCTAGCCAGATTTGTAAGGTAGAACTGGGGTCATGATAGTGGGGAGTGGGGGTGAGGGTGGGCATGCAGAAGCAATAAAGAACTAGAGGAATGATGTTATGTTTTGTCAGTGCTATACAGCACACTGACTGATTTGTCCCTTCCTTGTGTCCCTTTTGTGAGGGGATGTCCAGTTTTCTACACATGGGCTTTGGGTTGCCACTCTGAACCCGCTTGTTCACATCCGTATGATTGTTTGGGGTTTTCTGATGCCTTATACCGATCCCATTGACACCTCATGATCACATTGGCTGATGTGCTTCTACATGGGCTTTGTTGCTTTCTTGCTAGATGACCACTTGTTTCACTTCAAGCCTTTCAGACTTCAGATGCTATATCTTCTAATAGCCATGCACCATTAACACACCGTTTCTCTTCAGCTATGCTATTTTCTTTCTTTCCTTCACAACAAAATATTTGAAGGTATATTACAACTTAGGTGTTTTTAATCTCTCGTATTCCTTTTTTAATTAAGCCTTCTCAGTAGGCTTTATGCCCCAAATGTCATTTTTCTCACAAAGTCCAATAATCCACATCATGATAAAATTAAGTTCTGATTTAATATTTTAGCACCATTCTGAGGAAGTTGAACAGGTTCTCTTTTTTGAAACAAGATCAATTATGACACTTGATTTCCCTGATTGCTTGCATTTTTGCAAATTTCTCCTCCTTAGATGGATTTCAAAAGATAGAAATCCCCAGTGATTATTAACAGGCCCTTTCCTTATTCCTATTTGGATTCTCTGTTTGGGTGATATAACCAAGTCCCATGGGTTTCAATATCATTCCCATGCTAAAAAATTTTGCAAATTTATAGATCTAGGATGACTTCCAATTAAACCTCAGGCACTTTAATCAACTGCCAACTAAAATTCTATTTGGTTATTTTATGACATCTATGATTGAACAATCACATATATTTCTTCTAAACATTGAGTTGTTTTTAATTTATTTATTTTCCTTACAGTACCAAAAAATGCAGAAATTAATCCTATCAGACCCAATTCCAATATAACTTATGTTGATCTAATTCGCTTGCTTGCAATCCTGTCCCCCAGAACTAAGCCAGTGTCATTTTGAACCCATTCTACTGCATTGGTTCACAGGCTTGTTACTTTCAATTTTGAATCTCCTACAGGCATTTACTGTAATCAACACAAAATGAATTTTTAGAAACACAAATCCGGTCATTTTACTATTCTACTTATAATAATGTCATCTTTTCTCATTCTATTTGAAATAAAGCAAAATTGCTGGCCGTGATAGCCAAGTTTTAAATGATCGAGTAACATTTTGTTTTATGGTCCCTACTGCCACCAGGGGTTGGAGCTGACTTATGGGCAAATAACAACAGCATATAAAGTTTAAGTTTTTTATGCACCATTCCCTGGGCCCATTTTAAATTTTCTTAGTCCTCATTACATATGTATGTATTTGATGTATGCTGTTCTCATGTTATTTCTCCCAAAGTCACATAGCTCATAACTGACAAGATTGGGATATGAACCATTTTCCCCAATTCTAGCTAATATCAACTAAGTTTTTTAAAACCTTAAAGTAATTTTTAAGTATTACACTTAGGATTTCAAATATGCAATTTGAAAGAGGGGTTACACATTGGGACAGCAATATTGAATTGTTTGAAGCAAAATATGAATAAAATCTATATATGACCATATTGAATTGTTTGAAGCAAAGTATAAATAACACCTGTATCTGACTAAGCCCAAAGACACTACATCTGTCTTTGTCCCAAGGAGAAGTTAAACAATGAAGGAAAATAACCAAAATATCAGGAACTAAACAGATACAGAAAGTCATTATCTAATGATTAATAAAGCAATGAATGAAGCAGAGAGAGTACCTAAGCTTGTTTTGAGTAATAGTCTTTTTAACTAGCTTTAGCTGAAGGAAAAACCCAAAGTAGAAATGGAGATATTGTGTCTTCTTCTCCAACAAGTTTAGGCTGAATGTTATTTAGGACCCCTCCATCAAAAACAATTGACAAACAGATGAGACTAGAGCATGTAACACAGAAATGAACTTTTAAAATATTAAGTTGCCAGCTGTTCACTTCACCTGTACAGTCATCGTACTTAGAAATGTATATGATGAAACACATCATTACATAGCCTTTGATGTAAAAAGTCTGAGCAGGTGTTTTAACCTCTACAGAGTTGATTCTAACTCGAAGTTCTTTGTTGTAAATGCCTCTCTGTGGAGGATACGAGCTTTATGCACTACATTGAGGTGTAGTCTCAATGGATAAAACAGAGCAATCAGGGTAGCATCATTCTTAACACTAGTTTTATAATACAAGTGATTTTAAAAAGAGTTTGATACTTATTTAGGCAACGCATTTTCAGACATTTAAGCAAAATCCTTGTAACTAAATGTGAGTTACATAACAATGAATGTTGTTATCCAAATACTCAAATAATTGCATCTTTTGGTTCAAAGAAGTTTCTATTCCTATTTTATTTCTAAACCTCTAGTACATACTCTATTTAATTAAGGTCTTGATTATAGAACTAAATATACACTTGAATTGGATGAAAGAAATTCAAATTTTAAGTCTGAGCAAAAGCTCTGTGAGAAACAAACTAACAAAACAGGTCAGATACAGATAGGCTGACTGCACCTCTAAATGAGGGGACTTAAAACCACATAGTATTGTTAAAGAAAGCAGTGAAAGGGCTCCTTTGATGCTTGTTAATGGAGCACATATACTTATGACTGCTATTGGCTAATGACTGAAGGTTTGGCCCAGCTGAGTTATAATTAAATGTGTTTTAAAAATGCACTAATGGACTTTTGTTTGTTAGTCAGCCCATGTGCACAATGCTGTTTATCAATTTTTTCATTTCTTACTTACTGTCTCCAGGCTTTTAGGCCACTATAGAAGACATTCTCTACTAGTTTGATAGGGAAAAAATACCAGGAATAATATGAAAAATAATATGCCAAAGCTAAGCAAAATTAGACCATTACTCTCTGCACATAACCTCTTTTTCCCCCTCTAAATATTATTTTATTTTGTTACTTTTGTATATATACACAACGAAACAGACAGTAACTCAATGTGTCTGCATGTGCCATTAAGGACATTGACTATATTCATTGAACTGGACTGCCATTCTGTGTGTTTCTCACCTGGTATCATAAACTCGAGGGCTCCTCTAAGGTTTTTAGCTGATCTTCCAGTTGCTGTTGTCAATTTGATCCCTTATAGATAATTCTGAAAAGAGCATAATGCCCAAAGCGACATTTTTTTTTTAACTAGCTAAGCTAAACTCTCTTACAAAATTAAATTGATTCTTTTCAACATGAAAATAGTACAAAGCCTTTGCATTTTGAGCTACTGAAGTTCCATGAGTTCTTTGAATTGCAAGCGAGAAAATAACAAATCCTATTTAATTAACCAAAGATTGAGATAGGGATGAAAAACATGATGTTAAGACACAGGGCGAATTGATTGAAGTGATGTTCTTAGCTGTAAATTTGGTGAGTAGACTTTCCGTGTGTGGCAGGCAACATTAATTACTCCGCTCCTATAGCAGACTCTGTGTTGTTTTAAAAAAATAAACTGCAAAGAAAAACGGAAACATCTGTGGGTGCATCCTTTTGCACCAATAAAATGATTTTATTGAACTCCGTCCGTGTGCATATTTAGAATTCAAATGCAGAAGATCTTATAGGCCTGTGTTCATTAAATATGATGTACCATTTTATGTGAAGATCCTCATAAAAGAGTATTAAAAGAAATAAATTCCGCATGGTGTTGGCACTCCATAAAATCTCCTTGTGCCTGTGTGTCTTTTACTGACTCCTGTACTGAGTCACAACCAATCTCACTATGCTGAAAAACTCAAAGGCAGATTGTTTTTATGCTTAATATCCACTCGAGGGTGTTTTAACACATGCCAATAGCTTACTCCCTATTCAGCAAAAAGGACTTTAATTGGCAAGATAGGTAATATACCACCTTTAGGAATGCTTGGTTGAGGCTGGACCATGTCAAGAAGAATGTGGAATCCGAACTGGAGGAAGACTTATCAATAACCTGAAGTGTGTAAATGGCAAAAGCTTGCTTGCTCAAAGGGCTTGAAGCACTGTAGAGATTCAATTCAACTGAGAGATTGCCAGCTTCTCACAACTGGACTAATATACAACTCATATTAAATGAAGAAAAAAATGAAGGATTTCATTTTGCTTTGATCCACTATCAATGTTTATGAAGCAGCAGTCAACAAATCAGTTGCCGCAGATGCAAAAGAGCTCTTAAAAGTGCTGAAGAGAAAGGATGCCACTTGGACTACTAAGTAGAGCCTGATCCAAGCCAGATGGTGTTGTTTATTCTTTCTCTCTTTTGACCTTTCCAACAACTTCGTGTTCATATGGAAGTTGGACAAAGACAACAAACAACTTGGAAGCCCTTGATTGTGTTGCCAAATCATAAGCCAATTACCAAAGACCACGAGAAGAACAGAGGAATCTTTCTTGGAAGATGTCTGGTCAAGATGGGGGACCTTGTTTAATGAACTTCTAACATGTCATTAGGAGATACCAAGCTCTGGAAAAAGACATCGTGTTTGGTTAAGCAGAGGGTTACAGAAAAAGAGAGAGACCCTCAATAGGATAGACCGACACACTGCCTGCCACAATGGGCTCAAATATAAGATCAATTATGAGGATGTGACAGGACCAGGGGAGGTTTTGTTCTCCTGCAGACAGGGAGGCTGTGAGTCAGAATTGACTCATATAGCCTTTTTCCTATTCAAAATCTGTAAGAGAATGTCTTTTCTGATGCTGCGCTTAATATTTAATAAATTAATATATTTGTTTGATATATAAGTATAATTCAAGAATGTGCTCTTCAAATTGTTGAAGGTAAGAATGTCCATGACTCTGAAGATTAACTTATTTGGGAGGCATATGTGTGTACTGGTGCTACTCAAAGACTAATACTTACAGAGATAAGGGAGAAAAAGAAGCTAATAAATAAATGAATTGCTATGAAGTCGATTATGGCTTATGGTGACCCTATATGGAAAAGATAGAACAAGTTATCTTTCTTCTTCCAAAAAGAGAGTGAATAAGCCAATCATGGAAAGAACAAAAATGCAATACTCCTTAGAAGCCAGGATGGCAAGCCTTTGACATGCTCACTTTGGACTCATCATCAGGAAAGACTAATCAATCACCAGAAACAGACAGACTAAAGGAAGGAAATCAATGGATGGAGTTATACAATAGTCACAAGAATTGCCTCCAATATGCCAATGATCAATGCACAGACATTTCCTTCTGTTTTTCATAAGATTGCTGTGAATTAAAGCCAATTGCATGGTGACTAACAACAAAAACTATACAGGAATCATTTTGATGTAATTGCTGTGCAAACAATAGTTATATTGGCTTTATAAAATGTTCTCATCTATCATATAATAGCTATATTTTGTTTCCCTATAACTAAAAGGAAATACCAAGGTAGAAATGAATATAATTTGTTTAAGTAATGTAAGAATATAGCAATAGAATTTAGAAGTAATATATTTTTAAAGATATGATGATACATTCTTTAATTGTCTTAGTAAGGATCTTGGTCATATCTGTCTAATCTAAACTTTCTTGTGTAGACATCATAGGGAATTTGCTTTTATTTTAGGGAATTTCAAAATGTTAGGCTGCCATTTTTTCCCTATTGTGACTATTCACTCCTGATCCAGATAATTGTAATTCTGAAACACAACACATCAAGTTTCCTTTATTAATTCGATTTCAATAAATATATTTTGGAATAAAACTGCACCCTTACAAACTTTAACCTTCATAAAGTTAGGGGTAATTTCCAAGAAACATATCAAAATGAATTCCTTTTGCTACTTTTAGTTTACTGTACATTCCTTGCTCTTCAAGAGACCCATATTTGCTTCAATCTGACAATTAAAAATTAATCATGAATTAATTTATCTGCTATGTTTAACTGGCTATTCTAGATGATAGAGGAAAATAGAAAGTAAAATGATTGTTTCTTTCTTATCATGAATGACCTTACAATATAATTGTAAGTCAAATGAAGTCAGAGTTGTCATTAGCATTATGAAAATTATATATGAACATATGCTAAAATAAAAACTCAATAAAATAATTATCACATATAAGAAATACAGAATAAAACATCAATATTGGTTGTCTCTACTTGTCAAATTTATATATCCTCTTTTTAAAACTTTTCATTGCGATTTGAGTGAAAGTTACAGTGTGCATTATCATTCAACTATTCATACATAGTTTGTTTTTTTGTTTTTTTAAACATTTTATTAGGGGCTCATACAACTGTTATCGCAATCCATACACACATCAATTGTGTAAAGCACATTTGTACATCATTCTCAAAACATTTTCTCTCCATTTAAACCCCGACATTAGGTCCTCATTTTTCCCCTCCCTCCCCGCTCGCCCCTCCCTCATGAGCCCTTGATAGTTTATAAATGGGTATTTTGTCATATCTTGCCCTGTCCGACGTCTACCCTCACCCACTTTTCGGTTGTCTGTCCCCCAGGGAGGAGGTCACACACAGTTCCCTGTAATTGGTTCCCTCTTTCCTACCCATTCTCCCTTTAACCTCCCTGTTTCGCCACTCACAGCACTGGTCCTGCAGGGCTTATCTGCCCTGGATTCCCTGTATTTTCAGTAAATTGATTGCAATCCCCACAACGCAAGAGGATTCATCCCACTGTGCAAACCCTTTCCATTTATCCTTATTTCATAACCCTTCCTGACTTCTGAATTTGCCTCTGGGCACATGCCATAATTTTCTTAAGGAGTGCCTAATTCCCTGGATTTATTGTTCACTTTAAAGAACTGCTTATTGTTTAGCTAAAAGCAGAGCAATGGATGGGAGCTCAGTTCTAGCTTGAAGGGTGACAAAGGACTATAGCCTCTACTTGTCTGTCAGTTTGTCATAATGTGATGGTTCACTAGTTGCTGTGAGGCTGGAAGCTGTTGCCAGTATTTCAAATATTAACCAGATCGCCAAAGGGGAACAGCTTTTAGGGGAGTTTCAAGACCAAGAACAGACTAAAAAGAAGGAAATAGGCTGTCTGCTACTGAGTGATTAGTAACTGAAAACGTTATGAATAGCAGTGAAGGATTGTCAGATATACTGAAACCTTATGGATAGTGGCAGGATGTTGTCAGATATAGTACACGAATATGAACCCGTCTGGCCTCCTGAAGTAGAATCAACCATTACAACGCGGATGGGTTAAGCTTTGGAACCTCCATTTGCTGAAGAGGCAGGACACAAAATAAGAAGAAACAACTGCAAACATCGTTTAACAATTGGAATGTGGAATATATGAAGTATGAATTTAAGGAAACTGGAAATCATTAAAAATAAGTGGAAGGCATAACAAACAAGAGTCTACCCATCAGTGAACTGACGTGGACAGTTTTGACCATTTTGAAGCAGATAAGCATATGGTTTACTATACCTGGAATAATAAATTCAAGGGAAATGTCATCACTGTTATCATCAAAAATGACATTTCAATATTGGGATTTGAGTATAATGTTTTTTGTTACAGGATATCTTTATGCACACAAGGAAATTCAGTTACTACAACCTTCATTCAAATGTAAGCACCAAACCCTAATGCTATTGATGAAGTCATGGAAGAATTCTATCAACTTCTTCCGTCTGAAATTGATCCAACGTGCCACCAACCTACACTGAAAATTATTGGCAACTGGAATTTGAAAGTCATAAATCAAGAAGAAATAGGAGTTGGAAATAGAGTTGCGGTGATAGAAACAAAGCTGGGGATTGCATTTTAGAATTTTGAAAGAACAATGACTCCTTCATTGCAAATGCTTTTTCAACACATCAATTGTGACTGTGCACGTGGACTTCACCACATGAAATGTACGGGGATCAAACCGACAACGTTTGTGTGAAGAGCCCATGGAGGAGCTCTGTATCTTTGACCATAAACAGGGCTGAAGATGACTGTGGAATAGTTTGAGTTGATATTAAAGAGAATTAAAATAAGCCCACAAGAGGCAAAATATAACCTTGGGTACATCCCGCCTGCATTTCAGGAATAGGTTTGACACACTGAACACTTGAACAATATGCAGATGCCATAACCTTGCTTGCTGAAAACAAGGAAAACTTGAATCATTTGATGATAAAAATAAATGATTGCACTCTATCATTATGGACTGGAATTTAATGTACCCAACCCAAATCCTTACAACTCGACAAATCTAACATGATAAACAGAGAAAAGATTGTGCTGGTCAAGGATTCATCTTGCTTGGATCTGCAATCAATGCTCAAGGAAGAATCATTTGTCATGAAAACAAATTGTGTATTTCATTGAGCAAATCTGCTGCCCAGGCAACCGAGAAGTCATCTTGAGACCTACAGTGGGCCTGAGCCAAGCTGTGTATTTTCAGTACCTGTACATGCATGTTGGCCATTGAATGAGGAAGACCGAAGAAGAAGCGATGCATGTGAGTTATGGTGCCGGCGACGATTATTGAAGATACCATGGACTCATCTGCTTGGAAAGGAGTGCAGTCAGAATGCGCCTTGGATTGTCAGACTTAGTCTATGTACTTTGGATCTGATATCAGAAAAGAGCAGTTCTTGGAAAAATACACCGTGATGGAGGTGCAGCAAAAACTAGGAAGACCCTCACTAATGGGCTGCCCGTGGCTGCAACAATGTGCTCACACATACCAGCCATTCGGAGGATGATAAGTGAAGGGTCTCCAGGAATCAGCACAAGTGGATAGTTCCTGACAACGGGAACTAAAAGTCACGGTGTAGCTCAGAGGATACACCCGTCTCAGACCAGGAAGATTAATTAATCTTATGATTTTAAGTTATTTTTCACGCATCCCCCTAGACTGTCCAGGATCTTCTGCTATGATTCCTATTAGAGCAGCGCTTCTCAACCTGTGGGTCACGACCCCTTGGAGGGTCGAATGATCCTTTCACAGGGGTCGCCTGATTCATCACAGTAGCAAAATGACAGTGATGAAGTAGCAATGAAAATAATGTTATGTTTGGGGGGTCACCACCACATGAGGAACTGTATGAAAGGGTCACAGCATCAGGGAGGTTGAGAACCACTGATCTAGTTCCTCTGGTCTCAGGGTCAGGGAGCCCGACTTTTGACAAACTGTTTTTTTTTATTACACACACACACACACACACACACCCGCCCACGCACACACATACACACACAATCCTTTGCTATAGTGAGCGAGAGCACAATATTTGAACCATAGGATGACTGCTCATAGCTTGTAGGACACCGGTCACTACTGACCAAAGTAGTAGGGTATGGAAAACTGTCTTTATGGACGATGTTGTCAATTGAACTTGATATCCTCTGAGACAAAGATCCTGAGCCCCTACACCCAGTGATTCACTTCCTCAAAGTGTTTGATTACAGCTAATAACTTTTAATAACCTTACTTTATGTATATACTATATACCTGGATATATTAGCAACACATATAAATGCATATGTAGAAATAGTGTCTGCCAAATCCATGTGCAGTTCTCAGTGTAGTCTCATTCACCTTTTCATACTTGTTCAGCTTGCATTTCTATCTATGCATGCACAAATTATTGTGAGTATATTTAATGAAGGATTATGTATCGAGTAGTATTTACCTTTGTTCTTGCACTCCTTCCAATGACTTCCTTATTTATTTCACCCGGACTCCCCTTTACTGTCAATTTCTTTTCCCTGCACATACTGGCCTTTGTTTAATGATCAACCCTCATTTCCACTCTATTTGTTAACCATAAAAGAATGCTTCTTTTTGTGTGAAAACTTTTTTTAATTTTTAAAGTTGTAGTATCATATAATACTTGTCCTCTTTGATCAACTAATTTCGCTCGGTAGAACATCCTCCGGGTTCCTCCATGTTATGAGGTGATTCATGGGTTCATCGTTATTGTTTAATGGTGCACAGTATTGCCATGTGTGTGTAGCATGGTTTGCTTATCCACTCATCTTTAATGGGCATTTCAGTTGTTTTTATCTTTTGGTTATCATGATAATGCTGCGATTGGCATGGCTATGTATATATGTATTCATTATTTAGTTCTTTACCCAGAGCATATATGTAGTAGGTGGGTTACTTGATCATATGGTGTTTCTATTTCCAACATTTTAACGAAGCTCCCTGCTTTCTGTTTTCCAAGGGGTGGCTCCATTCACAATTCTGTAGCAGGGCTTGAGGGTTTAGGGGTGCTTTAAGGGTGCTACATGCTCCTTGTCAGCACGTGTTGTTCTATGTTTTCCTTTTTAAATTTTACTTTGAAGATTAGGGTAAGGTGGTATCTGATTGTGGTTTTGATTTGCATCTCTCTAATGGCTAAAAATTGTAAGCAATTCTTAATCCGATGATAGTTAAACTAGAATTAATGGGTATTTAGGTAGTCCATCAACTCATATTTCCATACGCATCTTCTGGATGAACAATTGATTAATACTCGTGCAAAATATGTTTCTGAGTATACATTTTTCAATGATTTATGAAAGCTACATGAAAGGCTCTTTAGCTCTTTTGATATATGTGATTTTTCTTGCCAATATGAAAACAAATCTATTTCCTTGAAAAAGAATTCTTAATTACTAAAAAAAAAACACCATTTCTGAAGATTTCCACTCAATGACACTCCTTACATCCATCTTTCTCATTTGACTTTTTAATTAATACATCTATAAAATCTTTATAAATTTTTATTTAGAAAACCTTTCTTCCTTTTTTTCCTGTTTCCAAATATCTTCCTATCTGCGTCTCTCATAATGTCAAATTCACATTTTTAAAAGATATTTTGACATCTTTCCAATACATAAGAAACGTCTCCAGCGATTTTTTTTCTACTTAAAAGATAAAATTATAATTGGATATCTAATTATATACTACTTTTCTAACTTCCTTTTCACACTGCCCTTTACTCTATGTGTTTTCTCCATGTGCCTCCATCACTGTACGCTGACACATAGCTGAACATTTTTCAAACTCTGCTTGCATGTTAGCATTTTAAAATGCTCCAACTTTATCCTTAGAGATGCACTATAAATGCTTTTATCACATAGATCCCTTGCTGAGCCTACCTCAATTACATTACTCCTTTTTTTCTCTAAAATCTGGCTCTAAAATTTGCTGTGTTTATGAACAACTAACAATCATGCAGAGGCTATTTTCTTTCATTTTAAACAATATAATATGGGCCCCAGAAATAGAAGTATTGGCTCATATAAATTTGTTGTACATAGTGAGGTCTCATATATATGTCGAAATGATGTTGTACAGTATATATTTCAAACACATTTCCCATGAATTTTATGTATGTATCCTATATTTTTTTTGTTTCATTTCTGCAATATTTTTGCCTGAAATTTGATAGACCCCTTCTGAAGCATGGGCAATTTCAGTGTTTCAACCTTTCCAAGTTGATAGCCTATGGAATAGATGTTAATAACATCCATCCTTTACAATCAGTATTCATAAGAAAGGCATAGAAAGGAAAGTCTGAATATTTTACAATGCATAATGAAAGCATATGTTTCATGTATATATATATGGCTGGCTTCCAAACATTGTTTAGATATACATAAATCATTGTACTTTCACACCATATTCAAATAAATTAAGACTGTTTAATTAATAGAGCAATTGTAATTGCATATTTTGAAAGAAATAGATTGTTAAATAATTCACCATTGTGTTATCTGGAATGAAAAATCTCAGAATCAAGGGTTCCATATTGACCATTGCTGTTATGAAGAAATCCTAGAGAGTCCCTTTCCCAATATGTTCACCTCATGCTCTTCCTGAAAAAAAATCTAAAATTAATCTTAACCAAAAATTGTCTAACTTTCAGTTCTGCTTAAAACTAAAATAATCTCCCTAGAATAAAGATACTTTATGAAATTTATTTCTTGACTTTGCTCCTATACTCAAGAGTATGTTTTTACAAAATTGCTTACTAACAGCACAGGTTTTATGATGCTACAATTTGGGCTGTTGGAGGAAGCTATTTATAACCATCCGCTGTTTATTTTCATCGAGTTGCTGGTGTTGTGACTCACCTATAGTTCTTGTCCCCTGATTTCTTTCTCTCCCAAGCATATTACCTTTTATAATTCATATAACAAAGATATTCTTGGTTCAACTCCATGAAAAATACCACCAGGAAAAACACTACCAAAACAACATGCACACACACACACACACACACACACCATTTTATTCTTTGCTTTTCCACTTAGCAATAGTGCTACTTTGAGTAAGTCACTAAACATCGCTTTCTTTATTTGAAAAATAAAAGAAAGGACAAATAGAGTTTAAGATAATCATGTAAAAGGCCTAATTATCAGGTCTGATCTTAAAGGATGAGAAAAAATTTAGTCATACTTCCCCACCTTTTTTTAACAGCTAAGAAAATGCTTGGCCAGGGAAGTGCCCTCCATTATTCACATCGTTTAAGGGTCAGAGACCAGACTTCCCTGGGACTCATGCTGGAGAGCCCAGGGAAAAGGAGGGGATAAAGCACCACAGAGAATACTGCAGTGCAGGCACTGGATAAAGTGAGGAGGTTTTAAGGTGAATTGGAGGGAATATGGGAAGGAACAGAAAA
>NW_022111379.1:21372271-21383017 GCF_000313985.2 Echinops telfairi
GACTACTTATTTTGTTATGATTATTGATTAATAAATTGTGAACTCATTTTAGGCCTAGATTTTAGTAACTCAAGATTTTTGTATAAACTAATAATAATTTTGTATAAACTAAGAAAGTGAGCATATGAATGTATGCATAACATTTCTAGATAATGCGTTATAATCTAGACACTTTACTTACAATCTTATTCAAAATGTACTACCTATTCTTTTTCAAAAACTAGTCAACATTTTAATCCTTATAATCAAGTAGGAAAGCAGGGGCATTTTTGAAAAATAAAAGTAGAATTTTTGAGGCTCCAACACTAATCTGTACAGTTATAAGTAGGGGGGAAAAGTGATGATTTATAGCATATTATCAGCTTTTTTATATCATCCCCTTTATTTTGTGATTTATTATATCCCTCTAAACAGAATATATGCTCTTTGAAGACAAAGATAAAACCTTAGACACTTAAAGCAAGTGTCAAGGTATCTGACATCCAAAAAGATTGTCGATTGATCTAGATGTTCTTGTCAGATATTGCTGCTGAAGCAGGAGAATCTGAGATAAATAGATCACAATAATAAAAGATTTCAATTCCAGTTCCTGGACTCTACTTACTCAAAATGGCTATTTCATGGGCATATTGGATAGTTTTTGCAAGAAGATGTAGTTCCTCTTTTCCAAGTTCCCTATTTTAAAATAGAAGAATAGGACAATAAAGTTGCTTTATGGGGCTTTAAGGAAGTGTGACTGGAGACACCCAGCCAATAAAGGGCTGATTTTAATCCCCTCAAAGCATTATTATATCTACTCTTTGTTCAAGCTGAGAAATTATTCAAACTTTAGGTCATAGACTTATTTTCTTTTCCATTTCCTATGGTCAAGTTATTCAATGACACTGGGCTCTATGAAGAAGAATTGGAGGCAGGCTTATGAACAACTTGCAATATGCGGATGACACCACCTCATGTGCTGAAAGTGAGGAGGACTTGAAGCACTTGTTGGTGAAAATCAACGATTGCAGTCTTCAGTATGGAATTCGACTCAATGTAAAGAAGACCAAAATCCTCACAACTGGATCAGGAAAACATTAGGATAAATGGAGAGAAAGTTGATGTTATCAAAGAGTGTATCTTGAATCCACAATCAGTGCTCATGAAAGCAGAAGTCAAGAGGTAAATCAACACATTGAATTGGGTAAACCTGCTTCACAAGACTTCTTTAAAGCGTCCAAAGCAAGGATGTCACTTTTAGGGCTAAGGTGTGCCTGACCCAAACCATGGTATTTTCAGTTGCCTCATATGCATGTGAAAGTTGGCCATTGAATAAGGAAAGTCAAACAACAATGAACGCCTTTTAAATACAGCATTGACAAAGAATATTAAAAATACCATGGACTGCCCAAAGAACAAAACAGAACTCTCTTGGCTAGAATTCTTCTTGCAGGCAAAGATGGGAGGATTTCAATTCACTTACTTTGGACATGTTATCTGGGGAGCTCAGACACTTGGAAGTTCATAATGGTCGGTAAAGTAGTGGGGCAGTGACAAAGAGAAAAATCCTCAACAAGGTGGATTGACAACAACGGCCCCAAACACAAGAACAATCATGAGGAGGCACAGGACCTATATTACATTGGGTGAGTCTGAACCAAATTGGTGGCACCTAACAATGACATAGTTAAACGATAGCTTCTGACAATCCCTATTATTATGAAATCACTAATAGGTATTTATCTCTTATACTGCTAGCAGATGCCATTAAAGATGCCAAATCCTTTGAGATGAACAATAACAGGACCACACCGTGTGCAATCTCTTTAAGAAGCTGCAACAGAAATCAAAGGTGTATAGTTCTTTCTTTTCATTTTATAAAACAATGTCCATAATGAAGCAAGTCCACAAATAGGTTAAGGAAGATTAAAACGTGCATCACTGAAGCAACCGCTTCCTGAATTTCTATTGAATAAGTCAGAGTTCCAGGGTGATGAATATTCTCCAAAAGAAAGACCCAGCAGAAGGGATGGGGAGCTCTATGGTACATATTTCTCATAATGCTTTAGTGGATGTGGGACAGTAGACATACAGTGTTCAAACATTTACCCAGCCCACTGGGATTTTACTTCTAAGCAACGAGTACTCTTTCTTTTTCTCTAACTACTTAAGGCTACAACTCCCCCATTCTCAGAATCAGTTGCACTTACTTTCCCCTCTGTCAAGTCATGTAACACCAATCCATGATGGAAAAATTATAATTTGAAAAATAGCCATTCTAGGTGCTAATGTAAAGTAACATAGGAAGTGATCTGGTAATACTGTCCTATATGTTACTGTTACTCAATTAAACATAATACACAGATTGAATATTGCTGTAGCAAAGTAGTAGTGATTTATACACTAAAAGAGTTTTATGATCCTTAAGTAGCCTACTAAATTTAAACAATATGCAGTTCTTTGAAACTTAGGAAGACCAAAAACATCTGAATGTTCTTTCAAGTACAGTGAACCCTCGTTTATCGCGGTTAATCGGTTCTAGACCCTACCGTGATAAACGAAATTCTGCGAAGTAGGATTCCTTATTTGTAAATCAAATATTTTCGTAGTTAGAGCATAGAGGACATGAAAAAACACCCTTTAGTCACCATTACACTCGTATTACCCAATTTATTAAGTGAAAAAGGGAAAATACAGTAAAACATTTTGGACGTTACAATGATCATTTATTATTTATGATATTATTTATGGCATCAAGCGTGTACAGTATGAGCCAATCAGTGGCAGTAATGACAGAGCATGCGCTATTACGCAAAAAACGCGATAGAGTGAAGCCGCGGAAGTCGAAGCGTGAAGTGGCGAGGGTTCACTGTATATTCAGTGATCAAAGAAACTAGAAATATTAAACAAACAAAGTATTAAGAAATCTATTCATCTCTCATTTTTAAAAGGTGCATACCAGAATAAGTCAAAAAGTATCGCTACTGGGTTTTCAGTTTACCTATATTATTATTAACCAATCAAACATGTATTTAAGCCTGTCTCCCAGCTAAGTAGATGGCTGCAGGCAAGTTCTCTCAGTCTTAGTCTCCTTAAGATATTTTAAAGAAAGAAGTGCAATCAAACCAGTGCCTCCAGTAGGATCTGATAGGCCAGCTCGACACAAGGTGGAATGTTCGGTTCAGAAGATGGAGTTCATCATTCTTCGAATTCCAAAGGGGGAATCTTGACAGATTTTCCTTAAGGACACAGGAAGTTGGTGGAGGTTTATTATGAAAAAGTCATTTTAAAACTTGAAATTGGGTTGGTGAGAAAAAGGCCAAGAAATTTGAACTGAGAATTTTTTTTTCTTCTCCAACAACTGCAATGTGTAGATGACGCAACCTTACTTGCTGAAAGTGAGGAGGCCTTGAAGCATTTGCAATGAAGATTAAGCATTGCAGCCTTTAGTACAGGCTACAATTTAGTGGAAATAAGCCCCCAAATCCACGTAACGGGACCAAACAGTGACATCATGATAAATGGAAAAAGATGGAAGCTGTCAGGGATTTCACCTTGCTGTGAGCAGCCAATGCTTATGGTAGTAGCAGTCCAGAGGTCAAACAATGTGCTGCACTTGATAAAACTGCTACAAGGGACCCCTCGAGAGCAATAAAAAGCAAGGATATTACTTTGAAGACTAAGGAACGCCTGTCCCAAATCATGCTCTTTTCCAGTGTTTCAGATGCACGTGCAAGTTGGACATTGAATAAGGAAGGCCCAAGAAGAATCAAAGTGTTTGGGTTGGTGAAGAATGTTGAAACCACCAGGGACTGGCCACAGAATAAACAGACTTTAGTTCTCATACTTGGCTCATGTTGTCAGGAGAGATCCATCCCTGGGAAAAGACATCACATTTGGTAAAGTAAAAGGTCAGGGTAAAAGAGGAAAACCTCTGTAAAGCTATGCCAACAGTGGCTGCAAACAATAGGTTCAAACGTAGGAATACCTGAGAGGATGGCACAGGAGCCCGGGGTGTTGGGTTCTTTTGTGCATAGGGTTGTTATGAGTCAGAACTACTCGATTACACCTAACAACACAGCCAACTAGGGCATCCTGCTGGCATCGTGGGTTACACATTAGGCTGTTAGTCCCAAGGTCAGCAGTTTGAAACCACCAACAGCTTGCCAGGAGAAAAATAAAATTCATACATGTACGATAATATTGAGCCCGGCTCTTATCTTACATTACGAATGGGTTTGAGAGAGTGCACAATCTGCAATGAGAACACTTATGTACAAAAAGAATAGCCAAAAATTAGGGCTAGAGGGTCCCTGCTATATAGACGTTCTAGGGCCCAGAGCTTTATTAGGGGCAGGTTTAAATACATTCCCTGCACATACCCTGTCACACAGTGGTTCTCAACCTTCCTAATGCTGCGACCCTTTAAAACAGTTATTCATGTTGTGGTGACCCCTCCAACCATAAAATTATTTTTGTTGCTACTTTCTAACTGTAATTTTGCTGCTGTTATGAATCGGGAGACCCCTGTGAAAGGGTAGTTCAAGCCCCAAGGGGGTCGCGACCCACGGGTTGAGAACCCCTGCAGTGTAGCACGGGACAGGTTTACACACAAAGAGACAGTTCACAATTTGAAGGTTTACAAAGAAGCATTAACACATCAGCCAAGTTATTTATAGTTGGGAGGGGAGGATGAGTCTGGGACCATGAAGTAACTGATAAGTTTGCAGACTGCTGCCTTCTGCAGCTTTAGTCAGGGGACGTGAGGAAAGTGTTTATCTCAAGCAGAGAGACAGGTTAGGCATGGCTTCATAAGCTCCCCTGGCTGAGACATTAGCGTTCTCCCTCAGGCCATGAACCGTGGAAGGTGGGGGGTCCTTTCCCATTGACGTAAGAGGCAAACAGTTTTGCTCCCACACATGCACCTTTGGTTGGGAAAGAGTTGGAATAGTCCTGTTGTGGGGGTTACTAGGTGTCCTTCAGTCGGTTCTGACTCATCATCCCTATGTACACCGGAATGAAACACAGCCTGGCTCTGTGACTCCTCACCATTGTTCTTATTGTCCTGTATGGTCACTATAGCTCATGACCCCTGTCCTACATAATCACTATGAGTCTGAGTCAACTTTATGGCCATGAGTTTGGTTTGGAAAACCAACTAGTCCAGTGGTTCTCAACCTTCCTAATGCCATGACCCTTTAATACAGTTCCTCATGTTGTGGTGACCCCAACCATAAATTTATTTTCCTTGCTACTTCATCACTGTAAATTTGCTACTGTTATGAATCGGGCGACCCCTGTGAACGGGTTGTTTGACCCCAAAAGGGGTCGTGACCCACCGGTTGAGAAACGCTGAACTAGACAGAGATTTAGTGGTGTATTGGACTACACATTGAACTGCTAACCTCAAGGACTGTGATTCTGACCCATCAGTCTCTTGACAAGAGGTGGGGGGGGACAGTTTTCTGTCATAAAAATTTAAAGTCTCTGAAACCCAAAAAGAGTAGTTCTACTCTGTCTTATAGGGTTCCTATGAGTCAGAATGTACTGAATGACCATGCATGTTGTTGTGTGTGTTTGTGTGACTGGTTTGCAAACCAGTAGTTATGGTATTTGTATCCCTGCCATGCTAAGAAACTAAAACAATGAGCATCTTACTTTGATATCATTCTGTTGTTTATAGAATAGTTTTAAACTTACTGTCACATCCAAATTAGAATGCCATATTGGCAGTAAAGATAAAAACGATCAATTACTCCTGATTAATCTAATCCTTCTTATCTGGGGGCTGTGATGTACAATAAATGAAAATTCACTAAAATTGCTAATTATGCCCAAAAGACCACTCTTTAAGACAGGCAGGGTGTTTAGCTTCCTAAGTACTGTTACAAATTCATTGTTTACCAAAAAAATACAAATATTCATCTTGCTCATTTATCCTGCTAGAAGACTGCAGCATTTCCGTCATGTGACTAGCAGAGATCCATCTTTTTCTGCATCCAGAACAATTCAGTTGTATATCTAATTTTGGAAAACTAAATGAATCCTTGTTGGATAGCTAGTGTTTTAATGCAGAAGCCCAATGAAATGATCTCTGGAACAAGCTGGGTGGAAGAAGACAAGTGAACATCAAACATCAACAGTGCTTGCTCTTCAGGCGAGTGCTTGGCTGTGAGAATTGGATGTAAGATGCAGCTTCAGGAGGATGTGATGAGGAGGTATGTTTTGTGGCAATGCAGCCTCCATTGAGCCACAAATCAAGCTGTGAAGTCTGACTTAAGGAAGACTTTGACATGAATTCTTTGTCCTGTATCAGAACAAGTGAATCCTAATGGGGCCATGGTTAAATGGCTCGGCTGTTAACCTAAAGATCAGCGATTCAAACCACTCCATTGCTCCATAGGGGAAAGAGGTGACATTCTGCTTTCATTGAGATTCACCACTTTGGAAACCTAGGTGACTGTTCAACTCTGTCCTACAGGGTCGCTATGAGACAGGGCAGTGTGCAATGTCTTTGCTGTTTCAACAGGTAAGCTCTAAGATATGACCAGGTGTGATTAATGGAGAAATGGAGAAACCGATTGGACAATATTATGGAAAAATGGAAGGGACATGAACTTTAGGGACAGACAGCCACTACAACAGAAACAAACGCGGGTCCCTGCCTTTTCCCCTTTTCTCATCCTAGTTGTTGGTAGTTGAGTGTATCATTTCAGAAACATTGTGAGGGTGACATGAAACAGCGTTTGGCAGGTGATTTCACGTATATTGTTGGTGGTGCTGTCAAGTTGGTTCTGACTCATATCGACCCTTTGTTCAACAGAACAAAACACTGTCGGGTCCTTTGCTACCTTCACAATTGTTCTCATGTTCTAGCCCATTGCTGCTGCCACTGGGTCAATCCATCTTGTAGAAGGTCTTCCTCATTCTCTCTGCTGTGATAGTTTAGCAAGCAAGATGTCCTTCTCCAGGGACTGATGCTCCTGAGAACATGTGCACAGTATGTGAGACAAAGGTTTACCATCCTTGCTTCCAAGGAGCATTCAGACTGTACTTTTTCAAAGAGAGATTTGTTGGTTCTTTTGGTAGTACCTCATACTTTCTGTAATCTTGGCCAGTTCCAAAATTCAAAGGCATCAATTCTTCTTTGGCCTTCCTAATTTAATGTGCACGTCTCACATGCAAATAGACCATTGGAAGTAGCTTGGCTTGGAGAGGCACCCCTTAGTCCTCACAGTAACCCCACAAAGTCAACAGTTCAAAATCACCAACCTCTCTGTGGGAGAAAGATAAGGATTTCTAATCCCATAAAGATTTAGAATCTAGGAAACCCAGAAGGGAGTTCTACTCTGTCCTACAGGGATACTACGAGTCTGAATCACTGGATCGCAGTGAGTATGGTTTGGAATGTCTATTAGCATCAAAGAAATCTGTAGTAATAGATAGGATCAAATATAAGGGTCTTATCCTCTTTCATGCTACACTCGGTTATTTTATTCTTTTCTTTTGACTAGATTTTATTTAATAAATCTCTTTACCACCACTCTAACAGATGTGCTGTTTAATAAACTAAACCTGACTGATTCCATCTCATGTTATAAATCATTCCTAACCTGTCTAGAATCCTTTAGCACACAATGGCTTCCCATAAGCTTTTCAAATGAGTACATCCAAGACACTAATTGACAATGAAATTGCACAGCAGAGTAGATCTCAGCCGCTTCTTAGAAGTGGGTGTTACAGATCTCCTTGAAGTGAAAGCCCTTTATGTGCAATCCCTAACAGAGAAAGAAGAAAGCTCCCCAGAAGAGAGTGGAGGTAATGCAGTTTGGGATGGAAATGATGTGTTTTCATACGTAGTTCACATTCCTGTGAGAGGAGTCAAGTCACGGTATTAATTAAGACTACTTGTGCATGCCCTAATATAGCATGATGAGTTAACAAGGGTTTCAGAAGAAGTAAACTTCCTAACACATAGCTCCAGTGCCAACGCTACTTTTTAAAATGGGCATAATAGCTACACAAGTTGACACAGAAGATGTTTCCTCTGTGGAAATGCAAATCTTGCTTTTCTTTCCTGAAAGCTAGTGGAAGCTATTGGAAAAACTGAGTAACTGCAAAAGTGGTTTGCTTAGAGAAGAGGTCTCTTTAATAATTAGGAAAAACCATTAAACATTTTTTTGGCAAGCAACATAGCATGGAGCAGAATGTTACAAAATGACATGGATATAAATAATGCTTTCCGAGGGTTTTCTATAATGTTAACTCTGTCACTAAAACCATTTAGCATAAAGCTCAAGTTATGCAGTCCTGAAGACCCCTGGCAGCATGATTGTTAAGCACTCAGCTCCTAACCAAAAGATAAGTGGTTCAAATCTGCCAGCAGCACGCTGAAAGAAAATACTTGGTAATCTGCTTCCACAAAAATGTACTGCCTAGTAAACATTATTGGGAAGTTCTACCCTTTCTTCCAGGTTTCTATGAATTACCACAGACAGCACACCCAATGACATCCGGTCACTATTCTCAAAGGCAAAGTAAGGAAATATTCCTCGGGAAAGTAAAAAGAGGGGGAAAAAGCAATTGATTATTGCTTTTTGAGATTTTAAAATAAAAATATTCATCATCATTCTTAATCATAGTTATCAATGGAGGTACCAAACATGCTATATTATATATTAGTAAAGAAGTAATAGAAATATGACTTTAAATTCAAAGTATAATGATATTTTATTTAAAATATTCACTCTTTTATCCCAGGTACAAACCCTGTCAGTAAATGAATTAATTTTTGGCAATTTTCTAATCTCATTATACCTTTTGGCAAGAGGATGATTTATCAGAGCTACATTGCCTAATACTATATATATCTTGTGAAATACAGTCAAGACAGTATCATCATTTGACTCTTGCAAAATATGATATTTTCATTAGTGGCAGGATATTCATTTCTTCCGTTCTCTTCAGCAGGGTTATAAATAGAACGACCCACCAACCAAAGCACGCAATATTGAAAAGGTCAATGAAGTACAGTATATTACTATAATTTACAGAATATCGCTCATGAAGTATTAAAATTCTTGACACCTTATTCATGTAGGACAAAAATAATGAAAATATAAAGCAGCGTGGAATGACCACATTATCATTGCTATTATTGCAGACAAAATATTGAATGAATCTCTCATTTCTGTTAAAAAGGAACTACACAGGCAGGAAGGTATAGCTTGTTAATAATAAAATTAAAGCTTTTCTGAATTCTATTAAGTTGTAAAGAAAAGTAAATAGAAAAAAATTTGAAGAAAAGCCAACATAATGGTGAACACAGCACAAAGTTTATCTGTCTGATTTTAATAGAAACCAAAATTTATGATGTATTGAGCAGAGCCCTGAGAACATCTGTTTTAGATTATGCATAGATAGCTTAGTTATACCAGGTCTAGAATATTTAATTAAAATTCAAGTGTGGTTATACCTATGATTTGGAAGAAGCTAAAGAAAGAGCCCCAGTGGTGTCGACTGTGAACCTCAAGGTCATCCACTCAAAATTACCAACTGCTCCTCTGGAATAAGAGGTGACCTTGACACCCATAAACATTTACAGTCTCAGAAACCCACACGGGTGGTTCTCCTCGGCCCTCTAGAGTGACTATAAACTGGAATTGACTCAAAGACAGTGAATATTATGTTTTGTTTTGTTTAAATATTTTAAGTAAAGGACATATAGTAGGTAGATAAAAATCTCATGTTGGGTTCTAATATTTCTAGCTAGAGTTGTCAAATTATTTGTATATCTGGGTTGACATTAGAGCAAAAAGACTGTTGCTCGTCAGCAATTAAGCAAGTGATATTTGTTTGAAATGCCTATATACATTCATACACTAGATGATAATACCCAAATGCTCTTCTTTAGGAAAAAGAATTTAGATTATATAGAGCCATCGTTCAGATTTTTTTCCCACAACATCTTTCCCCCAGAATCTGTATGCAAATCATGAAAGTTCAACTGTTAGGCCAACTGACCTGTTTCCCCTTAGCCTATGGTCCTGTTCTACAAGTTCCAGCATATATATATATATATATATAGTTCTCTATCTATCTATCTAGAAAATTATTATATATACATATGCTAGAGAGAGATATATACGTAGATCTATTTTGATCTATATTATATATATATATATATACACATACAGATATATGCTGTGGTGGTTAGTGTGTTGACTTCATGCTGGAAACTATTCACCATATTTCAAATGTGATAGGGTCACCCAAAGTGAACGGGTTTCAGTGGGACTACCAGACTAAGACCAGATGGCTAAGAAGGTACCAGCAGTCCGCTTTGCAGAGTAGTGACTGAAAACCTATGGTTCGCGTGGACACCTTGTCCGATAACACGTTCATAGTACTGGAGAAGATGCCCTGTTATCCATGTCTTTCAGGAGCATGCTGACTGTGCTTCTTCCAAAACAGATTTGTTTGTTCTTTTTGCAGTTCATAGGACTTTCCATCTTATTCTTCAGCACCACAATTCAAATGTGCCAATTCTTCCTCGGTCTTCCTTGTTCCATGTTCAACTTTCACATGCGTATTTAGTTCTACCACGTGTCTGTCAATTTGTCATACTGTGATGGCTTGTGTGTAGCTGTGATGTTGGAAGCTATGTTATTGGTATTTGAAATGCCAGAAGATTCAGCCACAGTAAATAGGGTTTAGGAGAGCCTTCAGACTGAAAACAGACGATGCAGAAAGAAGCGGCTGCACATG
>NW_022111379.1:21383434-21407532 GCF_000313985.2 Echinops telfairi
AAAAAAAGAAAACTTCATGGACAGAACAGAAGCATTGTCCGATCTTGGTAACTTCATGAAGAGAAGCCAAATATACTGGATTCATACTTCTTCATACATTCTAAGTTTGGGTTATTCGGATATTTTTTTAGGTGTTGCTTCTCATTTGGAGTTGTGCCTCAACAACGCATCAAGATTTCAAAGACTTTACTCCTGCCACCTTTCCTGTGCCAGGGTTTACGCCATTCAAGTGAGTCTAGTGGACTCTGCTTGGTGAAGGAAGCTCTTCTCATTCGTACCTGTAGTGCCTCTGACCTGAAGGGCTAGTCTTCTGGCGCTGGATCTGGCAACGTTCTGATGCGGTGCTTAAGGTTTTCATCAGCGAATTCCTCCAAAGTGAACTGAAGTGGAAGAAGTCAATTTCTTCTTCATAGTTTGTTTTCAGTCTGGCAGCTCCACTGACCTGTTCACTTAGGTGTGCTTGATAATATTTGAAAAACAGTATCAGGGATAGCTTCTGGCACACAGCAACACACAAACCACCCAGTAAGGCAAAATGAAAGACTTGGCCATTAACTGCCCAAAGTATAACTCGCCATGCCACCAGAAGCTTCAAAGTTAGTTTTCTACTCACATACAAAATAGAAACAATACTGATCACCTCATGGAGTCGATGTGAGAATCAAATGAGATAGTGCATATAAAATATTTTACACATTGCTCAGCATGCTCAGTAAATGTTATCGGTTATTACCATCATCAGAATTTTCCATGAATGGACAGAATATTTTTGATAGGTTTTCTCTTCTTTACAGAGCTATTCCTTATTGATCTTGTAGTTAAACAGTTAAACATGTAACTTATTTTACTGATTATTAGAACATTTTCTCTTTCATTGAAGGATATTTTAGTCATACATTTAATTTCCAAACTTATTTCTTGTATCTAAACTTAATTTCACAGCTCTATTTATATGTGGAACACTCCCCAAGAGCTTTAAGGTAAGAGACATGTTTAATAATTCAAGAACTTAACTTACTAAATGATATGCTCTTAATTGCTCTCTACCCTAGTTATGGAAAATGTCTTAAAGTGAGTGTATTTAAAAACTGGACCCCCTCTCATTAGTCAAAGTCATTTTGTCTGATGAAGAAGAGCTGATTTAGACATACATTATTGGTGTGATAACATGAGTTTCTCTGATATTACACAGTCCTTATGATAATAAAGGATGATTTAAATGCATCTTCAAGGCATGCAATAAAGAAACTGGTCCTATCTTGCTTCAGGTATTAATTAAGGATGAATAATTGAAATATAGAAGTATACTTTGATATCTAAAATCTTATAAATGTTTAAAGATAATTGTATTAGCTTTCTGTGACTAGAGAATTCAGGAGTTAGAATATTTCTAATACCAACATTGTACCTTTGGAAATTGTTCTAAAATTTAATTTTTAACATGTAGCTTTATATAACACATTCCTTTAATATGGGTATAGTGTTTGTAAATATTGCTTTAAAGCTAATATGTTGTTGTTCTTGTTGTTGTTGTTGTTGTTGTTAGGTGCCATGGAATCAGTTCTGATTGATTATTATCCTATTCGCAATTGAACAAAACCTGCCTTCACCTGTGCCATCCTCATGCGCATTGATACACCAGAGCCCATGGTTGAAGCTATTGCAAATAATCTGTTTCATTGAAGGTCTTTACATCTTTGCTGTCTAATTTTCCAAGCACGATGCTCTTCTCCAGGGACTTGCCCTTTGGATAATACTGCTAAAGTGCATGAGTTGAAGTCCTACCCTCCTTTCTTTCAAACAGCATTCTGCTTGTTCTCCAGTATCCCATGGCATATTAATATCATTTGGAAACACTTCAACTCAAATGCATAATTCTTTTTTGGCCTTCCTTATTTATTTTAAGTTTTCACATATATATATAAAACAATTGAAAATACCATGCCTTAGGTCAGATCCACTGTAGTCATCAAAGTGTACCTTTGTTGTTTAATTGTAAGGAATTGGATGCAAGTAAAATGAAATTATTGACAACTACAACTATTTCTACATTTATTAAGGTATGATTATTGGCCCAGTTGTGAAGATTTTAAAATAAGATGCACTACTCATATTCCCTTGATCACACAACTATTTCCCCAGGTCAAGTTTCAGCAAGAGCTCTGGCCATTTGATTGCTCTAAAGATGAGATACGTTGGAGAACCCACTGGACATAAAGTAAAAGACATGGCATATTACCTCCACTTAACACATAAAAGCAAACTCACTACCAGTGAGTTGATTTAAACTCATAGTAACCCTGTGAGTCAGGATAGAACTACACTGTGGGGTTCTGAGATGCTAATTTCTTACCGGAGGAGAAAGTCTCTTTCCCTGCCATAGATGCCAGTGGTCGCAAACTGCTGACATTGCAGTTAGCAGCCCAACATTGAACCCACCACGCCGGCAGAGCTCCAGCCTGGTTACCACCTATTTGATTGCTAGGAGTCAGAATTGCTTACACCAGAAAAGTATTAGAAGCACTTTGCGTATCGGTTTCCCTATTTGTATACAGAGAACGTAATGTCAGACTTATTTAGATCAGGTTTATTATAAGCACTAAAATAAAAAGGGTAAAATCCACTATTGTGTTTTGATGATGGCAAAAATAATTTCCAGGGGGTAATCTAGCTCTGAACTGGTTATTCTCTATACCAACGAACTTTCTCTGACTGACATTTTATTACAAGAACAGTAAAAAATACGAGGAAAAATCTTTTGTGTCATATGAAACTCTCAATAGACGAAGCTACTTTATAAAGCTTACCTGGCAACTGTTAATGCTCATTTCATGGAAGGGCCTTTTGTTTTCTTAGAGAATAAGATGTGTTGTCACTATTGGAGCGATTACAAACAGAGTTCTGGTGGCATTGTGCGCTAAGAGTATGACGGCTAATCTGAAGGGTTGGCCTTTCAAACCCACCAGTCACTTCAAAGGAGACTGATGAGGCTGTCTGCTCCTGTAAAGATCGACAGCCTCAAAATTACTGTATAGCATCACTATGAACCAAAATAAACCTGATGTCAGTGCGTTTGGATGACAGCCCTTTAAATATGGTTGGGTGGTGTAGTGGAAGAAGCACTGAGCTGCTAACCACCAGACTGGTGGTTCAAAATCACCCCCCACTCTGGAGAAGAAATAGGAGGCTGTCTTCTGCCATAAGACTGACAGTCTCAGAAACCCGATGGAGCAGTTTCACTCGGTCCTATGGGGCCACTATGAGTCAGAATTGACTTGCCTCCTTACTTTTAATTTTTGAAGAGTTTATTTGTATTGAGCAATCTATATCATATTTTATGATGAAATATCAAACTAAGGTCTTATTGATCTCTTACGTGTAAAACATCAAATGCCCATTAATGGAGTTATCCTCACAACGGACTTATGATCTGAACATTAAGTACTTCTCTTATGTGTCTGGACACTAGTGACTTGGAATTAATACCAATATAACAAGAACAGAGTCTATGCTTGCTTGGAGGGGGCTGGGGGTGAGGGTGGAAGTAAAAGAAAGAAAAACTCAGTATGTACAGTGAACTGGAAATGAAACTTGACCTCCATTATTTGTCACTTTTCTCATTTGTTAAAGAATGGCAGCAATATTTGTTGCTCTCGGTAAGGTGCCACACAAATTAACTTGATAATGATTATAGCATGCTGTGGAAATTCAAAGAGCTCTTTATAGATTTCTCATGAATACAGCTCTGGAGAAGAAAGGAGTAGTCCGTTTTATATGCTCATCAACCCTAGAGCCCACTTAACGCCATAGGTTAAGACATTGCCTAAGTATATTTAAAACCACAACCACTAAAGACGTTTTGACAAAATTCTTTAAAATGTGCACAATTAAACAAGAATTTTAATGGAATTTCACGAATTGAATATATTTTAAGACAAAATACATAACCATTGATTTGTGCAATAGTCAATGAACCAATTTAAATTCTGATTTCATATAAATTTTACGTTTAAGCTCCCTATCACTTCAATTTAAGCATGGGTACCAGAGTATCAATCAATGTAGATGTGATTATCCATTTAATTAATCTCTATGTCAGAACTCATTTATAACTATGATTGTTACTATTACATCATTCTAAAGTTATTTATGTTTAAGATCGCTACTAACAAGACACCAGGGAACCATAACGATTATACAAAATGGGGTTCATTGAATTTGCTGAACAAGAAAGAATTCCACCTCAAAGGGTCTGGCTAGAGTCTCTAAGGGAAGATGTAAGTATGGATACTTAAAAGATTAGGAGCCCGGTTTCATCATAAGCTGGTTTTAGGCTGATAATTAGAGACAATTGGATGTAGAGATTAGTTCGTATATGTAAACTAGGTGAGTTTGTTTAAGTTATTGCTCTTATCTTTTATATACATAAATTCATGGAAAGTCGTTCTTACTGTGGCATTCTATAATGGTTCTGAACATCTGGCTGTAAAGCAATTTGATTTTAGAAATGGGTTGCACATTATGGTTTGGTACAGTTTGCTTTTTGTTCAAGTCATAGTTCATTTTGCAAGTTGTAGTTTTTTTTTCAAAATTATTTTATTGGGAGCTAATATCATTTCACGGTTCAATACCACAATCAGTTTTAGAAACACTCTCTTCTTGAACTCCTTGATAATATTTATCCCCCTCCCTCACTGTACCCCTTATTCTACTTGCTGTCTCTGTAAATTCATCAATTCTGGACTTCATACACTGAAAAACAGAAAAACAAAAATTCAAAAGGGCTGCCTACCACGAATGACAATACATGAGAGCTAAATCCCAATATGGAAAAGAAACACATATATACACGCGCGCGCATGCGCAGAAAATGTTGCAAACCAGATCAGCTCGGAAAATTGTAATTTGGATGTCATTTTTAAAAATCATAGTTCTGCCCTTTGCTCATTAGGACTTAATGCAGCTCTTCATGGACACTTAATGGTTCATAGTTGTGTATCAAGTACACTAAAGTAGTTGTTTTGACCTCTATAAACACTAGACTTCCTGTTCATTCTGGTGCCTGAAAATGCTTTTAAATATCTGGTCTGAAGGTAGCCAAACAGCAGAATTTAAAATTCTATGTGTCAAACACTTAGGGATTTCAATCCAGGGAAATGATATAGGTACATGTATGTATCATTGGATTTTCGCTATCTGGTGACCAACCAGGATATCTTGTTTGGAGGATACCATGATGTAGAAGAATATTAAAAGCAAGAAATCTTGTACTGGCATTGAAGATTAAAGTAGCAGAGGGGAAAGGATAAAATCGTACAAAGATGCATACGGCAGTCAGGAGCACTGGCACCATATTCGAGGCTCTTCCACTTGTGATCTTCAGCAACTTCGTGCAGTTGTATGTGCAAAGTAGTGGCTTGTTCTAAGACTTCTTGATTAGAAATGTATGACTTCAAATTTTCTGAAGATCCCTTATTGAGCATCTCTAATAAGTATACTTTTACTCTTTTTTGGCTTCTTGTTATTGTATAATCAATAGTACTGATTTATTGACCAATATTTGTTCAAGGATCAATTATTTGAAGTTTTATTTTTGTGATAATTACACTCTTGCCTGTCCAGGCAAGTAACACGAAGCTCCTTGAGCACTGATAAATGCGCCAAAGGCACCTCATTCTGCAGACCAGCCTTCTGCTCGCAGGCCTCAGCTGGACTCCGTCAGGTCCATGGACAAGGAAGCCCATTGATGTGTTTCACAGTCTTGGGGTTGTGGCATCTAGTGCCTGTGCCACCACCGTAACTTCAAAGACGTTGCACATACTCTAGTGCAGCGATTCTCAACCTGTGGGTCGCGACCCCTGTGGGGGTACCTTTTCACAGGGGTCACCCGATTCATACAGTAGAAAAATTACAATTATGAAGTTGCAATGTAAATAATGTTATGGTTGGGAGTCACCACAGCATGAGGAACTGTATTAAAGGTCACAGCAAAGGAAGGTTGAGAACCACTGCTCTCGTGGCTCTGCTCTCTTGAAGATAGTGGGGTTCTCTATTCCTGCTTCTGAAATGATTTCCTGTATACCAAATTGAGTGGAAAAGTGATTAATCCCCTCCATTAGAGTTTCATGTACCTAATCTGCATGGCCCATCCACATGTTTGGCGATAAATACAAAGACTATGGGTAGAAGAGTCATAGCAAATAATCTTACCTCAGAGGTCTATCTATTTATAATACCTTTGTATTATAAAACTATGCAATTTTCAAATTTTCCTTAGATGACCTGGCAATATGAAAACAAAGGAGGATTGGATTCTCTATGGAGGCTAACACACAATTAATTTATAAGTCTTTAACCTATGCTGATCTTGGGGAAAAGAGCATTATATTAACAGCTCTTAATTTATCCCCAATATTATACTATGGATATCACGAAATAACAGGATTATTAAATTCAGAGACAAAAATCGGCTTTGTTTATGCTGTTGATAGTCAACATATTCTGGAAATTTCTTATTTATCAGTTTCTTTTCTTTACCCTAGAATGGGTAAATAAAATTGCAGATGCATGTTTTAACAATAAATTGTTTTCATTAAATAAAAGAATGACAAATGAAGCTCTTATTATATCTTTACCATTTAATACAGTGATGGAATAATGTTTATGCAATCCGTTAGACAGCAATTATTCTCAAATTTATTTACTATAAAATACACTTTAACAGTTTTATTTTTTTCTGAATTTTGTAGCTCTTTGGGGAAAAGCTTTAATAGGTACATACAGGGTCAGCTTTAGCTCGGTGGTTACTTCACAATTTGAACTAATAGGTAGGTATAACATTTATAGGTAAACACTATAGTAAGTAGATTGATTATTAGAATCTTTGACTTTATCTCCAGAATAAGAAAAAGTTTTCAAGAATTTAAATATGTCAACCAAGGGACAATTCACAAAATATTTTAGAGAAAAATGTGCCTCTTGAAAAATTTTGGTGTTAAATCTTTCTTAAATGTTTCTGAAAACTCATCAATGAAATTATCTGGATTTTATGGCTACTTTATGAGAAACATTTGGATTATTATTTCAATTATTTGAATATACGTAGTTTTATTCAGATTTTCTCAACTAATAAGTTACATGAACAATAAAGTTTATTAAATGTTCTAAATTTCTCTTTTTATAGTGAAACGTCCATTTTTATCTTTGCTTGATATACTTTTTCTAGTACTAATATTGTTATTGTTAGATGTCATTGGGTCTAATTCATAGCAACTGTACATGCAACAAAGCAAAACACTAATGCTCACAAGCTTTCTCACGTTCAACTCATAGTTGTAGCCACTGTGTGCATCTATTTTATCAAGAGTCATCCTGTTTTTTTTATGTACTTTACTAAGCAGAATGTCCTTTGCCAGGGACTGGTCTCTCCCGATAAAATGTCAAAAGTCGGTGAGAGCATTCTGGTTGAACTTCTGAAAAGATTTGTTTGTTCTTCTGGCAGTCCGTACTACTTCCGATGTTCTTTACCAATGTCATCATTTAAATGTATCATTTCCCCAGTCTTCCTGATCACTTAGCCATCTTTTATATGCCAATGAGGTGGGTGAAAATATCGTGGCTTGGGCCAGGCCCATCATAGTGATCAAAGTGAACCTTTTGCTCTTTCACAGTTTACAAATGGCTCTTGCAGCTGATTTGCCGAATGACATAAGGAGTTTGATTTATTGGCTGCTGCTTCCATAAGCATTGACAGTGGATAGAGGTAAAATAAGATCCTTGACAACTTCAGTCTGTTCTCTTTCAATCATATTGTTGTCTATTGGTCCTTTTTTGTATTTTCGCTGAGGGGTAATCCAAACAGAAGGTTGCGGGTTTTGATCTTCATAAGTAAGTGCGTCCAGTACGCTTGGCTATCAGCGAGAAAGGTGGTGTCATGGGCACATCCCGGGTTTTTAATGAGCCTTTCTCCCATCCTGAAGCTGTGTTATTCTTTCTATAGCCCAGCTTCTCAGTTTATTTGTCCAGCACTCAGACTGAAACAAGTGTGGTCAAAGGACACAACCCTTTCCTGATTTTCAGCCGCATACCAACTTCATTGTTCTGTTCAAGCAATTGCCACCTGGTTTATGTACAGGGTGTGCAAGAGCACAACTAAGTGTTCTGAAATTCCCATCTTCAAAATATTATCCATTACTCGTTATGATCTACATAGGTTAGAGCCTTTACACAGGAAATAAAACATGGGCTTTATTGAAAAACATCTTTCTGATATTGTCTCTTCAGCCAAGCTCCATCTATAATCAGTAATTATATCCCTCATCCCATGTCTTCTCACTGTCAGCATACTGCTGCCACCGTTTTTGAATTGTCTTCGGCCAAGTTTTACCTGTATGCGATAATGACAACATTGTTGGGAAATGCACACATTCTGTTGGAAGGAGCATAGATAGGGATCTCTTTCCGTCTGCTGGACAGGTAGCTGTCTTCGTTTTTTCTTCTTTTCATAAATGAGTGAATACTGGCAATGTTGCATCCATTTATTGAAACATTTCTCTTTGTATCTCATCAATTGCTGAAGGCTTACGTTTTGCCTGGTCTTTAGCGCAGGTTAGACTTCTTCCTTCAACACTGTTAGTCTTCGTCACCTGGGACCCGATAAAATGTTTGAACATCAACTGATTCTTGTTGGTGCAATGCCTGTGTGCTCCTTCCATCTTCTTTTGATGCTCTTTGTGGAATTCAATTCTTTGCCCACAGAATTTTTCAATGTTCCAACAAGAGTTTTGAATTGTTTCTTCAGTTCTTTCAGTTGGGTCAATGCTGATCATGAACTTGCCTTTTGGTTTTCTACCTCCAAGTCTTCCCATATTTCTTAAATGGCTTCCATTTATCTTCATGAAATGCTCTCTGAGAGTTTGGCTCTCCTCTGTTTTGTTATTGTCCCTTCCGTTCACTTTATCCACAAGCCAGTTCATGATAATGCTCTTGCAGCATAATGACACACAGATGAAGAAAAGAACAATTCCAACATCGATCAACACAGAAACAAAGATACTGCAAGACAAAGAAGCGACTACCTTCACGCATGAAGATTTATAGCCTAGGCAATCCTATCAGCTGTTCTACTCTGTCCTGGAGAGTTCAAATTAAATCAAACACACTGAGCTTTTGTTTTATTTTAGAATATATTTTCTGGGCAAAATTACTTTGTCTCGTCTAGTGATCCCAATTGTTTTCACGAATATTTGATGATCCAACCTATAATACGGAGCACAAATATCAATAACTTGCTATATAGCCTTCTAGCTGCAAGTACAGAACTCAAAACATTTAAACATCGGGAACAGAGCAGTTTCAATATGATGCATACATCATGAAATTGAGAGTTTGATTATGTTTATGACTGTAGCAAAAATATTACATTATCACTCAAAAATGGTCCTGTCTTTGATAATGCCTACAATGTTATTAAAATATTTCCCATTACCATCTTCCTACAGGGCAGAAATAAATAGACAAGGGAAATAAGTTCTCTTAGGAATTTTCTTTTTTCATTTCCATGGAAGATTCATTCTCTTGATATGAAATGTATTTGTTTTCTGGTGGAGCTTGGAGTTTCGTTTTTACCCCAATTCACTGACATCCATTCCCTAGACTTCATAGCCTGTCCTATGGCTATTGTGATTTACACACCCTTTGATTACACAAGGTCACGTGGTTGAAAGCATGCTTGCTGCCAGAAAGTGGCACAATATTAAGCGAGGCCACACCAATTCTCTGCTCACTCTCTGAACGTGGATCACTGCCCTTACAAGGGATCTTCAAAATGTTCGTGCCAAATTGAGTTGTAAGGTAATGGGCATTTCCCTCAAACATTTTGCATACTATAATCGATGCCTCTGGAAAAGGCACGGCACTCTAGCATCGTGTCTGAGGAGTCTAGGGGATGTCATTATTATGCATGAAATAGAGTGCGTGCTTTTAGAGGACACAACTGGTTTCTCTGATTCCGTCTGTGCTTTACTATCTCCCTATCTCTTAACACCTGATAATTTCCTTACATGAAACAGGGGCAAAAAGCACGACAGTGAATGCCAGCTTAAAGGGGAAAAAAACCCCACTGCCATCCAGTCAATTTTGCCTCATGGTGACCCGACAGGACAGAGTAGAACTGCACTTGTGGGTGTTAAAGACTATAACTCTTTATGGAAGTCGAAAGCCAAATCTTCCTCCCGAGGATCAGCTGGTGGATTCAAACGGATGACTTTGTGCTTAGCAGTGGATCACATAACCACTACACCACCAGGACTCCCTTAAAAGGAAAAAAAACATTATATTGAGTTCATAGTCTATCTCTATTTTTTCCCTAAAGTTAATCTGCTATAGATGTTATAAATACCATACCCATTTGTTCTGGTGTATTTACATATCTATAGTTCAATGCCTAGTCTAAACAATAAGGCCTTAAAATGTCATCAGTTTTTAAAAGTCATATTTAATTTTATTTTTAAAGCCACACTATGAGTCATGAGCATTTTAAAACAAAGACGGTTTTCTTTTCCTCAGTAACATTATTGCCTGGAAGAGAAGCTTCCATTCTCAGTGTGGAGAGAAGGGTGAACGGAGGAGTAAATCAATGAGCCCCTTGTACTGGATCACCAGGACGAGTCATGCCAGCAGGCTTTCTTTTTAAGTTCAACTCTGACTACTAGTAAGACGTAGGGAAGAGAAAAAAAAAAGATATTTATGAAGGAAAACAACGAAGTGACATATATCGAGGCTATTACTGTGATAATTGAAAGCGGGGGCGGGTGCATCTCTGGAGGGGCAAAGAAAATGGACTGAGTAAATGCATAGGATAAGGATCAGAGTCGAGGATTGATAATTGCCTCTAAGGAGAAGTTGAATATTGGTAGAACTGAAGATATGGTTTTCTCAAGTCATTGATGTTAGGACAATGAGTGGAAACTATAGTCACATGGAGACATCAGAAAGCAAAAGGGGGAGACGAGAAAAACACTTTTGTGTTCTTTTGTTTTCTATTGCTGGATCACAAATAATCACTAGCTTAGAAGCTAAAGCGGCACTCATTCATTATCACATACCTTACACAGATACCAAGGCTGAGCACAGCAAACCTGCGCTGATCAGGATCTCGCTTTCACGTGACTCAAATGAAGGTGCGGGCTACACAGAGTTCTCATCTGTAGCTGAGAGTCCTCTTCGTAGATCATGCAGTGGTTGGCAAAATTCAGTGTCCTGTGTCTGTAGGAGCTAAAACGGAATTTTTCTGTGGTTTTATTTTGCTGGTTGTCAATACATTTTCTTCCTATACGCTTCCTTTGTGACATGAGATTTGGGGTTTTCACAGGCAGCAGGAGAATGGCTGGGGCTTCTGCTTGTTTGTTTAAAAGTACTTGCATGAGTTGGCCAGGTCTACTTGATTAATGAATTAAAATTCAACTGCTCCATGTCCTTCATTATGTCTGCAAACCCACCTTTTTTCTGTAACACAATGAATGACGTTGTGAGAAGCAACCACTCAAAATAGTGGCCGCTGGGTCAATTCTGACTCGGCCGACACAGTGTGTGCAGACGGCGCTCCACTGGGCTTTGAAGGATTTGAGTTTTCAGAAGCACGTCCATAGCCCGTCTACCACGGCATGTGTGAGGGGGTTCACGTCACCAACCTTTTGGGTGATGTTCAAGCGCTTCACCCTTTGTGCCATCGGGGATCCCTGATTTACGTGGTAGCCCTTAATAATCACAGTTCTGCCCACACCCAAGTAAAGGAGATTGCACACCCAGGGGACGGCATCCGGGAGGCCATCTTAGAACTCCGTTTACCATATATAGTCAAGTATGAATACCTGAGAAAGGAGGTAAACAGCATTCTAGGAAAACAAATCGGGGAAAATGAAAAGAGCTTCCCACTATTACAATGATGGCTCTGGGTTCCCCTCGTGTTCTTTGGGATACATGCCAGGCTTGTGGTCGGGAGCGGTGAACAGAAGCAATGTCTCAGAGGAAGACAGCAGAGCAAAAAATTCTAACAATTATCTAGAGAAAGATGTTGCCTTGTCAAGGGAGGAATTAAAGGAAGGAATTCAGAGAATGTTTACCTAGTGATCACATTGAGAGAACCATGATTATAAAATTACTGGGAATAACACTGAAAGACATTTTGGCAGTAATTCAGCTTCCAAAGATTAAATAGAAGTTTTAGTGGTGGAGTAATGAAAGATGTTTTGAAAGCAATGTAGTTCACAAGAAAAAAAAAATGCTCAAAATTGCTGGTTTGATGGTGTAGAATTACAGTGATAAAAAGTATATAAATGCTATTTGGAAAGAAAATGGCTTCTAGAAAAGACACAAATGAATGACTAAAAAGGCACTAGCAATGTTATAAATGTCTACTAGGTAAGAGAGGTAATATTGAATATATAATAAATAGTATGAAAGAATTTGTGATGCGCCATTGTTGATGATATTGTCAGGTGCATTACTCCAGCCAGCCATCTGCATAAAAGAGCTTATGGTAGATATATGGGCTACCACAGGTATACACCTAGGGAAAGAACAGGGTATAGCGGATGGAAATGCTTTGCATATGGATCACAGACAGAAAATGCACAGGTGCAGAGAGAAAGAATATTTCAAACTGACTCAATGACATGGAAAGACATATTTAACCCAATTGCATACTCAGAACTGTAAAGATTTAAAAAAATGAAACAACATATGTGTGACATAAAAAGGGAAATCTACACGTTTTCAGAGGGCATGGCTTCCTTGCTGGAGTTGCTGCCCACAAACCCTTCAGCCAGTGGAGCTAAAGTTGCTCCAGGGAAAAATATTCACAACAGCACCCAGACGGCAGAACAAGAAGAAGCTGGAAGAACAAGAAGCCTGAGCAATTCCACAAAGATGTGCTGATAGGTATCCAACCGTATCTCCCAAAAAGATCCATTGAAAAATTGTTTTGAGGGTGAAAAATCAACAAAAGAACAACTATTGAAGCTGTAGCTAACTTCTGGTACTTGAGATTGTGAACTTGCTTGGAAATCGGGTCTTTGAAGATGGTGTAAATTAGGCTGCTGTAGGATGCATGATAGGGTCAATCCTAATCTGATCTGAGTGGAGTTCTAATTAAAAAACGCAAACACAAAGAGTCCCAACGGGAAGGGGGCCAGGTGAGGACAGTTCTGTGAGGACCAGAAATGCCTGGAGCTACCACAGTCAGAGAGAGACATGGAAAGATCTCCCTTGATAGGATTCTAAAAGAACATGTCTCTGCTCAGACCCTGCAGTCAAACTACTAGCCTCCAGGACTCAGACAATAAATTCTGTTCTTATAAGTCATCCACTTTGTGGTCCTTTCTTCAGGCAGCACGAGGCAACACATACAGGTGCATTATGGGATTGACATGTACTTCATTCCCAAGTACAGTTCTTGATATTTGAACACTAATGTGAAGGAAAGAAAGAAAATAATAATAAACAGAGAGAGAAGCTTCAGGACAAGGGATGTAGGGTAGGAAGGAAGGGGGGAGAGAGATCCATTGAAAAATAGAGTATCACAGAGCAAAATGCAGTCTATCAAGGTAAGTAAGTGCCATAGATGAAAAGAATACAGAATAGAGTTAACCAAAATTTAAAAAGTGTGTGTTTCCTAGAAAACAGAAGAAACAGAAATATAGCTTTGCCAAAAGGTGTTATTCCGGGTGAAGACATGGCTTTAACATCTCTGGCTCTTGTCTTGCTATCCGGCTTATCTGCCTCCTCTCTCATTTTTCCTCCGTTGATTCTGACTTTGAAGCCTCCTTTGCAAATCATTTTTGAGAATGATGCTAGAAATACCATGAGAAGGTTTATTAGAAACAGTTTATTACAAAGTTTTAAATTAGCTGTTTTTCTGTTGTTGTACTTGCTACCAGAAAGGGACCTGGTGAACTATTTCCCAGAAAGATGCTGTCTGAGAAAGTGTACTACGATTTCCGATTTTGTTACAAAGGAATGATCTTGGACATTTTGTTACATGGGAATTATTTCCTAAAGGTGAGAATTCAGGCTACAATAAATACCAAATGACTGATCTGGGAAAATGGGCCATCCTTGTGTGTTACCAGTATACTGCAATCTACCACCCAAACAAGTAATTCGGCATTTAAAGCCAGAAACTTTGAACGAGCTTATCATTGCATCCTGTATTTGGACCCTGCACATCATCAGTTGTAATAACAGATACTGTTTGGGCAGAGAAAGTTCAGAACCATTGCTGTCAATAATTAGGTCTCATTATTCATCTTAATTTTGTGGGGAGAGGTTAGCAAACAGTTTCACATCCTTCATGTCAAACAGTGTAGTTGCCATTTAGCGATATAAGAAGAATGAACTATTTCCTATTGTTTTGGAGCTCATCATTTAGCAAGTTAGCAGGAAAAACAGTATTATCTACAACTTTCATATTACATGAAATCTAAAACCTGCATTTTATACACACACACAACACGGTCGTCATTCATCAGATTCCTATTCAAGGCGGTCCTTGTATCTCAGAGTAGAACTGTATTCTTTCAGGTTTTCGATGGATGTTTTTTTCAGAAGCAGAGTCCCAGGTATTTCTTTCGAGCATCTCTGGGGAAACTAATTCTCTAAAATTTTGATTAGCAGCCACTTGTGCTAACCATTTGCACCACCTAGGTATTCCATCTACACTTTACCCCAGAAATTGAGCTGCTTCATAAAATAATGATATGTGACATAGCGAGGCATATGATCATCAATAGCATTTTTTATTTGACAAGTATATTAGTTATTATTATATACTGCTAGTATGAGAGAATACATTTTACAAAGAACTTGTTAAACAACAAAGAAAGAAAGAGGAGGAAAGAGCATCAAAATCCATTGAGGAGTTTATTCCAAGAGAACGTTGATGTAAGTTCAAAAGGATTTCACCAGGCAGGAGGGAAGAGGAGGAGGAAGACATTCTGGTCATAGAGAATAACAGAAACACATTGAACTTCAATCTTTCCACAACTGAACACTCTCGTGTGTTAAACGGGAAGTGTTATGGAAGGAAACTGGGATCAGACAGTGACAGTATTTCAATGGCTTTAAGTCTCGGTTTCTAAGCACTAGTGTAGTATTAGTTAACGGATAGTTTTAGGTTTGTTATGCTTTCTAAATCTCATGGAGAATGAACTTGTATTAATTTTCATGATGACCTGGCAGTTTTCACTAGCTTCGAAGAGGCTTGTAGAAGTATTAGCACTACTCAAGGGTAAGTTTGCTTGTAAGGCAGGTATTGGTTTGGCTCTTAGTGGGATGACTTCTCACCCTCAAATAACAAGAAATACACAAAGGTAGAAGAAGAGAGATTTCTTCCAAGTGGTTTTATCATGACAGGACTTTAAAACCTTCCTTTCTTTCCTATTTCTGAATTATCTCTCCATCAAGCTGTTTTGTTAGTGTAAAGTTTTCATCACTTCCTGGGGACTTAAATGTGCATATTCGCCCTTAACATACCTCTAAGAGAATATGACAATTCTCATATTAATGTTTCTAATAAATCAGTTCATTTTGTTAGCTTTTCCCTTTTTTAGTCAATTCAAAAATTATAGAACACCAAACCAGTAACTCATGACTTGATTCCTAATGTCACTTCTCTGATGCCGCTGTACGACCTAGGATTGTTTCTTCATTCCAAAACTGTGAGATGTGCTTAGTTTGTGGTTCAGAAACATATTCCACAGAGCTGGTTATCAGTACTGTCCACTGCATCTCTACCCAGGCCTCAGACCCTAAGCTTGGGCTGAAAGAGGGAAGAACCTACTACTGGCTGTGAATTGGCCAGGAAATTGACAGCTGTCAATTTGACTTTGATTAATAGTGATCCTACAGGAGAGAGCAGAATTGCCCCTGTGAGTGTCTGAGATTGTAACTCTTTAAGAAAGTAATAAGCCACCTCTCCATCACAGGGAGAAACTGGGGAATCCTGACCTTAGGGTCAGCATAACCCACTATGCCAGTGGTTCTCAACCTGTGGGTCATGACCCTTTTGGGGGGGTTGAATGACCTTTTCACAGGAGTCGCCTGATTCATAACAGTAGCAAAATTGCAGTTATGAAGTAGCAACGAAAATAATTGTATGGTTGGGCTTCACCACAACACGAGGAACTATACGAAAGGTTCATGGCATTAGGAAGGTTGAGAACCACTGCTCGGTGCCAACATGGCAAGGGACACTATGAGAATGTCAGTGGACAGAGGGCATGGTGCTCCATTTAGCAGCATTCAAAGGCTCTAAGTTTTGAACCTACCAATTCTTACCAAGGCATTATAACTCAGTTCCAAACCTACACTTCTAAATGCTTCTTCCTGATGTGAGGCTGGAATTAATTTAATCCATTTTTGCTTTGTCATGTGGCTCCTTGTTAGGCTCAGCCTAGAAAGAACCTCCAAGACTCTAGAAGGAGGAAGAATTGAATAGCTCCTGCTTGCTTACTGTTCTTGTCACAGCTACTATGGTGCAGTGAATGATTTCATAGGATTTTCTAATTGTTATCGTTGTAATTCCCATCAAATGACTTTTTCAGATGGTTTTGAATAAGAGATATTAGGAAGTGATGCTGATAGTTCATATGACGTTGTTTGGAGTAGTTCTTTAGCACGGTTCATTGATTTTGTAAAATCGTGGAACTTGAGTGTAGGAATTAGTCAATTTTGCCAAACTTTTCCATTAAAAAAATAGCCATCACAGAAGCAGGAATGGGGGACTGTGCTCCTAACAAGGGAGAAAGTCATTAGTGGACACAGAACCTCTTTGATCCAGGACCTGGAATCTGTGACACTGGCGAAGCAGAGGAGTGACAGCAGAGAGCCAGGAGCACAGGGTAGAGCGTGACTTCCAGGCCCTGGGGACAGGAGGCAGGCTGAGCAGAATGTCTTGCTGAGCAGATTGTCTTCAGGCACTTAACGGGGGAGTAAAAATTGCTGATAGGATTGTTGTTATGGTCGTGGTGACAGAAATTAAGCTTGAGATCACATGATTGAATTGTCCAAGACCAATGACTTGTTCATAGTAAATACCTTTTTTCAAAAACACAAATGGCCAACAATTCAAATGGACCTCTCTTGACGGAATACACACAATCAAATTGACTACATCCATGGACAAAGAAGATGGAGAAGCTCAACATCCGCAGCTGAAAGCAGGCCATGGGCTGACTGTGGAACAGACCATAAATTGCTCAGATGTGAGTTCAGGTTGCAGCTGAAGACAATGAAAACAAATCCACAAGAGCCAAAATAGACCTAGGGTCTAACCAGCCTGGAGTTTGAAACTATCTCAAGAATATGTCGGAGGCATTGAGCATTGATGACAGAAGACTTGATGAGCTGTGAGAAGACATCAAGACACAATTCATGAGAAAGCAAAAAGACAGGAAAGAAAGAAAAGAGCACAATGGATGTCAGAAGAGACCGAGACACTCTCAATCTCAGAGTAGCTACGACAAATAGAGGACACGATGAAGTCAAAGAGTTGAGTGAATTGAAAATTTCAAAGGGAAAGACAAGAACATGAAGTCAAATGTTATAATAAAATTTGCAAAGAGTTTGAAACTCACGAGGAAATCATATTCAGCACAATTTAAACTGAAAGAGTGAAAGAAAAATTAAACACTGAGTGGCGATTTGAAAGATTCTATGGGCAAAATATTGATTGATGCAGAAAGCATGAAAGGAAGATGGAAGGAATACATAGAGTAAAGTGTATCAAAAAGAACGAGTTGACATTGCACCACTTCAGGAGGTAGGTAGCGTATGAGCAAGAACCAGTGTTGCCAACGGCAGAAATGTATGCTGTACTGAAAACAGCAGTCAAAAACAAGCCTCCAGGAAGCGACATGTAGCAACTGAAATGCTTCGACAAACTGATAAAGTACTGGAAGCACTCACTGGTTTATGCCATGAAATTGGGAAGACAGCTACTTGGTCAAATGATTGGAAGAGATAAATCTTTTCACCTATTCCAAAGAAAAGTGATCTAACAAAATGCTCAAGTTATAGAGCAATATCATTGAGATCATGTGCAAGTAAAATTTTGTGGAAGATCATCCAGCAATGACTGCAGCAGTACATTGACAGGGAGCTGCCAGAGTTTCAGAACAGATTCAGAGGAGGATGTATAACAAAGGTATCATTTCTGATGTCAGATGAATCTTAGCTCAAAGCAGAGAATACCAGAGAAAAATGTTTAATGTGTTTTATTGTCAACGCAAAAGCATTCTACTGTGTGGATCATAACAAACTATGGGTAGTGTTAAGGAGAATGGGAATTCCAAATACTTCACAATGTGCTCCTGCATAACTTGTACATAAGTCAGGAGTCAGTTGTACAAACAGAATAAGGGAATACTGCATGGATTCATGTCAGGAAAGGAATGCTTCAGGATTCTATCCGCTCACCAGACTTATACAGTCTGTATGTTGAGCAAATAATCAGAGAAGCTGGATTGCAGGAAGGAGACTATGGAATCAGGACTGGAGGAAGGTTTATTAACAACTAGCAGTATACAGAGGGCACAACCTTGCTTGCTGAAAGTGAGGAGGACTTGAAGCACTTGCTGATGAAGATCAAGGACTGCAGCCTTCAGTGTGGATTGTAACTCAATGTCAAGAAGACCCAAATCCTCACAACTGGGATCAATAGATAACATCAGGATAAATGGAAGAAAGGCTGAGGTTGTCAAAATTTTTATCTTGCTTTGATCCACAATCAAGACTCATGGAAGCAGCAGCAGTCAAGAGATCAAAAGAAGAGCTGCGTTAGATAGAGCTGCAATGCAAGACCTCTTCAGAGGGCTGAAAAGCAGGGATGTTGTTTTGAGGACTAAGGAGAACCTCCCTGAAGCCATATTTATTTCTTCAATTGCCTCACGTGTATGTGAACGTTGGACACTGAATAAGGAATACTGAAGAAGAACGGATGCATATGAATTGTGTGGTGCTGGCAAAGAATATTGCGAGTGCCATAGACTGTCAAAAGGACAAACAAATCTGTCTGGGAAGAATTAAGGTCAGAGTGCTCTTTAAAGGCAAGGATGGACATGTTCTCGGGAGAGCCAGTCCTTGGAGAAGGACATCATGCGGGGCAAAGTAGAGGGGCGGTGGAAAACAGGAAAGCCCTCCTTAAAAGGGATCGACACCGTGGTCGCCACAGTAGGCTTGAGCCTAAGAACAATTCTGAGGGTGGCTCAGGACTGGGAAGTGCTTAGTTGTCGTGGGTAGAGGGGCGCTGTGGGTCCGAACCTACTCAACACAACCTAACAACAACAACAACAACAAAACTGCGGCCACATGGGCCAGCACGAAGGGAGTTTTGTAACATTGTCCACGCAGGGCACAGGCCAGAACCCACCAATCGGCCATGGGCTAGAGAAAGAAGATGCTTTCCTGTCCGAAGAACTGTTTCTTGAGCATTTAACCTGTTAATTACCCTAATATATCCCATAATCATGAGCATTGCTAGTGTGTTTTTTTGTGGCCGCTGCAATGAGTTGTCTAAGCTAGCTGAGAAGTAGAGTGCTTTGGGAGGGACAATCAATGTCGGAATTGATCAAGAAGATTGGAGCATGAAAGCATATCTGACCTGAGCCTCCTGACATGATGATGATGATGATGATGATGATGATGATGATGATGATGATGATTCTCCTCATCACTGTTGTGAAACTGGAGGAGAGGATATGTCCCCTCTTTGCGACTTGTCTACACTTGCCCTCACAATATTTCTGTGCCCCACCTCCAGCAGTCCCCTAGCAGAACCCGGATGGCAAATGGTCTGGGCTTTTATGTTGTATGCTACTGCAAAGTCTCCGGTTGTTCCTGTGCCTGGAGCAATACGAGCAGTTCCCTCTTCCGTTTGGCTCCCTCTTTACCTGTCTCAGCGCCTACAGGGCCAGTTCGACCCTCTCCCAGGGTCACTGTGAGTCAGGGCTGACTCCACGACAGGGAGTTTGTTGTTTGGTTTTGTTTTATGTTTTGTTTTGTTGTTTGGTTAGTGATGTTATGCCTGGTTAAAATACCTGGTTAATTGTGTTATGGAATTCTTTGTGTTAAATTCCCTTTGTTCAAATCATCGGGGTGTTTCTTTCCTTTCTCCAGAATGGACCCTGACTGGCATTGCATCCGTGGTCTGCCTTTAGTACCAACATCTCTCAGATCAAACTTTAGTTTACTTTTCTTCTTATCTAGGTTATTTGCATCTGGCCATGGTCACATTGGTTAGATGAACAACTTTCGTGCGTGTTCTCTCCACGTCTTGTTCAGAGTCAGGGTGGCCGTCCATGCCGACAGCAACCCTAGCCTTGCCTTGTTGAGCGCTTCCTATTCATTCTGCATCCTTCCTACCAGAGAACCATCTTCTCAGGCATCCCTAGATGGCCCTTGTGAATATTTGAGATTGTTATGTGGTATAGCTCAGAGGAAAATTAGATTATTGGTTTCATTTTATAATTTTGTGCTCTATTTATGATTATGTTTTAAATGTACCTCGTTTATTTGTATACATTTGCCAACAGTTCAAAGATAACACACTTTATTAATATTATAACTAATTTTTTAAATGTTTAATACATATTTGTATATATTACAGAGGAGTCTTGATAGCATCATAGTAAAGTATGGGGCTGCTTACCTCAAGGTCAGCAGTTCGAAACCACCACCCATTGAGCTTTTTATATATTAAATATCGACTATTTTAAAATGTTTACATACAGAAATATGTAAAGATGTCTTGGTTTTGGAACCAGAAATAAAAACAACATCGGAGACCTGTGCTTGCATTCTAGCCTTTCTTGATCTAGTATGGTATTATTATCACCATCCCAAGCTATCACTGCTAACTCGTAACAACCCAGCACGACAGTGTAGACCTGCCCCTGTGGAGTTTTGAAAAGGTAAGTCTTTACAACAGTGGAAAGTCTCATCTCTCTCCTGCAAAGTGCCAGGTGGTTTTACACTGCTGATCTTGTGGTTAGAAGCCCAACGCTTAATCACTATGACACCAAGTTTCCTCAATTAAAGGTCTATTATGTTCTAGTCCACCCCCTCTCTGTTTCCCATACTGTGATGGGTTGGGTGCTCATGTAAGTGTTAAATGCTAAGCCATCAGTTTTTTCAAATATCAGTATTTCAATTATCAACAGGGTCACTCCTGGTGAAGCTTCAGACTGAAACAGATTAGGAAGAAAGTTCGGATGACCTACTTCATTAGTCTATAAAAAATGAATGCTTCACAACACAATACCATCAGATATACTGCTGGAAGGTGAGCAGCCTAGCTTAGAAGGCACTGAAAATACAGAATGGCTTACAATCATGCATTCACACACAAAGGGAATGCTGAAGATGGTGGGTGAAGACGGTGCCGGACCAGACAGCGGATCTTTCTCTTGTGCAGTGGGTCACCGTGAGTCAGAAGTGACTAGATGCATATTCTAGGTTTGGCTGGAAGTTCTAGAAATGGTTTTTTAGAAAGAATATCTGTACTATGTGGAGGGTGAGGTAACTAAAGCATTATTTAACTATCCCAGTGGTGACAAATATTTGAGAAAACCAGCAGAAAGCGTGTTCTCCTTGTTGAAAATACGATGAGAGATAAGATGCCACTTTCAAAGAACAAAAGCTAACATGAATCATAAAGTATTTATTGTGCAAGAAGCAAAGGGTGGACGATCAAGAACAGAAGCAATATGTGCAAAGGTGCAGAAGAAGAGGGAATGTGAGGGACGGTAAGGAAATGTGTATTGTTCGCGCTGCGGAGATAAGAGTTGGGATGTCAGGTGGCAGTAGCAAGAGCTAAGGATAAAGACAGGAGCCTGGACAGATCCCTGAAGAGTCTTATATCATCTTCCTTAGCAATTTCTATTTTATTCTTGAAATGACAGGGACTCATAGAAGAATTCTAACAGATTGTCACAAAAAGATTGGCATCTTAGATAGACGCCTCAGTTGTAGACTGGAGAATGTCTTGAGGGAAGAGACTCTAGAGATAACAAAATTAATTAGGACGCCGTCTTAATAAGCCTATGGGAAATCAAGGGCAATTCCACTAATATCAGGAAAACTGAAGCTTCTTTTTTTAATCTTCATTTCTTTTTTTTTTCAGTGAGATACTTACGATGTCTTTAATTTTAAAGTGAAGTGGCTGCTATTTGTGCACCTTTGCATAACCTGTTGGTTTACATGATACTTGCAACATAGTCAGTTCAAAGCAAATGTTGATTAACCAATAAGTGAGTACACAAGAATTAAGGCAGAAGGCTCAAAAGTAAAGAGAGAAGGTAGGTTAGGAATTACACAGTGATCCTCAGAACGACCACTTGGTCCTGGAGAGGTCGGGTGAAGCGAGCTGAAATGAAGCTAGAGTTTCTGGACAAGCTGGCTATTTGGACAAATGAAGCCACTCAGATATTTTAAAATGACAGTCGGAGGAGGCAATTGGTGGGGTTCTGAGGGAAATGCTCTCTCTCTCTACATATTCAAGCATTTATTTGCATCTTCTCAATAAACCAAACTCACTGCCATTAAATCAATTCTGACTTATAGGGTGCCTTTATGACAGGGTCTAATTACCCCGTGAGTTTCTGAAACTGTATCAGCAAACCTCCCCTTGCTTCCCATGTCCCGTCACCTTATCTGACTGCAGGGTTTGCATATTACTATGTAGTTGAACTCTGTACCGCTAGGATTTCACACACCAGCAGAGCTAACCAGGGAGTTAAGGTTTCAGCAGAATGGCCACACTAAGCTCGACTAGGAAGAAAGGCCTGGCCATCATCTTCTAAAAATTAAAAACAAACCAAATTAGCTGCTGTTGGGTCAACTTTGAATCAGTATGAACCCACATGTGTCTGAGTGGGACTGTGCTCCACACAATTTTCCAATCAGGACTGATTTTTCAGTAACCAGACCTTTCTTCTGGGGTAACTCTACATGGACTCCCACCACCATCCTTTCAGTGAGCAGTTGAGCACATAACCACTTGCACTACCCAGGGACTCTAAAAGCAATTCGATTCTCACAGAGCACAACAATGCAGTGCTAGAGTAGGAACCCCCTGAGTGAGAAAGGCCACAATCCTGGTGTCAGGCATAACAATGACCATGAAGATAGCATCACTCAACAATCCTGACAGGACAGAGAACTGCACCCTTGGGTTTCCGACACTGTAAATCTTTCTGGAAGCAGATAGCCTCACCTTTTCCCGCTGAGAAACTGGCACTCTCCAGGGGCTGACTTTGTGACTAGCAGCTCAGTGTGGAGCCCATTACTCCAGGGATCCTAAGGATGACATGGGATGAGGCAAAGTTTCATTCTGTTGTACATAGATTATCATGAGCCGGGGTCAACTGCATGACGACTAACCTGACTGCATATCATTTTTGAACGACACTAGGATGTACTCAATTAATACGACCCTTTTAGCCATAATGATGTATTATAATTCCCACCCTTTAAACCTGTTACTATCCTCCCGTTTTGGAGGCAGCTCTCTGGTATGCTCATGGACATAATCCATGTGGGATTAAGTCTCCACCTTAGTGGAGGGTGTGAACTAAGTCAACAATTTTTGTGTCCTAGGGGGAATGCTTTGCTGAAAGACAAAAATTAAACATTGACCAAAAATTATTCCTCTGTGTCTAAGAGCTATCTCAGGACATTGGAAGAAAAGCCACCACCGGCACACACTCAAGATCTCAGTCTGAAGTGGCCACGACCAGAGGCAGCAGAGGCTGCGGCAAGGAGAAACATCAGAGGACGGACATCAAGACTCTGGGATGCGAGGCAGAGCAGCAGGCTGGTTTCCTGGCTTATGGCAGTAGAAGCCAAGAGACCACATCACTGCGAGGCTGAGGACTGAAGAGAGCGGTGGATGCTGGTTGAGGAGAGATGTTGCTCTGTACCAGTGACTACATCCCTGCTATTTACTGATCCTCACATGCGAAAACCTGTTAACTCCCTTTAATCCTGAGAATTATCTGTGAGTTCTATGTGGTCATTCCAAGGAGCAAGTGAACATAGCATGG
>NW_022111379.1:21407632-21427632 GCF_000313985.2 Echinops telfairi
GGGGGGGAGCAGTTGGTATCAGAAGGTGGATGCAGGGAGGCAGCATGTCTGACGCCTGCCTCGTGGCAATAGAGAGGCCAGAAGAGGTCAGAGTTCATCCTCCACTCCATTTTCACAACCATTTTTGGTTCATCAGACTATCACTGGGTTCTGTATAAAATAATATTCTGAGAGGTGATTAATTTTCTTGGCTTTCCCCTTTCTTTATTTGAGATTTGGGGCATCTTTGCTAAATTCTCCCTCAACTCTGGAGCTTGGTCAACATTTGCCATCTCATTTTCCACCTGAACACACTTGATGCTATTTATTATCTTCAAGAATTTGAAGTAATTCTTAACAATCTTTTAACATATCAGCTGCAGACTATTTTCTGCACTCTGAGATTTTACTGCTGCTGTGAGAAAACAAGTGCCAATTACCTCAAGACAAAGAGTGAAATGCAGGACAACCTTCAACAGACACATTCCATTTAGAAACAACACACATTTTTGTCCCCAGACATTCAGTTTATAAAATTAAGCCATTTCCTAACAGAAAAGCACAATTAAAATAACTGTGTTTCTGAATCATTCTGAGAATTACCAATTAGAGCAAACTTTATAAAAATAATAAATCTCTATTAAGTAATCTTTAAGTGTAATTAATTCAAACTTATTAGCATAATGTACAAATGCAGGAAAGTAGATTGTGGAATTTCTTAAATCGCTTCCAGGTTTTTTTTTCCCCCCATTTTTTTCTACATCATCTATTTCAACTTCTTCTTCCTCTCATCAGCCTCCTTCTCCTCGTCCCTCATTTTTGTTCCTGATACATTTCGATCTGTCAGTTCCTGGCTCAATCTGCCTACAGACATGGTAGACACTGACTCCAAAGAACAATGATGTGTTCTCTGGCTTCTTTGGGCTGCCATAGCTAAATATCACCAATTGGGTGACTAACAAGAACAGAAATGTATTTTTTCACAGGTCTGGAAGCTACACAGTAACCTTCTGGGTAGCCCTGGGCACTCTAGCCTTAGCTGCATCTTCACAAGGCAGTCCTCCCGCTCTTTGTTTCTCTGTATTTCTTCTCCTTTTGAATAATGAAAAGACACCACTCAAACTGCGTTAGGACTTACCCTACCATAAAACCTTATATTACCATAACTGAAAACATCTTCACCGATGCTGAATAGTACCCATTGACTGCAACTACACATTATTTGTTATCCCTAATTACTCCCCATCTCCGAACACAAATCAGGTGATACTTTTCATTATAGCAGAAAAATCAGTTATCTTGCTCGCATGAAAACCACAAAAAAATAAAATTAACAAAATAAATATGTGTATCAATCACTTATGTATTTATTTTTATCCATTGCAACACTGCTATTCAAACCCCAAACCACTAGATATGTCTAATATTAATTAAGTTCAATGACATTTAATGTTCTGAAAAATCTATCATAAAAAGAAGCATAAGAGTACATTTTTTAAAATCTTGGCATAATGATGTTGTTGATTAAGATAACAATATATTTTTGTGTTCTATTTAACAGATCAGTTATTTTAATATTTAATTTTTACTTTAGAGTTCCGGTTGTAAGCCTCCAACGCAGCCAGACAGTACAAGTGTTGAGGACAAGCTGGAATTACACAGCATTGTCTGTTGGCAGTCGGAAGCACTTCTGAGACCTAGTGGCTTTGAGCCAGGTAGTCTCTTAGGGGAAAGGCTGGTGACTCTGCTTGGAGGAAGAAATACATTTTTTCTTAATTTAAAGGAAACTTGAAGTATCATCTAACACAAATTCTTTAATTCAATTCATAATGGAGACTGAGAAAAGTCAAATAGCTGGCTTGATATCAAAACCAGTTCTGGAAGGAGTCAAACTCCTTGCTCCAATGTATCAACCCAGAAGTTTGCAATGCTGTATTTTCACATAGACACACCCTCACAAATAAAGCCCTTGTGGGCAACTAAATAAGAGATAGAGGGGTTGGCAAACACCAAATAAAATGCGTATTGTAAAGGTGCATTTAGCAAAGGTTTCTTGAGAGTTATGGGGTTCTGGGAATGATACTAATTTGATCATAGAAGGTGTAGCCAATGAATTGGGGAAGGAGGAAGAGAGGAAAGGAAGTCAAGAAAAAAACTAAAAGAAGAGGAGGTATGGAAGAGGAAGGGAGAGAGAGCAGAAATGGAAAGAGTGACCTGCAGCAAATCAAATAATGTCTTCCCTTTGGGGAAATGTGTCATTCGGTCTTGCTGCCACAGTCAGAAAAAAAGCAAAAAGCTCTCTCTGAACCCTCAGCGACATGGTGTCCCCGTTCAAAGATAGGACCTTAATGTAACAGCCGCTTAGATGCTCTGCTTTCATTTCTGTCTGTGTGGTAGATTTAATTTTCAATACCACATGGAATAAAGGGTGTCCCCTCTGAAGCAAATTGAGATCATGTAGTCTAAAGCAAAGCATGTTACTTACACCTCGACCAATCTGAAACGGTTGTTCAGAAAACGAGAAATCACATCCTTTCCATTTTAACTCCAGTTTTATTTGCTTCTGCATCAGGCTTTCTTTCTTTCTTTTTTTTTTTTTTTGAAATTACTGTGGGAAATTATACCTCTGTCCCCCTCGGTTCCCCTGTCAATTTGACTGGAATTCTTTTCCAGGTGTCATCAAAGAGTAAATGCAAACAGACTGAGCAAAAGCAGCCAAGACCTGGCTGGCTCTCACCCATTAGAGCATTCAGGCTCCAGGCTTCTTCCTGCCTCTGATCCGTGGTGCCTCAAGGAAGACCTCCTGTAAGCACCCTGCCTTTCTTCTTCCTGATGCATGGAATCTTTCACAGCGCACCAAAGCCAGCAATGAACGCAAAATAAACCAAGATCATCTTGTTAGGTGCTTGCCTAAACATACCCATTCTCTCATATTTGCCACAAAGCAGTGTCTCAACACGTTACACAGTGGTGCTCAACCTTCCTAATGCCACGACCCTTTCATACAGTTCCTCATGTGGTGGTGACCCCCAACCATAACATTTCCGCTGCTACTTCATCACTGTCATTTTGCTGCTGTTATGAATCACAATGTAAATATCTGATATGCAGGATGTATTTTCATTGTTATAAATTGAACAGAATTAAAGCATAGTGAATAATCACAAAACAATTTATAATTATATACGTGAAATATTTATTTCTAATGACAAATCAATGAAATTTTGTCTTGAAGCATGGTGTAGCATGGGTAACAGTCTTCATGCTGGGTACTCGTATGTGGGTGTATCTGCATGGATACGGATAGAGACGGATAGAGGAGTGGTGTCTAGGTTCCTAAGATCATCGGATATATGTGCTTTCCGATGGTCTAAGGTGACCCCTGTGAAAGGGTCGTTCAACGTCCCAAAGGGATCGCGACCCACAGGTTGAGAACCGCTGCCTTAGAATATCTTGTCACTTTAAAGTCTGATGTAAGTCTACCTTTTTGGATTCTGCTCCAGCCACAAACTTTAACGATGTGCATGCCAGCGGTTCTCAACCTGTGGGTCGCGACCCCTTTTGGAGGTCCAACGACCCTTTCACAGGGGTCACCCGATTCATAACCGTAGCAAAATTACAATTATGGTTGAGAACCGCTGGTTTATGCTCCCCCATCATGATCCAAGCATATGAAACAAGGTGGACAAAAGAGTTATTTCTGACTCATAAAACCTATCCAGGGTATAATTGTGGTCCGAAGGGTTCACTGGCTGATTTTTCCGTCGATCGCCAAGCCTTTCTTCCAAGGCCCCTCTGCATGGAAAGACCTCTGTTCTTTAGTTAGCAGCCCGGTGATAACTGTCTGCATCACCCACAATCCTAAACACCGTAATCCAGGGCCATCCAATTGAATCTGGAGCCTTCACAGTGAGCCTTCACAGGGCTCCCGAGGCTGTGTACATCTGTCAGAAGCCAACGGCCTGAGCTTTCTCCTGCGGAGCAACTGGTACTTTGAGCACAGTCCAGCACTTACCAGACGTTGCCACCAGGCTCCTTTTGCACAACCTATGCAACTGGCAAATCCCTTCACATCACCACGGTCGCAGGTTTCTATCTTGCATTCATTCGCTCTTCCTGACTCTTCAAGTACATATTTTGCCTTCAAGTGCAAATCCCTGATATTTTATGCAATTGTCTTTTATAGCATATATTTTTCATGTTAACTGTTTATGAATATTCCTTCTCTGCACTAGGACGTCCTGAGGGATAGTAGAGCACAATACTTTATACACCTCTGCGTGCACAGAAACTAGTTCACTACTTGACACAGACAGACACAATAAATGTTTATGAAATTCAGTCCACTTTTCCTGGGATCTATTGTTTTTAACTCACACAAAGGTAGGCGTTACTAATATAAACCTTTCCTTAGGACAGATTACGGTATCTTCTCATCTTTATTATTATATTTTTTATAGCAGAGGTCACTGAAGTGAGTAAAATATACACACTTTTATGACATTTCCTCTCAACCCATATTTCAGTTTTCGAGACAAACTCTACAGTGCAGGGGAAATATATTCTTTCTCTTTTGTGTATTTCCATGTGGATGTAGCGCTTGGCCAGCAGAGGGAGAAAATACAATGCAAAAACACAAAATGGTGATGCTTGGCTCTCCATTTCAAATCACAGATTCTCTCTCTCTCTCTCTCAAATTCCAGGGCAGAAAATGTATGAAATTTTCCCAACAATATGTAGTTATCCAAATAATTTTAAACAATCTCTAATACTTTAAAGTCTCCCCTTTATGTTCCTTTAAGTTGAAAAAAATGCACACAAGTATATTTTACTTGAGAGCCAGTAAGCGCTCATCTGAAATTAATGGAAAATTATGCCTTTCAGTGAGAGCTGCAATTTCCAGATGTTCATTCGTTCTCTCACTGCACACTAATGAAATGAACTGGAATACTCAGGCCCCAGGTATCCTGCTGCTTGGAACTGAGGGCAGTTAGCCAAACAGAGGAAACAAGATGGAAGTTTTTCCCCTCTCCAGGGCTGGGGACAGGGACATACATGAGTGAGAGATGGGGGTCAGGGGCTGTCTAGGAAGAGCAGAATTGCCCATGACATATCAGGTAATATATGTGTTCCTTTACAACCTGCCATATTAATCCTGTGAATGTCTAATGAGAGCCTAACCTATAAAACGCATATGAACAAAACAGGAAAAATTAGAAGATGATTACTCAATTAAAATCTGATTATTTCCTCTACAGTATAATTCACAACTCTCATTAGTGCATGTCAAATAAAATTAAAATTTTCAACAACAGGATAGATAAAGTTTTCACACTCTCTTCAAAACATCTACTCGTGCTGCTTTCAATGAAAACAAGCAAACAAAGGAGTACAGTAGCGACAAATAGTTTAGGAGCTTGGGGCCAGTAAGCCCTTAACTGCCAGTAACCAACAGGTTAGTGGTTCAAACCCACCCTGTGTTTCTGTGGGAGAAGAGCTTGATGATCTGCTGCCATCGAAGGTTGTTTGCACTGAATCGATTCCAACTTCTAGTGATCAGGCACTGCAGCACAGGAGTGCCTGACCTACAACGGCAGGAATCCATCCACATACTTTCGACGTGTTGCCTGGAGAGGCCAGTCCCTGGAGAAGGACACCTTGCTTGGTAAAGTGGCCGGGCAGTGAAATCAGAGGAAGACCTTTGACAAGATGCATTGACATTGTTGCGGCAACAATGGGCTCAAACATAAGAACAACCGTGAGGCTGGCACACGACCGGGTGGTGTTTGTCATGCTGGACACACAGTCGTTATGTGTTGGACTTTTCCTAATGGCAGGGAGTCATCTCTCCCCAAGCAGAATGCCAGATCTTTACTCTGACAGCACCGCTGGTGGGCTGTTCTTCCTCCCTGAAATAGCACACACTTTAGCACCACTTTATCCAGTCTCTCCCGCCAGATTGTCCAACGTTTAGCTTCATTGCCTAGGCCCCATTTCCATTTTTAAGGAATCTATCTCAATGACTATTGTTAATACAATTCACCCGATTATCCACACCTCAATTTGGGACTTCATTCTTCACAATGTCTTTTCCGTTAGTCTCACATCCCAGCGCTTAGAAAGTCCTCTTTATTCCACTGGCTTCAAAGTAGTGTAGTTCTCCCAAGTATGAATTCACTGCTCTAGCTCAAATGCCCCCAATCCCAGGCCTGTTTTCCATTAGTTAACCATCTCATGTTAATTCAGTTTTGCTCTCCTGAAACCTGTCAACATACTGTAACCATAGATTCCTAAAATTATTTTTATTGTAGATTCACATCCAGCTGTACAAATAATAAACAAATTCTATATAACCTTTCCTTTAAAAAAAATCAAACTCACTGTCTTCAACTCAATGTCAACTCATAGAAACCCTATAGGACATAACAGAACTTCCCCTGTGAATTTCTGAAACTGTAATTATTTTTTGTTTGTTTGTTTTTGTTTTTTTTTGAAACTGTAATTATTTATGGGAGTAGAAAGTCCTCGCTTTCTCCTGAGGATTGAATGGTGGTTTTGAACTGCAGACCTTGTGGATTGCAGCCCAATGAGTAACCACTTCACCACCAGGGGTTCTCCTAAGTTTTCCCAGAAATAACATTTTAAAAAAGTATATGTACAATATCACAAGCATAATATTGGCATTGATACAGTCAAGATACAGAACCTATCTATACTTCCTTCCCATAACCATACTAAAATCCCTCTCTCCTCCTACATCATCTATAATAACCATCTCTATAATTGTGTCATTTCAAGAATCTGATGCAAATGGAATCGTACAGCACATCACCTTTTGTGATTGGCTTTGTTTTTTTCCAGTCAGCATAATTATCTGGAAGTCCATCCAGGCTGTTAGCTGTATTTTCCTTATAATACTCAGTGGTATTCAAGGGAATGGACGGTCCACCATCTATTTAATCGCATACCAGGTGAAGGACATTAGGGTTGTTTCCAGTTATGCAAATGGTGGATAAAGCTCTCATACAGATTTTGATGTTAACAGAAGTTTTCGCTTCCCTGAATTAAATGCCCAGGAGTGCAATTAATGGTCATACGGTCCATGCTTATTCGTTGCTAAGAAAATGACAAATGCTTCCACTGTGGTCATATCATTTTATAGTCCCACCAGCAATGTGCGAGGGGCTCGGTCTCTCTGCATCCCCGCCAGCGTTCGGTGGTGTCACTATTTTGATAGGTGTGTAGTGATATCTCATTGTGGTTCTAATTTGCATTTCTCTAGTGGAAAATTATGTTGTTATCTATTCCTGTGCTTATTTTCCATCTGCACATCACCTTCAAAGAAATATTTTCATATGTTTTGTCCATTTTCAATTACATTGATTTGTATTGTTAAGTTTTGACAATCCATGATATATTCTATGGAATGTGTTTTGTTAGCTATAATGCTTCCAAATAGTCCCATTCTATAGCTTGTCATTTCATCCTCTTGGAGGGACCTTAACAATTTTTGATAATAATATAATTTAATTGATAAATTTCCCTTGTATGTGCTATATGCATGATGTGAGCTCTAAGAAATCTCTGCATTTCCAGATCATGTATGTTGTATCCGGGTGCTTTTCTGAGAAATGTGATGATTCTTTTTGAGTCCATGCTTGCCAAAGTGCGGGGCATAGGTGGAGGTTATTGTTCCTCTCCTTTTTCCTCTTCTGTTCCCCTTCTTCCCTTTTCCCATCTCCTTCTGCTCTTTTATGTTTTACTTGTTGTTGTTGATGTTCAAGTTATTGCTTAGCACCATTTGTTGGAAAGGGTATGTTTTCTCCAATACATTTCATCGACAAAATCAACTAGTTTCTTTTTAGATCACCAGATATTCTATGTGTCTATTGCTTTGTGTGTCTATGTACTGGTCAAAATCATACCATTTTGATCGCAATAGTTATAAATTTGGAGTTTTCTTTCAAATGGGGGAGTGGGGAGGAGGTAGGAGCTGGGAAGGTGGTATGGAAATGTACAAGAACATTTCATTTACCTGAAGAAAAGCTCTGCATGGTTAGAAAAGCAGGAGGAATGAGATCAGGAAACTCCGGGAGGAGGGGGGACAAGTGATTTTTCACTGAGGGAATTGCAATGAATGGGGTAAAAAAGAAGGTGTGTGAATTATTGACTGTAAAACTAATGAGTGGTTCTGTAAACCTTCACCAGATTCACAATAAAAAATAAATTGTTTGTTTCAAGTTTGCACTTATGAATGGATAACAGGCTTACCAACACGACTTGAAGGACATCACATGAAAATGATAAATCCAGGGAGGAGGACTTGAGGCACTTGCTGATGTGGATGAAGGACCGCAGCCTTCAGCACTGATGGCAACTCAATGTCAAGAACACCAAATGCCTCACCACTGGGCCAATAGGTCACATCTTCACAAATGGAGGAAAGATGGAAGTTGTCAAGGAGTTAATTTTGTTTCAGTCTACAGTCAATACTTTATACAGATGTCTCTGGAGATTTAGCTGTGCCACGTGATACTGATGTCAAGCTATCTGAAATGTTACCAAAATTCATATTTCTGTTATGCCATGTTTATATTTCTCCTGCATTTTAATCTAAATGGCTATGGTAGAGAGTTATTGTGTGGGGGGGGATGACAGAGAATCAATATAATAGTGTTTGGGTAATAGTAAAATGTACTATGATAAATTAAATTTGACTGAGGCTACATATAGTTAGCTATTTAAGAGTATAAATAGATTATTAAAAGACAAAAAAAGAGAAAAAAGAGGACCTGATGCCAGAGGCTTAAGTGGAGAGCAAATGTTTTGAGAATGATGAGGGCAATGAATGTACAAATGTGCTTTACACAATTGACGTATATATGGATTGTGATAAGAGTTTTATGAGCCCCTAATAAAATGATTGGAAAAAAAGACAAAAAGAAAGCCAGGGATTTAGGGTGAGTGAAAGTATACAACCAAAAGATAAAATGATACTGCTCCAGGATAAAGAGATGGAGAAGTCCCAGACTATATAAAGTCTTGTAGGACATGTAGTTTTTTAAAACATTGTTTTGAGAATATGTATAAAGAACCTTTAATTCTACCAGCAAACATAATGATAGTATTGTCCAACTATAACCTGTGGTTTTCAAATCAGTTAGATCCCAATGAGCATATATTTCAGCTGCTATATTTCATCGTAGGTTAAAAAAAAAGCTTCCAAAAGAAGGACGCGGTATTCTGTCTATAACAGTATATGTTGAGATATGTTTATTTTTGAGGCCTGAAATGTGCCGTCAAATATGAAATTGAGGAAATGTTTGCAATACACATTTTTTGACCAGTCTGGGCTCAGCAGCAGTCTTTGGACTATCCTTACAAACTACATTGAAATAACAAATTGGCCTGAAGATTACTCAGGTTTTGTTTAAGGTTAATATTCTTGATTTCTGTGAGCTAGAGAGAATCAAAAAGTGCACTTAATGGTGTGGTGTTTTGTGATAGACAAATAAAGCGTACACTTTTGATGGAAATGATCGTGATATTTATCAAGGAAGAATCATTCCCTCTATCATTTTAATTGGATCCACATCTCCACTTCGAAAGCCTAGGGCACATGTGAATACCTAGAACACTAGGATGAAATGATATAGAATTGATCATAGAATTTCCATGAGTCAGTTAATCAATATATTCTTAGACACATTTTTCCTTAGGACTTGACACCATTTTTCAGAGGCCTGATACACACTCTGGCATTTCAAAGCCTTACAAGTAGGGTTCTCACTTCAGCGAAAGTCAAGTAGATATTTTACAAATGGCTAGTAAGCATTTTCAAAAGATAATAATCAGATAACAGAAGGGCATCCAGAGCTGCTACCTAAAGAAGAGAAGTTTGAATTTTATTCCATCTAAGTCAGAGTCTCCAGAGGAATGTTTTATAACTTCTGTATTGTCCATTTTGTACTTCCAGTGACATTAACACTTTTTACCACTCGCTACATTGTCCCAGTTCATATGGGAATGGGACTAGACTAAGTGTAAAAAGATAACAGAGGTGCAAAGGTATCGCACCTCCTTCATTTCTTTTTGTATAACATAAAGCCGCTCTTCAACCCTTCTTCCAATCTGAGGAAAATGTCGGTAGTGGACATTTCAAAGGTTAGGAATTTAGTGGATAAGTAATAAATATATTCTGCAGCTTCTGTCACTGGTGTGTCCCTGTGGGTAATCTCTTAAGTGTGTGTGTTGATGCTCTGAAGTGACAATGGAAGCCTGTCAAGAATTTTAGTTCTTACCTTTCATTAAGTACAGAGTGACCTCTCAGCCTCTATGGCATCTGCGTTTTTGAGGTGGAGAACATAAATGAAAAGCCCTGTCCCACTAACCTGTGAGGTATAACAAGGTTCAAAGGAAAAGATATTAGCATATAGAGCAAATGGGTATCCAAGTGAACTATTGGTACTTAAAGTAGTAAAACTGTCTGGTAGGGTAGTTTTATGATGGTAGGCAATGAGTACACTCCACTGTTGGAACTTGCATTCATATTTCACTTCTCAAAGTACACCAAAGTTTATTCTTACACATTTTAAGGCCCTCACCTTTAAGCAATTTTAAATCAGAAAATTAAAGAGTGAAATGAAAATTTAGAATTTATTAAGAATCCATCTTGTTGAACTTCCTAGGCAATTGAAAGACTGTGGCTAGTTTTTTTTTTTAAATAGCAACCCTATAAAGGGTTTCCAGGGGTTTTATGTATTTAGCTTTCTCTTAAATCATTTTATTAGGACCTAATCCAGATATCATACCATTCCATAGTTCAGCATATCACACAGTGTTGTACAATTGCTACCAGAGTTAGTTTCAAAATATTATTTTCTTTCTTGTCGTCCTTTATATCTGCTCCCCTATCCCGCCCCCCACCTTCCCTGCTGAAGCCCCCAGGAACCCTTATTCCAGTTATTGTCACTATAGATCCACCCATCATGGGCAAAATATACAAAAATAGCCATAGAAGGGTACATGATATAATGTAAAAATTCTACCAATGATTACAAACTACAATAGAGATAAGCCCCAATCAGAAAGGAAAAGAATATCAAAAACTGGACCAAACACGAAGTGTTTCAGAAGAAAGATCAAATGACAAGGTTTTAACCATTCAAGTCAGTTATCCTTTGAATCTACTACAGCTGTCTCTCCAATACTCTGATGACCAGATTATTCCCATCCCTCGATCAGATTAGAAAGAAACCACTGGAGAGTGGTAGAGAGAAACCACTGGAGGCTGATCTCCTGTGTAGATCCTGCAAATGTATTTTGGGCGTCCACTGTCATCCATAGCCTTCTACACACCAGAATCTCACTATTTAAGCTCTTAAACCATTACTTCCTTCAGATTTGGTTTATATAATTTACAATTCTCGGATCACGGGTATCGGTGTGCTTCTGCCATGTGGGCTTCATTTGTGTCTCACTTAGATGGCTGCTTGTTTGAAAATCAATCTTTAAGACCCCAGAAACCATTCTTTCCCATGGCTGGGCATTTTCTAAGCACCCTATCTTCCATGTCTCCTTCATAAAATCAAATATAGAGCAGGGTCATGTTGTAAGAGCCAAATGAGTGTAGGGATATGGCCCTGGGTAACTCAGGATAACACCTGACCACATATCTGAGTCTGCTATAATAAGTACAGAGTTGACTGTATAAAAATTATAATAAGACACCACATTTGTGGAGCAGACAAACTACTTGAGGGACCATAGGATATCATTGCATTTTAGCTTTCCTTGAAGCACCTGGTTCCTTGGGCGTTCTCTCTGATGCCAACTAGAGTCTAGGGCAGCAGTTCTCAACTTGTGGGTCGTGACCTCTTTGGAGGTCGAAAAACCCTTTCCCAAGGGTCGCCTGATTCATAACAGTAGCAAAATGCCAGTTATGAAGTAGCAACAAAAATAAGTTTATGGCTGGAGGGTCACCACAACATGAGGAACTATATGAAAGGGTCACAGCATTTGGAAGGTTGAGAACCACTGGTTGAAGAAGAAAGGTTTGGATGACTACATAACTCAGTTCTTCCAGATGTTTGGGGCAAGAGATCTGAAGTGTGGTCCTGGTTCCTGATTGAGTTCGCCGAGTCTTCTCCACATTGCATTATCTAAGCTGGAGTATCCACAATAGCTTCTTCTTGTCTGTCCCTGGGCTGGGATAACAGGAACACCTGAGTCTGACGAGACATTTTTCCCATCTTTGGGGTCTGTGCAGGCACCTCGACTGGGCTTCATCACAGACTGGCCATTACCCAATGGCCTCCAGCAGAGCAGCTGATTCTTCCCAGGGTGATGAGGCTGCAGTAGAACAAAGACTCTAAAACCTTTTTTTTTTAAGTCACAGAAGAATCCGATCATATCCACTGCCTTACACTGATTAAGACTCACCAAATCCATCTCAGGTCCAAGAAGAAGGGAATCAGACAATGCCTTCCAATAGTGGAGCAACCTATTACCACGGACTTCATTCTCTCTCAGAGTAATTCCACAGATCAAGGAGAACTTTCAATCTTATGGGCAGCCTTAGGTTTCTCCCATGGAGTGGTTTGTGGATTGGAACTGCTAAAGTCATTTCCTCATTTATAAAATGAAAAGGGTAATAGCTGTACTATCATCATATTAGAGCATTTCAACATGCATAGCACACGCTCTGTTACAAAGTGAAGTCACAATAAATGCTACCATACGGTTATTACAAGTTCTTCCTATCAAATATGATGTTATGAAGGCAAACTGAATAATATTGTAGGACCAAACAAGTTGAAATACACTGAGAAAGGACAGACTCTATTCAATTCCCTGGAGATGTCACTTCTGTAAAGCAATGTGGTAGAAAGACTTTTTTCCCCCCTTCTCTTTATTCTTCCAGTCAGTACACAATGCACTCCTTGTTATTGAGAGTCACGGGAAAGGAGACTCGATGTGATTAAAAGATTGATCTTCTGGAAACAATGCTTAATAACAGGCATGAAAATGTGAGAGTAAGTCTGCATTTTCAAATACTGTCCTCAAGTTAATTTAACCTGAGCTGCTTGTAAACCACGTAGAATGTCTGTAATCGATATGTCCAGGCTGAAATCAATAAACCTGAGAGACGACAAACTCCAAGTGGCTCATGTGTATGGATCCCTGAGAGCCCTGTGAAAGACGCCCTCGTTGGACCACTGTTGCATGCACTTCAGATGTACTGCATATTCACATTTCATTTTAGTCTAATGTAAGTGTACATCTATGTCTCTATGGATGAAGAAATAATTTTGCATATATGTAGAAAAAATTTTATTTCAAAATCTGAAATGAAAGTGATTTTAAATGTTATTCTCCTCTTTATTCCAAATGTACCCTCAGAAACAAACTGAAAAGTCCTTGAACAATCCCTGTTGCATTTGTTTTTAAACTTTCTAACCGGAGGTTATTTGGAGCACCAAATTTTCTTACTACTTTTTTTGATTACTAATCAGATGCTCAACCTATTTCCTGGCAAGATTTTCTATATATTTAACTAACATCAAGAGAAGTTTCTCTTATGTGTGTCTAATATTAGATCACTTTTACTCAGAAACATTTATTTTTCTTCAGGATTTATTATTCACTGAGAATTGAGCATTGGAAAATTCTACCATAAAATGTCACTCATTATATTTTCTCTCTTTTTTTATCCCGATAATATAACCTCTAGAGCTTTTCATTAATTTTCCTTCTTCTTTCTCAGTAAGATTTTCCTTTAAAGATAACACAAGATGTATGTATTACTTCTATACTACTGATTTTTGCCTCTAACTCCAAATATCATTGAAAATCAGAAGGAAATAAAAATAATTTAAGAAAAGATGTCAAAGGAATTTTGTGAGTGGTTATATGACTCACTTTGTAGGAAATGTGAAAATTTCTCCTTCTATGAATCATTCAGGGTCATGATAGCCTTTATAGAAATCAAGCAAAAAACACGTGACACAAATGTCTCCGTGATTTTTGACCAATCATTCAAATTGTGTGAAAATAATGCTTTAGACGATATTTCCATTTTTAACAGAGGGCACAATTTATGAGTGTGTGTTTGTGTGTGTGTTTTAATATGTCTTCTTAAAATTATTTTGATTGTGAGGATTGCAATAAAGTTATAGTTACTTAATGTATACTTTGTATGACAAGAGCTTTCAGTAAGCCACAGTATTTATTATTTCAAAGTGGACTGTATGCAAAATGTTTCATATTCCGAAGACGTGAATATATTTGACTTTTAAGAAACCTAATATATGAAAACTTAGTTATTCTCACTGCCAATGAGTTTTGGTGTTGACTTATAATGGCCCCATAGGACGCGAAGAAGTGTGCTGTGAATTCTGAGACTGTAACTCTTCAGGAAATAGAAAGCCTCTTCATTCTCTCTCAGGGCAGCTGGTGGTTTTAAAGTACTGACTTTGCCGTTAGCAGGGTCAATGCATAACCAGATTTCTGTAATAGCATATCCTCCTAATTTGTTTAAAATTTTAATAATTGAACAAACCTTAATTCATCAGCAGCATTCAATACATAGTAAGTTTTTTTGTATAGCTATCTTTTTAATAATAAGTTACCTCTGTAGATATTACACTTTAATATATTTGAAATAGATTGTTTCATTTGCTATATTTGATATTTAGAAAAGTTAATTAAAAGAAGGAAATTATTATCAACAATTTTAGTAAGGGCATTGAGCTCTGAAAGACAGATTTTCCCAAAGTTACAAGTACCAGTTGTCATGTGGTGGACACAAACTCATAGTGACCTTGTGATTATCAGAGAACTGGGCTTTACAGGATTTTCAATCGCTGATTTTTCCCAAGTAGATTTCCTAACCTTTTTTCTGAGGTGCTGCTGGATAAACTCAAACTTCCAACAATACAAATAACAACCATGTGCTTTAACTGCTGGCAATGCCCAGTATCAACTACAAGTATCAGCTTCTCTGAAAGTGATAAATATCATTAGAAGATCATGGAAAGTGTTGGTAGGTTTCTTAGAGTCAACTGCAACTCATTAGTTTTTTTTTCTTCTAATTGTTCTATCCCTCATTAAAAATGGTGCATTCAGCTCATCTTCTAAAATAGACACATGCTGGGACACAAGGCAAGCTTGAGAAAATTCAGACACATTAGTGTCTGATAGTCATTCAAACCATCTTCTCTGAGCAGAGACCATCAAGCTGGAAATGAACAATAGAGAGAACAACAACAACAAAAAGATGAAAACTTGGAGACTCAGTTACACACTTCTCAAAATATCATTGCCCAAATTAGAGGGAGAAATTAGGAAATTCCAAGAAACCAATGAGAATGGCAATACAACATAGCAAAAACTATGGGGTGCAGCAAAGAAGGTTATCAGAGGTCACTTTATTGCAATAAATGCACACATTAAAAAGGAGGAGAGAACTATGGTCAGCACCTTAAACAGAGTCAACAGCATAAGCCTTCCAACAGCAGAAGAAAAGAAACCATAAAAAGTAGAGCAGTGATAAATGAACTGGAAAACAGAAGAACAATGGGAAAAAACAAAGCAAAAAGTTGGTTCTTTGAAAAGATCAACAAAATCAACAAACCACTAGCAAACTTGGCAAAGAAAAAGAAGGAGCACAAAACAAAAGCTAGAATTAGGGAATGAAACAGGGGAAGTCACAGCAGACCCTAATGCAATACAAAGATTAATTATGCAGGACCAAGAAAGACTGTATTAAAACAAATTCAATAATTTGGAGGACATGGACAAATACCTGGAAAATCACTCTCTCCTCAAATTAATGCATATGGACATTAAGAAGTTGAATAGACCCATAGCAAAAGAAAAAATAGATGAGGTCATCAAGAATCTATAAAAAAAAAAAAAATCCCAGTCCAGATGGTTTCACGGGAGAAATCTACCAAGCATTCAGAGAAGAGCTGGCACCAAATCCTCCACAAACTCTTCCAGAAAATGCGAAGGGACAGAAAATCCCCAAACTCTTTATATGAAGCTAACATAACTTTGATGCCAAAACCAAACCACGGCCTCACAAGGATAGAGAATTACAAGTGACACCTCTTGTGAACATAGATGCAAAAGTCCTTAAGGAAAGCTTGGCCAATAGAATCCAGCAACATATCAAAAAAAGAATATATCATGACAAAGTGGGATTCATACCAGGGAGGCAGGGGTGGTTCAACATTCAAAAAACAATGAATGCACTCCACCATCTTAACAAGAAAAAGAATAAAAAAACATATGATGATATCAATTGATGCAGAAAAAGCCTTTGATAACATCCAACATCCATTCGCAATGAAGACTCTCAAGAAGACACGATTCAAAGGGAAAGCCCTCAATACAATAAAAGCAACCGCCAATATTACATTCAAGGGAGAAAAGCTGAAAACATGTCCACTGAAAAAGGGAACCCAACAAAGATGTCCCTTATCCCACTTCTAATCAACATCATGCTGGAAGTACTAGCCAATGCCATAAGACAGCAAGCAGCAAGATATCAAGGGTGTACAATTGGGTAAAGAAGAAGTGAAACGCTATTAGCAAATGCTATGGTTTTATATACTGAGAATCCTGACGGGTCCACAATAGGATTGCTGGAAACAATACAGGGCTTTAGTAGAGGAGCAGGTTACAAGATGTACAAGCAGAAATCAATTGGATTCCTTTATACCAAGATGAGAATACAGAAAAAGATATCAGGAATCAGTACCATTGACAAAAGCCATGCAAAAGCTGAAATATCTAGGAATAAACCTACCCAACAAAAACGAAAGACCTGTCTGAGGAAAACTACAGAACACTGCTCCAAGAAACCAAAAGGGAAATAACAAACGTGGAAGCGCATTCCATGCTTGTGTATCAGAAGACCCCGTATTGTGAAAGTGTTAACACAACCTAAATCGATCGATAAATTCAATGCAATCCTGACCCAAATTCCAAAAATGGAAAAATTGACCACCAACTTCATATGGAGATAGAAGAAGGCCAGGATAGGAAAAGAATGCCAAAGAAGAAGAACAGAGTGGGTGGTCTTGCTCTACCTGACCTCCAAACCTATCATAGAGCCACAGTTGTCAAAACAGCCCGGTACTAGCATAAAGATAGAAACTCGGACCAATGGAGCAAGACAGAAACTCAGAAATGAAACATCCTCATGCATACAACTGATGTTTTACAAAGACCCAAGAAACATTAAAAGGGAAACAAATGGCCTCTTCAACTAATGATGTTGGAAAAGCTGGGTATCCTTTTACAGAAGAATGAAACATGAGCCATATTTCACTCCATGCACAAAAACAAAGTACAGGTGGGTCAAAGACCTAAATATAAGTCCCAAAGCTATCAGGATAATCAATGAGAAAATTGAGAGAAAGCTTAGGAACCCAATTGCAGGGCGCAAAGAGGCTATTAGAAATAACAAAAGAAACACCCCCTATGGAAGATAAAATAGATGAGTGGAACCTATGAAAAACAAGACACTTGTGTACATCAAATACTTCATGAAAAGAGCCCACAGGCTGGGATCGGATATTTAGAAAGTACATAGCAGACAAAGTACTAATTACTAAAATCTATAGCCCTCTAAGGAGGTGGGCAAAGGATCTAAACAGATGGTTCCCAAAGGATGACAATCTAGTGGCTGGCTCATCAACACATGAGGAAATGCTCCTGGCCATTAGCTATCTGGGAAATGCAAGTCGAACAACCAGGAGATCCCACCGAACACCCATAACTGTAGCCCAATTAAAAAACAAAAATGGAAAACAACAAATGGTGAAGAGGGGGTGGTGAGACAGGAACTCGTTTCCACGGCTGCATGCAACCACTGTGGAAGGCAACATGGCGATACGTAAAACAGAGGGCAAGGGAACCACCATGTGATCCAGCAATACCATCACTGGGCATATATCCCAAAGAAATAAGAAACAGAGCGCGACAGACATTTTCCCACCCTGGTCACATTTGGGGGGAACATAGCTGCACGTCTGATGGAGGGCAGGGGAGGGAGGACTAACTCCTAGGTGGGGGTAGTAGTGCCTGAGGGTGCTTTGGAGGACCTTAGGTGGGAAGTGTCTTTGGTGGTAGGCAGTGGGAGGGCAACACTGAATGTGGACATCTTGAGGTATCCCAGAAAGCCAGGCTGGGTGCCGTGGAATGCTGGGACACTTAATCCTAGATATTTGGGGAGCACAGCATGCTCCAGAGGCTGCATCGGTGAGATCCCATGCAGGAACTCCACGGGGTGAACTGGAATCTACCTCAGACACACTTTTAACTTGAGAACTTAAGCTGGATAATACATGGTATCTGAGGAACTAGGTAACAGTTATACCTAGTTATACCTAGTTATACCTAGTTATACTAGTTATACCTAGTTATACCTAGTTATAACTAGTTATAACTAGTTATACTAGTTATACCTAGTCCATCAACCAACAGTTGATGGACAAACAAGGTTTTGCTATATCATCACCCTATATACTGCATGAAGATACATACTCTACTGGCAATCCTGTGAAGGTCATCCAATTATATGTTGCTTATGGTGTATCTGAGAGCTGCATCTCCATTGGGGTCACTCTCTTGCAGTTGTGTTATTTTGTTTCTCTGTTTTTCAGTAAATGAAACCCAGGGAAGCTGAGTCCATAGAGAAAAAAATAGAGCAAGAGTTTGGGGAGAGGTAGGATATACAGGGGTGGTGGAGCTAAAAGGAAGATGATGTCAAGGAGTCCAGGAGGAAAAAGACTAATTATGGAAGCAATTGTACAATTCTGTTTGACGTGATTAAACTATGAAATGATATGAGGTATTAACTCCCAAGTTTACAGCAAATTAAAAAAGAAACATAAAACAACAACATAAATCCAGGAATGGGTTTTGGGCTCACACTAATTCCTAGCTCCAACTTAAGAACAAGTAATTCTTACATCACGGCCCTGCTCCATACTTGCCCACAGGAAGGGAACCCAGAAGATATGAGTGCTATAGCAAAATGTGGTAAAGAATTTAGATTGTGCCAGGCTATCCGATACAATACTGCCTGGAGTCTTAAAGGCTTGTCTCCAAACAAGCAGCCATGTAAGAGAGATGTCAACTATGTCCACATGCAAGAAGCACACTGAAGGACTGGAATCCATCTAGTCCAAAGTCAAAGGAGGGATCAGTATCAGAGCCTCGATGATGAGAATCCAGTGTCCAGAAGGCGATGGATGACAGTGGGTGCCCAAGATTCCTTTGTGGAACTACATAGGAAATAAACCTCCAGAGAACTTATCTAAAATTGAGGGATGGGAGAAAGAGGTCAAAACAGAGTGCATGGGAGAGAGAAGATGAAAGGTATAAATCTGACCTGAACTTGTCAACCTTTTTCAGTAGATGGCCCCTGTGATGCAGATTAGACCTGGTTTCCAAAATTTTCTGTACTTTTGGTTTCTATTGTTTTGTTTGTTCATAGTAGAGTATATCTTAGAGGTGTTATGACCAATGAAGGTGACCCCTTTGAAGTTATGTTATATGTTTTCGGTAATATGAAACCCAGGATTGATGAACCTTTAGGGACAGCAAGTAAATTAAGAGTTTCAGGGGAGAGGGTTATAGTGGTGGTGGAGAGATAACAGGAAGATGATTCCAAGGATTCCATGTAGGGAAAAAATGGTTGGAAATTGATTGTGGTGGCAATTGTACAATTCTACTTGACGTGATTGAAATGTGGAATGATAAATGTATTAAGTCCCAACCAATAAAAAAAATGGTATATTAACGTTTCTTACTATTACAGAATTGTGGTCAGGTTTCTCCGGGACCCTGTGTACAACAGAATAAAATACTGCCTGCTGCTGTAGAAGCCTCGCAATTGTTGCTGTATTTCATCCCATTGCTGCAGCGAATGCATCAATCTGTCTCCTGGAGGGCCGTCCTTCTTTGTGCTTACCATCTTCTTGGCCTAGCACGATGCCCCTTTCCAG
>NW_022111379.1:21429495-21432038 GCF_000313985.2 Echinops telfairi
TTTCTGACTCTAGATCTTTACATGCATAATTATAATATTTTACATTGTTTTCTCTAGATGCTTTTGAAAATCTCCATTCAGCTCTTCTTCCCTACAATCAAGAGCAAGTTTCAGAGTCTCTTCTGATATCCGCTTTGGTAGTTTCTTTCTCTCCTCTCTTTTAATGTCCTTTTACTTTCTTCACATGTGTTATTCTAGATAACATCCCACAAGTCCTGTGGCCTTTAGTTATAAGCGTATAATGAATTTAGTCCTACGTGTACAATGAATTAGATTTCTTCTTGAAATAATCTTTAAATTCAGGTGGCATACCTTGTGATAGTTAAGGTTTTCTATTAACATGGCAGGGCCAAGATGTTGAGTCATTTGGTAATTAGAACCTAGTAACCACTCATAATGAGATATGTGTGGTCTGCTTATAATTTAAGTGGAAGTTGTAGAAAAGCTAGTTTGCTTTGTGAACTTCCTAGCCCACAAAGCAGTTAAAACTGAGTGTTTTTTACCAAGAGGCTGGCTTGTGAAGTGAGATGCTTCTGGGAATGTAAGTAGAGGAGCTAGGTTTTGCTGACCTACAGAGCTGGGACCGACGGTCTTTTCTTTGAAACTTACAGTACAGTGGAATGACTGTTCGGCATTCATTTTCAGCTCTAAAATTGTAATATTGTCCAAGCAGGGTAGAGTCCTGATCAAAAAGCTGATGTCAGTCTGTCTGTGGGCAAGACAGAGACTGCCCTGGTGAATCCTGAGCATTTCTAACCTGAATTGTCACTTGTTAACTTCTTTAATAAACTCAATAGCCTTAAGTATCGTCCATGAGCTATGCATGGTCATTGCTGAGTGTTGTGGGTGACAGAGCAACTAGTGATATTAATTAGTATCCCTCCTAGCCATTTAGACAGCATTGTGCTTCAGCTAGCTCTTGAAGCATTCTGTGAGATGAGGGTATTTCAATTCCACATCTACCACTTGTCTGTCCGTTTGTCATGCTGTAGTGGCTTGTGTGTTACTGTGATGCTAGAAGCTATGTCACTGGTATTTCAAATGCCATCAAGGTCCCCCCAAATGAACAGGTGTCAGTGGAGCTTCCCGACTGAGATGAGACAGGGACAAACATGAATCAGCTTCCTATTTTGAAGGAAGTGGCCACTACAAACTTTATGCATACCTTTAAATCGCTGTCAGATATTGAAGGCGTGATGAATGGATGCAAACCATTTGCAGATAGAACTACAGGATCGGCCCTTTGGGTCCGAAGGCAATCTACATGTGGCTGAGGAGGAGCTGGTTTCTCAGAGTGAAGTTGACCATGAGGATGTGAGCCTGTTGAAGTGAAGCGTTCCCTATCTTCCTTTGCTGAAAAGGCATGACTCACGATATGACAAACAGTTGCAAAAGTCTGCTCATGAAAGGGATTGGAATGTATAAAGTACAAATCTAGGAAAATTAGAAGTGGTCAAAACTGAAATGGAACACATAAAGATCAGTATCCTAGACAAAAGTAAGCTAAAATGGATTGTTATTGCCAGAAATCACATGCTTTACTATGCTGAGAATAACAGAATCAAAAGGAATGTCATGGAATTCATTTCAAAAGGACATTGTGGAATCAATCATGAAGTACAATACTGCCTGTGATAGGATTATACGTACCTGACTTCAAGGAAATCCAATCAATACAACTATTATTCAAATGTATGAACTAACCACAAAAGCTAATGATGAAGATATTGAAAAATTTTACCAAGGACTTCAGTCAAAAACTGACCAAACATGGTCATTATTGTTGACTGGAATGCAAAAGTTGGAAACAGAGGAAGGAACACTAGTTGAAAAATATGGACTTGATGATAGAAATTAAGCTGGGGATTACATGATATGAATTTGCAAAACCAGAAACTTGTTCATAGCAAAACCCCTTTTTCAATAACACGGACATGACTCTGCACACAGGCTTTTCCTGATGGAATATGCAGAAAGAAAATTGAATACATATATAGGCAAGAAGAAGACCAAGGAGAAGCTCAATACCAGCAGTTAAAACCAGGTCTGAAACTAACTGTGGAAAAGACCATCAATTACACATATATACATACAGGTTAAAGCCTAAGAAACCTGAAACACGTCCCTGAGAGTCAGAAAGCAACTTTGAGTCTATCCCACCTGAATTTTGATAATAGCTCAAGGACACATTTGACATATTGAGCAATAATGACAGAAGATGAATTGTGGGAGGGCATCAAGAACATTATTCATGAAAAAAGCAAAAGGTCATTAAAAATAGAGGAAAGAAAGAAAAGATCAAAGTGGAAGTCAGAGAGGCTCTGAAATGCTTTTAATCTTACTGTAGCTAAGCAAATGGAAAAAATAATGAAGTCAGAAAGCTGAATAGAAAATTTCAAATGGCAGTTCAAAAAGTCAAATCCAAATGTTATCATGACATGGGCAAAGACCTAGAATCAGAAAGCCAAGAGGGAAGAACACGCTCAGCAGATCTGAAGCTGAAAGAACTCCAGAAAAAAAATTCAAGCCTCAAGTTGCAATCT
>NW_022111379.1:21432246-21457540 GCF_000313985.2 Echinops telfairi
CAATTGAAATGTTCAACAAACTGAGGAAGCACTGGAAGCACTCGCTCATCTATGCCAGGAAATTAGAAAGGCGACTTCTTGGCCAACTGATTGGAAGAGATCCATATTTGTGCCAATTACACAGAAAGGTGAACCAGCAGAATGCGCAAACTGTGGACAATACCACTTATATTCCACAAGTAAAATGTTGCTGGAGATCATGAACAAGAGTTGCAGCAGTACATTGACATAGAGCTGGATTCAGAAGAGGGCATGGTCCCAGGGATAGCATTGCTGATGTCAGATGGATCTTGACTGAAAGCAGAGAATACTAGAAAGATGGTTAATTGTGTTTTATTGACTATGCCAAGGCCTTCTACTGTGTGGATCATAACAATCAATGCATACCCTTGAGAATAATGGGAATTCCAGAACACTTCATTATGCTCCTTTGGAACTTGTACATGGATCAAGAGGCAGTTGTGCAAATGTACAAGGTAATACAGCATGGTTTAAAATTGGGAAAAGTGTGGGACTGAATTTTATCCTCTCACCATAGTTATTCAATCTTGATGCTGAGCAATCATCATAGAAACTAAATTACCATATATACTCGTGTATGAGCCGAATTTTTTCAGCACATTTTTTAGTGCAGTTTTTGTGGTAAAATTAGATGCCTCGGCTGATATTTGGGTCAGCATATACTCGAGTATATAAGTATATGAAGAAGCATATGGCATCGGGATTAGAAAAAAGGCTTATTAACCTACAATCTGCAGATGACTCCCCTTTGCTTACTGAAAGTGAGGAAGATTTGAAGCACTTCCTGATGAAGATCCAGTATTTCAGCCTTCGGCATTTATGACAACTCAATGTAAAGCAGACTAAAATCCTCACAACCGAGCAAAGAGGTAACATCATGATAAATGGAGAAAAGGTTGAAGTCCTCAAGGATTTAATCTTGCTTGGATCCACAACTCTTGTTCATGCAATCAGCTGTCAGGAGATCAAAAGATGTGCTTCATTAGATAAATGTACTACACAAGTAGTTTCTTTAGAGTTTTGAAAGCAAGGATGTTACTTTGAGAACAAATATGCACCTGGATCAAATCATGATATTTGGAAGATGAAAGAAAAATTTGCTTTTGAATTGTGATGCTGGAGAAGAGTATTTAAAATACCATAGACTGTTAAAAGGATTGACCTTTCTATCTTGGAAGAAGTACAGCTAGAGCAGCAGTTCTCAACCTGTGGATCGCAACCCCTTTGGGTGTCAAATGACCCTTTCACAGGGGTCACCCAATTCATAACAGTAGCAAAATTGCAGTTATGAAGTATCAATGAAACTAATTTTGTGGTTGGGGGGGCGGGGGGCTGTCACCACAACATGAGGAACCATATTAAAGGGCTTCACCATTAGGAAGGTTGAGAACCACTGGGCTAGCGTATTCCTTAGTGAAAAGATGGCAAGACTTTGCCCTGCATACTTTAGACATATTGTCAGGAGAGACCAGTCCCTGGAGAAGGACATTCTGTTTGGTCAAGTGGAAGGGCAGTGCAAGAGAGGAAAGCCCTCGGTGAGATGGATTGATACAGTGGCTGCACCAGTGGGCTCAGGCACAGGAGCAAATGTGAGCATTCTGTTGTGCATAGGATCATTATGGGTTGGAACTGACTCGATGGCACCTAACAACAAAAACAACATAATGAGACTTAGGATTGTCTGATCCATGATGGCCAATACCAGATCATTTCAGCTGACCAGTACATAGGGGATTGATCTTTATGCATTCCATTTTATTTTTCCCAACTTACTATTTCCTAGAATCAGATTTCATACATTCCACATGTGGATGCTTAATGGATATTTGCAATTGCTTCCTCTCGTGGTGAGTCATGTTCCATCAGCAAGTGAAGATCCTAAAGCCTTCACTCCATCCACATCGTTAAGGTTGGCTCTATTTGGAGGAGACAGCTCTCTCCCAGTACTATTCTCAGTTCCTTCCAATCGTTCAGCACTTTGTCGGACAATGTTCCGTTATTCTTCATGTTTTCAGTGCCTAATTTTTCAGAAGTGGAGTGCCTCTTCCTGATTCCTAGCCTGGTCTAACGCTGAATGCTTCACTGAAATCTATCCAACACAGGTGACTCCGCTGATGTTTGGCATACTGGTGGCACACATTCCAAAATTACCACAACACTCAAGTCATCACCGTACAACAGACAGGTGATTGGGGAAGGTCCCGGATTGGAAGAAAAAGGTGAAACTAACCTCAAAATTTAAAAAGAGGCCAGGCTTACTGGTCAGGTAGAGATTGGCGGAACCCCTAAGACTATGGCCCTTAATTACCCTACAACAGTGTTTCTCAACCTTCCTAATGCCATGACCCTTTAAAATACAGTTCTTTCTGTTGTGACCCCCAACCATAAAATTATTTTCATTGCTACTTCATAACTTTAAGGTTGCTACTGTTGTGAATCAGGCGATCCCTGTGAAAGAGTCATTCGACGCCCAAAGGGGTCGCAACCCATAGGTTGAGAACCGCTGCCCTACAGCTTTGGAATGGTTCTCCCTCCCATTTTTCAGTTTTTAGCTAAATAATAAAGAAATCTACAAGGAAACAAAACCACAAGTGACATAGGCTCAACTCAATTAATCAATTTTTTTAGGTCAAACAGCATTTTGTTCAGAACACTTGGGAAAGAAGAAACAATGAAAATAGTAAGCACAAGGAGGAACGTGGAATTAGTGATGTTTACTAAGGGAACTACGATGAATGAGATTAAGCAACGTGAGTACAAATTTTTAAAGGCAAAACTGATGATCTGTTCTGTAAATCTTCGTGTGATCCACAATAAAAAGTTACAAACTAAATAAAATATTAAACCATCACTTCAGCCTGTATATTTTACTTCTAGAGTGAAGTGCTTTCCTGGCTGTCACACTGATTTTGATTCTGACATTTGAATAAGAAAATATACAATACTTTTAAGTCTTTTATAAATATTACCTCATATTTTATGATGTTTTCCAGACTAGATTTATTATGAAAATTGACTGGATTATTTCATTGGTTTAGAAATATCTGTGCTCAAATAAACCCCTTCTCATTTTTATATCTATTTTCTAAATCTTCTGTGTATTATTTCTTTTCAGTAATTTCCATTTATCTTCAAATGCTACTGAGTGCAAAATGTCTAGTGGCTAGAAAACTTTACAATTAAGTAATATATCCAAGCTTTAAAATACTGGAAACAACTCATGAAACTAACCACCAAAGCAATTTCTGTTTTATATTTACATATAGAGTTTCTATTTATATTATTCTATCTCACACTGTTCATTATATCTTCCTACCTTGACAATATCTGTGCACTTTGATGTATATATGATGTGGGTTCTTGAACACTCAGTGTCTTGTTTAATGCTCTCAGAAGTCCTCTGTGTTAGTCTGGGTAGACTAGAGAAACAAATCCTGGGAGACACATATGTGTAAAAGAAAGAGATTTATATACAAGAGCAATTGAACATTGAGAAAGCTTTCCAACCCAGTACAGTCCAAGTCCATAAATCCGATACTAGCCCATGTGCCCAATACCAAGCTATAAAGTCCTCTTCAGACTCACAAAACACATGCAATGATGCCGAACGCAGGACGATCACAGGCCACTGGGTAGAAAGTCTTTGCATCCAGTGGCATTGTAAGCATCTCAGCACTGGCAGGGGTCTCTATGTGACTTCTCCAGCTTCAGAGGTCTGGTTGCCCCCATGTGTCTTGTCAGCTGCAATATCTCCCAGGGAGTGGCAGAGAGAGAAGTGTCTTCTGCCTCCAAGGAGGAAGTACCAGATTTCCCAGAATTCTCAGGAGAAGGCCATGCCCACACAGAAGCCTCATTGGCTATGATCTGATAGACAGACTAGATTCCACCCCTTCACCCATAATCCTCTCAAATTGACACTTATATAACTACCACCCCCTCTTAGGAATAGAAAATTGTAGCAGTCCTTTTCTATTTCTGCTTCTTTCTGAAATGGCTCTTACCTTCTCACTTATCATATTCCAATGGCTCTCCTAATTTTGCTATGTGATGGTGTGATGGAATTAAGGTGTTTTTAATTCTATTTTACTGTAAGAAAAATGACAAGAGTTTGAGCAGTACAGCATGACTTTTAAGACTTGTTGGCTGCAGTCAATTCAATTCAAACTCATGAAGACTCCTTGTGGAGATTTCCGAACACAGTGCCATCAAGTAGATTCTGGCTCGTGGTGACTCTGAAAAACAGAGTAGAAGTGACCCTGTGGCTTTCCAAAGATGCAGATATTTTTTGGAAACAGAAAGCTTCATCTTTATCCCAAGTTGTGGCTGGTGGTTTCAAACTGCTCATTTTGAGATGAGTGGCCAACACATAGCCCCCAACTCCACTGAGACTCCTTTTTGCAAAAAAAAAAAACAAACCCAAAAACCGTTTAATAGGGCTTTCTGTACCAGATCCCCAGCCCTGCCATCCAAAGAACCTCTTGTTAGGTTCAGTCATTCAAAGATGGCTGTGTTAGAGTATCTTATTTGTTCACTCACCTGCTTCTGATTTAGTAGAAAATATAAAACTTACATTAATATAATATATATAATATATCGGTTAGGCTCGATAATCAAGGGCACATGATTTTATGTAATATCCTCTTTGTAATCCAATGAAATGAACATGTGCCTAATTATGGAAACCACTAATTTGAAACAATGACATTAATGGTCATTCACAGTGATTCGGGCTTACAATTTCAGTACTTTGCTTCTTTGAGAAGTGGCATTTCCAAACTGTCAGAGAATTAGAGTCCGTATTCTGTGTGATAATTAGCTCATCCCATTTTTGTATTAATCACTTGGCTTCCAAATGTGACAGCACTGACTAATTGAAGACCCTTGAGTTAGTAGCTAGATTTCAGATTTAATCTTCCATATACTGCCCATGAGTGAAAGTCAAATTCAAACTACCTTACTTTCCCAGCTTCTTTGGGTTTCTCAGGAACCATCTCCCTTTTCCTCTGTCTCTCATTTGGCAATTCATTTGTTATTTTATGATATTCATAAAAATTTTATGACTACGTCAAGAATTTTGGGGTGATGTTCCGGTATTTATTTAGTGTGGCCCAATGTTTACATTTCCATAGTACTTTCCTGTCTCTGTTGCGTCGTCCTGTAGATGACTCTCACTCTGACATTGAGACAATGCCAAATCATGAGAACACTATAGGACAGGGTAGGAATATGAGTTTCTGAGGCTTTAACTCTTTACTGGAATAGAAAGCCCGGTCTTTCTCCCCAATTCACTGGCTCACTTTATGTATACTGCCATATTCAGTCAAGCATCTGGCAAGCTTGTGGCACTGCAGAATTTAAGTGATTGTATGTTTGGGTCTTTGCCTTCTCTTTCCACTTAATTGATTGGAATCAATAACTTCATTTATTCAAGGTAACATGCATGAGCCACACTCTTTAACACAGCACAATCTGTGATCTTCTGACATGACTCTGAAGATAAGTTACCTATGAGTTTACAATTGCTTTTTGGAAAAGGAGGGCTTTGTCTCAACCATATTCGCGTAGCTCTTTGTCGTCCCTTTAAAGAGATTACAAATGTATGATGCCATTTGATCTTTATAAAAGCTCTCTGAGAAGGCTGGACACTTAAAAGACAAAGACATAGGCTCAAAGAGATTTCTTAACAAAGGTGCTTTCTAAGTGGCTAAATTAGATCTCCTAATGCTTCTTGTTGTGAGATGCCTGTGATCAGTTCTAACTCATCACAACCCTTTGTACAACAAAGGGCCCTCGGCCCACCCCGGGGCCCACCCGGGTACCAGTCTCATGGTTGCTGCTTTCTTCACGTCTTCTGTTGCAGCCATGTGTCAATCTATCTCCCTGAAGGTCTTCCCTTCTTTGCTCACGTGCTTCTTCGCAAAGCCAAATGTGCCTCTGAGAACATGTCTAAATAACTGCTGAGGAACATTCCGGCTATAGTACCAAGACATCCTTTCTTCCTTCTCTGGAAGTCAATGATAAAGTCAGTATTTTTTGCCAACACTGTAATTCAAAGAAATTTGAGTGTTCTTCAGTCTTCCTTTTTCGATGCCCAGCTTTCCCATGCATGAGGTTATTGACAATGCCATGGTTTGGGGTAGACACACCTTAATCCTCCTGCACTGTCCCTATGACTAGCTGCAGATTAGACTGTTGTGATCTATGCATTTGCCCTGGCTGATTTTTAAAGTAGGGTACCAGATCTTTCTTCTTTGTCTTACTCAGCAAATGTGAAAGAACTGTGTTTTCAGTTTCAGAAGATTCCTGGCTCCTTTACCTGCCACCTTAAATTGATTATCATTGCCATATTCTTTAATTATGCTTTTCCCTTTATGTATCCTCAGTACAGTAGAATCTCAGCCTTCTTGTCTTGGAGGAGACTTCTCAAGGGCAGTTCTAGATCATTATTAACCTCAGTGGCTTCACACGGGTCGTTGTTACCTAGTCCTGTGACATGGTGTTACCCACACTCTCACCAACCTCCTCCTGCATCAACTCAGATAGACTCTTTAGGAATGTTTATTATATCTTTTAACGATAGAATAATATATGATAGGTATAATTATACATTGCTTTCATCTAATGTTCACATTATATGTAACAACAACATTGTTATTACCGTTATTAGTAACTGAGCTTTCAGGGCTCACAGACAAAACCACTTGCTTCGAATCATCATGGTAATTGGCTAAATAATGACAGCACTTTAGAAGATTTTAAAAGTAAATTAGCATAAAATTTTAGCCATGTAGGTATATTGATAAATGTAACCTAGGCTTTTAAAAAAATGCTTGGGTGGATATAATTAAATAAAGACTGTTATTTTTAATTTTTTTAAGTTTGAGAAATGTCTGCTAAACTACTGAGCAGAGATTTCATAGACAGTTATTTTGACGTCACCTTCTCTAACAATGTCACCCGCACGTCTACGTCTGTTACACCCCATTAGTGACCCTTCTGGTAGGTGGTTCAGTGTGTAACCTTCAGTTATGGAGTTTCTTACCAGTTTTCCTGTGGAGAATTGATTTGTCAATTGGAGAGAATGACAAAAGTTAAAGATTAACTTGTTTTGATTCCAAGCCTATGCCCTAATAATCATAGGACATTTGTATCTTTCTTTTTCATCAGCAAGGAGAAAGAAATGCAAACATGTGCCTAAATATCAATTTACTTTACATTGAAAAAAAGTAGTGTTAGTTTATGACACCTTCTGAAATTTTCTGTTTTATGTTTTTTGAGGTTTAGCTATGTAGCTGCACCTTTCATTTCCACTGTTGCCGATATGTTATAAAAATTCTACAATTTGTTTTTGCTATGAACATGACCATTTGAGCTCTTTTCAGTTCTTTATTATAAGTCCACAGCCATCATAAAGTCTTTTTCAGGTTTTCTAGTGCATCTTTGCAAAAATTTCCTCAGTAGAATTACTGAATTATATTAGCATACAGTAGAACCCCAGTACTCAACTGCGCCAGTACTCAACATAATCGGATTTCAATGCAAAATGTCGAGAAAATTTTGCATTGGAGCTTGAACAAAACATCAGAATCTGATCAGACGCACGTCATTTTTGTAAACAAAAGCAGTTTGTGTTTCGGTCACTCGGGATTAATTGGCATTGTTAGTACGCATCGTTTAAACCTTTTGCAGCTGCGTTCCAAGCGTTTTGCTATAATTTTCTTAGTTTTTGTGGATTTTTGTACTGTTTTTAGATTTTAAAAAAACTGGTCCTAAGAAAGAATTTTTGAAAAGAATCATCAAGATAAGGAACTGCTTAACTGTGTTATCGATATTGTTGATGATAATTTAGTAAACCCTTTTAGAAAACAGTTAAGAAAACACCAACAGCACACCACGTTAGACAGATTTTATTTTTAGAGAAAGCCAGCCAGATCCTAGTGAAAAAAGGTAAAGTTGGGGGGTGGGGGGTGGAAAAAACTCCTGAAAAGCAGCTACCAGTTGATTTTATGAAAGGGGATTTCCCTTCCAAACAATGACTCTCTCCACACCTCCTCTCCACATCCGTGTCCCCAGATCCAGAGCCTATCAATCTCAAGGTATGGGCCATACTGTATTGTTAAAAACTTTTTTAATGTTGTGTTTCTTATTTAAATTATATTACTTAACTCTGAACTTACTTACTTTGAGATTTCTGTTTAACATTTGTATAAAAAGGCAAGGTTAGGGTAAACGCTTGGTGATTGAGAACGGATTAATAATCAGTTTTCAGTTATTTCTTATAGGAAAAATTGATTCGGAACTTGACTGCATTGTATCTCCAACCTTTTTCTAGAAAGGATTAACATCGCGATCTAGGGTCCTGCTGTATAATTCTTGGGCGATACAGAAATCAAATAGAGGATAATGATGTTCATATTAATAAAATGAGGTCCTCACAACTTTCAGGTTTCTATACTAATGGTAATGATTAAGAAAGCAACAGGTCAACAATGTCAGACCCATATTTTAACCAGATTTTCATATCCTTTGTTCCAAAATTATATTTTACCTCATCAGAGTCTATCGGTGATGCAGGTGCTCTAAGTGACGGCATTGACACATGACCCTGACTGACAAACCACAGCACCACAGTAAAGAAGAGAGCCTAAAAGACGTACATCCTGAGGTAACCAACCCTGGGCTTTCTGAAACAAAACGAGCACTGGTATCCTTCGTTGATTGTCAATATCTTAGGTTTGCATGGCCCATTATTCCATTGGGCTGATGATTTCCATGCATCTTTCTATTTCCATCATTCTTCTTCCTTGCACCCTTGGAGAGACCAGGAGTTGCACCTCAGGTAACTGCTCCTGGGCTTTTGAGGCCCTTGCCACTGCCGATTGAACATTGTCTTTGTGAATTATATTATGCCAATCGACATGGACCCTTGGTGTCCTCTAAGAGTGGTTCTGACCACCCAGGTCCAATGACTTGTTACCTCAGGGTCATCTACAGAACTTTTCATAACATCACTTCCAGTATCCACTGCACAAATACAAAAATGTGCAGGAGAGGTCAACACACATAAACAAATGCCCCCTATCAAATTTATATATGTTCATGTGTATTCTCCATTAGCCCTCTCATTCCTTTTCAGCGTATGTGTCTATCCACGCATTTGTTTGTAGATCATCACTGTTGCAGAATTGTGCATACGACACTTTTGTTTCAATTGTCTTGAGCTCTTGCAAACGTCCCAGTGCCTTCCCATGTCTCTATAACTCTTTTTCTCAACCTGGCTTTATTCTATGCTCTATTCCTGTCCACCAAAATTAACATGTCTTCCCTCTAGCCCCTGGCTTATTCTCCCTATCTTTCCCTTCCACTCTTAGTAACCACCAAGGAATGTTTATTTAAGTATCAATTTTTTTTGAAGAAGAAGGCTGTCATATCTTGCTCCTGAAAAGCACATGGTGGGTTTGAACCACTGAGCTTTAGGTTAGCATGAGTGCTTTAACTACTCTGCCACTACATTGAAGGAAGGCAGAAGTTAATGATATGTACACATAGACCGGGGGTTGTTATCCTAAGTTAGACTCATAAACTCTTGAAAACAGTTACCTATTTTGTTGTTTGTTTTCTGCTAGAGTCTTTTCATGTGTTCTAGGTGAAGCCCTTCAAGAGAAAGAATGGAGGAGAACTACAATGGAAAAATGGAAAACAATCAACACAAATCAGACTCTGGAGTGAGACGTAAGGAAGGAAAAGAAGGATTATAGGGAGACCAGGTGGGAAGAGAATACTGAACCCAGAAACCAGCATTTCTTGTAAGAGGATGTGTTTTCTCACAGTTTTGTAACCCTTCCATATCCCAGCATATTTTTTCTGGAGTGTGACCCATCCACAGGGTTATGTCAGATAAAAACCAACCTAACTGCCATCTTGTCCCTTCTAACTCATAGTGACCATAGATGTAGAGCAGAGTAGAATTGCTCTGTCCCAGCTAGAGTTTCGGAAGCTGTAAATGTTTACTGAAACAGAAAGCTTTATCTTTCTCCGGTAAAGTGGTGGATCATTCAAACTACTTAGCTGTTTACTAGCAGCTGTAACATATAATCTACCATGTTCCTTAAGTCACATAGGAGGGAGTGGGGAGAATAAGGCAAGACCTAATTTAACACCGAACTCTATTTTATCAAAAGTTTTAAAAGTTATTTTTGGTTTTAATATAAGAGACATTTCCCCTGGTGGATTTAGACTCCTGACCTTGTGGTTAGCAGCCCCAAACCTGACAGCGCCACACAGCTCTTTCTTCATAAGCAACCAGTTGCTATTTTGTCCACTTCTTCCCATCCTTGGCATCTGGGTATCTTGGTCTTCTGGTTCGCCTACTGGTTTTGTTTGTTTGTGTCTTTTAACTTCCAGTATGAATTGAAAAGGACTGTTAATACATGCTTTAGCCTTAGGACTTTCTCGTGTCACATTTTGCTCCTACTGAGAAGTAACAGATGCTCAGGTTAAGAATACATGGTTTGGGGCCAGGCTGTCTGAATTAGAACTCTGGCTTTACTGCATGCATATGGATACAACTACTCAGAAGTCTATTTTTGTGCATTGGTTCCCTTGCTTATAAAAGTGACAATAATAGTACCTAACTCTCAAGGCTTTAATAAACATGATTTCAAATATGACAGGTGCTGAGAACATCTCCCAGCACACATTTGACACTATTAATTATTTGCCATATTTATTATGATGCTCACAAAAACATACTTCTGTAGCTTAAAAATTGCTATTATGAGAAAAAAAAAACTTTGATTCTTTGTTTTCCTTCAATTTCTCACTTATAACCTATCTCTTCTATGCTCAAGTCCTATTGGACATTGCTATCTGTTTATTCTGCTATCCTGCATTGAACACGTAAGGCAAATGGATGAAATAAGGAAATAAAGAGCTGAACAGAAAATTTCAAAAGGTAGCTCAAAAAGACAAAGTAAAATATTGTAATGAAATGGGCAAAGACCTAGAATTAGAAAACAAAAAAGGTAGAACATACTAAGTATGCTAAACTTAAAACTGAATTAATTAAAGACAATATTCAAGCATCGAATTGCAATATTGAAATCTATTTCATGGATATAATATTGAATGATGTAGGAAGCGTCAAAAAATATGGAAAGAATACAGAAAGTCAGTGGACAAAAAAAACCAACAACAAATCGACATTCAACCATTTCAAAAGGTAGCATATGATCAAGAGCCAAAGATATTGAAGGAAGAAGTGCAGGCTGCACTGAAGGCACTAGCCTAAACAAGGCTCCTGGAACGTACAGAATACCCGTAGAAATCTTTCAACAAGTTGATGAAGCACTAGAAACATTCACTTGTCTATGCCAAGAACTTTGAAAGACTGGGCTGACTGGAAGAGATTCATGTTTGTACACATTCCAAAGAAAGTTGACCCAAAAGAATGCACAAATCATACAGCCATGTAACTGATATCACATGCAAGTAAAATTATGCTGAAGATCACCCGACAATGGTTGCAGCAGTACTCGACAGGGGACTGCTCTAGGTTCAGACCTAATTCAGAAGAGGACATAGGACAAGGGATGTAATTATTGACCTCAGGTGGATCTTGGCTGAAAGCAGAGACTACTCGATAGATGTTTGCTTGTGTTTCACTCACTATGCCAAGGAACTTGACTGTGAGGATCATAACAAACTATGGATAGCTTTGAGAAGAAAGGAATTCCAGAACATTTCATTGTGCTCATGAGGAACCTGTGCATGAATCAAGAGGCAGTTGACAAACAGAACAAGGACATACTGCATGGTTTAAAATCGTGAAAGGTGTTTCGGGATTGTATCCTTTCACCATATTTATTTGATCTATATGTTGAGCAAATATCAGAGAAGCTGAATTATATGAAGAAGAATGGTGGCATCGGGCTTGGAGAAAGGCTTATTGGAAATCTGCAATCTGCAGATGTTACAACCTTTCCTGTTGTGAGGAGGGCTTGAAGGGCTTGAAGATGAGGATCCAGGAATGCAGCCTTCATTATGGATTGCAAATCAAGGTAAATACAACCGAAATCTTCCTAACTGAACAACAGGTAATAGCATGATAAGCATAGCAAATGTTGAAGTTCTCAAGGATTTTGTCTTGCTCTGACCCACAATAATGCTCATGGAAGCATCAGTCAAGAGACCAAATGATACATTCCATTGTGGACGCCTACTGCAGAAGGCCTCTTGGAAGTTTTGCAAATTAAAGATGTTACTTGGAACCCTAAAAGGCATCTGACCCCAGTCATGGTATTTCAGTGGCCTCATATGCATGTGAAAGTTGGGCAGTGAATAATGAAGAGCGAAGGAGACTTGATCCATTTGAAGTAGGTTGCTGGAAAAGAATACTGAAAATACCATGAGCGGCCAAAAAAGCAAACAGGTTTGTCTTGGAAGTACAGCCAGATTGCTTCTGAGAAGCAGGAGTGGTGAGACCTCATCTCACATATTTGGGATATGTTATCAGGAGACATCAGTCTCTGGGGAAGTACATCACAGATGGTCAAGTAGAGGGGAAGCAAAAAAAAAAAAGAGCGTGGTCCTGGACAAGAGGGAGTGACAGAGTCTGGAACAATGGCTCAAACATAAGAGCAATTGTGCGGATGGCGAGGGATCAGGTGATGCTTTGTTTAGCTGTCCTTAGAGCGGCTCTGGTTTGGAACTGACTCAATAGCACCTACAACAACAACAACATATTGAATATGCACAAAATGAAGCCCTCCGATTCTCAACTGCTTTCTCTTCCTCTATACTTTCCTTCTTTTAAAAATGACATCACACTATGTTCATTTATTGCATCTCCAAACCTCTATGTCGAATTTCGAATTTCGAGGCTTGTTCTTCAACTTTCAGTTCCCTCATGTTGACATGCAGGTGTCCTGTTCCTGCCAGTGGGTTGTGTGCTGGGTTGTTAACCACAAGGTTGGCGATTTGGAGTCACGAGCTGCTTGGTGGGAAAAAATGAGACTTTCTACTCTCATAAAGATTTACAGTGTCGGAAAGCCCCGCAGGCAGGTCTATGCTATCCTAAAGGGTTGCTGGGCATCAGAATGATCTTGGTGGCAGTGAATTTTTGTGTTATTTTGCTTCAGCTATTCCTGCTACATACACCTCTTCTCTCCGCTCCCACTTCTTCTTCACTGCCTAATTTCAATCCATTACCAAGTCATAGTCGCAGCCTCCGGACTCATCGTCCTATCTCCATCTCCTCAACTTCTCAACATGTCATTTACCTATGTGATAACTCCCCATGTTCATCCTCTGATCTGTCCCAATCATCTTCTCATGCCTAGTACCTTGAAACCTTCCCACCTTGCATGGGTGATTATACTGAAGAGTATGTTGCTGCCTGGTGTAATTGTTCACTTTAGCGGTCTCTCCATGACTTGGCTGAAAGTTGATCCCTAGAAGTGGATTCAATTCCAAGCTTGAAGGGTGTCTAAGGAAGATAGATAAGGGCTCTGTAAGCTTTCACCCAAAGTACAATAAAAAGTAAAATTTAAATATAAAACAATGTACCACCATTTAAAAAGATACCAAAGCTCATTAGTTGAGTTTTCACAATGTTTTATGCTCTGCTTACAAGGTGTGTCTTCAAATTTGTGTTCCACAATGACAAAGTCCTCCCGGGCCATGCCCACAGTTAAGAAGGCGACAGGTAAGACCACCGTGCTCGTGCTGACAAGATGACATTTCTCTCTTTTGTCTCAGTTTATCAAAAAATGTCCATCTTTCAAGTTCCAAGCCAAATCCTTGTTCTACACGAAATTTCTCTGATTGCCTCTCTTCCTATACTCGATAAATCTTCAGCATTTTCCCCATCTTCAACAATTGTTTAATAATTATTTAAGATTAAAAATCTGCCACATATTTGAGACTTTGTATTATATATGAGGGGCTTCAAAAAGTTTTCAAAGAAACTCCATGATTGTTCAATTACGTGTCCTTGGCTTTTGGAAGCCCCTGTATTTCACATTCAGCTAGGTAACTTGAATATATTATTTACATCACTGATAATATCCCTATCTAACTATGAATATCTCCATTTAGACATGCAGAATCTGAACACGAGAGATTAATTTAAACCAGATGCCCGAATGCATTCCCAGTTTAGGCCAGGCCTCAAAAATCTTGCTGGATCAGTTCCAGACCTTGAAAGTAAACTGAGTCACAGTACATTCTTTGTTTCTCAGTGCATATAAAGATATCTCATCTGTACACAATACTCCTATGAAAATACAATAACATGGGCAATATTGTAAGAGCATCATGAAAAAATTGAGATATTGCAAGAATTTCAAGAAAACATGACACAGAATTAGCACAAAAGTAGTACATGCTCTTCAAAATCATCAGTAGTAGATTTACTCAGTGCAGAATCCCCCCACACTTGTAATTTGTAAGTTAAACAAACCCTCATAAAAAAATGAGATACCTACATAGTCCAGTAAATGAAAGCCCAATACACTGAACTCTACCTATAATAGCCAGAAATAAGAGTATATACAAAATGTGTAGGTCTGCTAAAGCTATGTTCATTTAACTGCCATGTATTTCAGTGTTTTCAAAAATAAATGTCAAGGATCACTTACATTCGAGCTACTTTGAGATGCTTACTAAAATGCAAGTTGCTAGTCACAGTGCCAAACAAGCCCAAAACAGCAATCTGAAGCTTGAGGACTTTCCCCCATACTCTGTTCAATCTGCAGAACAGTGCCATAGTTCATTAACCACTCTCTATGACCTCTCTCTTGCCATATGTAAGGAGATATCAGGGTTCTCTGGGATAATCCCAAGGTCAGTGGTTCAAACCCACCAGCCCTTCCATAGGATTAAGATGAGGCTGTCTGCTCCTGTGATTTACGGTTTCAGAAACCCTATATAGGGTCACTGTGAATCGGAATCCATTCAACAGTGGTGAGGGGTATGTGTGTGTGTGTGTGTGTGTGTGTGTGTGTGTGTGGTGTTGTACGTATTAAATCCAGCCCTCCTCTAGTTTCTGAAGGCAGGAATTATGTCTGTGTACTTTGCACATTTCAAAGCACAATGCCTTTCTTATGCATAATATATACTCAATACCTTTTAGTTAAATAACTGCTAATGTCTATATTTTATGAGAGCAAGAATTAGCATGAACTTAATCGTAGCCTTTGTATTTTCCTTCTGTAAAAATCTTAGAAGATGATCGTGATGGTTTGATTCAAACTATATGAGGTGCTTGAAAATGTGTGTAGAAAACGGGATTAAAAAAACAATGGAAATTTCCCACAAACTTTTGCATACTTCTCATGCACACGAACATATTTGTATATACATGTACAGAGGCAAGCTAAAAGTATTGCGACTAGTATTTCAGTTCGTAGATACATGGGCTTATTCAAAATAAAGCATGTCTCCACATGTCTGTGATCAATGAATGGCTGTAGACGAGTTACCTCAGTAACATTTTTGTCTTAGTCTCACTAGGCTGCCTTCAAAAAGAAGGCCAATGAAAACCGTGGTTAATGAGGGTAACCCTGGGCTACTGACATTCAAGGAGTAGAGGGTACCTCAAAAGGTAATGGTAACTATTTGGGGGAATTTCTAAGAAGTCATCTTGATAGACTTTCTCAAAGGACCAAAGTTAATCATGGGGACTTAACTGGATGATGTTTGTTGTTGCTATTGCTTTAAATTGAAAACTACCTCGTTGAGGAAAAGGTCACGAAAATTATACTGAAGAATTTTTCTACAAGACAATGTAGCTGCTCATTCTTCATGGGCAGCCCTAGGACATTTGTGCTGAGAAACCATGACCCATCCGACAGTCCCAATCTGGCCTGTCAGTCCTTTTGTTCCCCAAACTCAAATACCATCTACAAGTACCACAAAGATACCAAAACTGCCGTTCAGACATGGTGTCATCAAAGAGGCGGCCTCCTTAGAGAAGGGCCAGAGAAGTGAAACCATCACTCTGAAGCGCATAGACCCACAGGAGGATATGTCAAGAAACCATAGCTTCGTGAACATGCTTAACAAATATCTCTATAATTTTGTAGAAAAAAGCACGATTATTTACTTACCCCAGTTTATATTAATTTTAGGATATTTGGAGGAGTCCAAATAAATAGAAGAATAAAAATAAAATCACCCAAAGATAACATCTTTGGTCACACTTAGGCATTTCTTTTTCTTTTTTTTTTAACTTTTTTTGGCATTTCTTTTCTATTCCTTTCTCACCTGTTTCACAATTCTTTGGAAAATTCTGGGTGTGCAGCTATATTTCAAAAAGTGAAAAAATATTTTTTTCAATTTTATTTTGGTCAATTTTATTCGATGCAAGATCTGATGCCAATATAATCCTTGCATATTAAGATATTTTATCTGAATTGCCATAGGACATGGAAACAGTATTGCAAAGTTCAGGGGATCTCTTTTAAAACCAAATTCAATTCAATGCCTCGGTTAACAAAAAGAAGCTTTCTGAAGGTTCTCTGTGGAGAAAAAAAGGTCAACTCTGACACATGAGGCGCTGTGAACCCTTGAGGCTGTCTCTTTCATTCCAATTGATAATGACAATATTGATTCCTAGAACGTAGTAAGGCTGGCCTTTACAACTGGGACTCAATAATAGATATAAAAATTTCAGATTTTTCCCACATATCTGAAATAAATTAATACTTTCAAAAGAAACTCACTTACCTGCTGATATAAATAGAATATATCTTACTAGAAACCTCTGTGAGAAAGATGATGGTAAAACATAAAGGTCTCAATAATTCAATTGTCTTTTCCCCTCCCAAAATTCTATTGTAAAGTCAGTATAAAGACTAAAGACAAAGAATCAAATAAAGGGAAAAATAGGAAAGACATTTCAGAAATTATAGCAGAGAAGGGCCAATTGCAACTGACTTAGCAGATAAATTTCAGGCTTGGGGAAAAATATGAAGCAACATGAATTGTGCTGAAATTTTAAGAGGTTCATTTCAAGTACTCTGGAAGTCGGAGCACAGTGATAAAAACAACTGGATCGGTTACAAGTTTAAGAATATAAACCCCCAAATCCTTGTCAATAGCCACACAGCAAGATAAGAATCCCTTCCCAAGTCAGCATAAAAAAAACATTCTCACAAATAAAGTACAAGGTAGAGTCCTACTTTGTACCACACTAATGAAGGACTAGCTCGGGTGGAATCTATGACCTAAATATAAGAGCTAAACCTATGAATTTTTTTATAAAAATAGAGGCATCAATATTCATAACCTTGGATTTGACAGTGGATTCTTAAATATAACACCAAAGTACTAGCAATTAAAGACAACAAAGATACATTGAATTCCATCAATGTAAACACTGAAAATTGTGCATCAAAGGATCCTACTGGGAACATGAAAAGATAACCTACAGAATGAGAGAAAATATGTGTGAGTCATATATCAGAGAGTTAATATTCAGACAATATAAAGGGTTTAATACTCAGACTATATCAAACATTCTTACAACTTACATCTTACAACTTAGAACAGACATATCAAACATTCTTACAACAAAAAGCCAAAACAAAACCCCACTGCCATCAAGTAAGTGCTGTCCCATTGTAACCCTGCAGGGCAGAGTAGGATTGCCCCTGTGGACATTTGCTACTGTAAATCTCTATGGGGCAGAAAGCTTCGTCTTTCTTCTGCAAAGCAACTAGTGGTATTCAACTGCTGACATTGCAATTAGTAGCCCAACCGGTAACCCACGACACAACTAGGGCTCTTCAACAACAGCAAAAGACAAAGGACCGGAATAAACAGTTCTATGAAGAAAACATACACATGGCCCAAAATACACCAAAGGATCCTCAACGTCATGAATCAATTGGGAGCTGAAAATCAAAGCCACAGAAATAGCACTTCACACCTGTAAAGTGGGCTATAAATCAGTGTTGTTGAGGGTGCAGGATGTGGAGGAACTGGAACTCACCTCCACTGCTGGTGGAAATGCAAAACGGAGCAGCCCTCGTGGGAAATGTTTCTTCAAAATGTTAAATGGAAAGTCACCACATAACTTAGCATTTCTGATCCTAGGAATAGACGTCAAGTGATTGAGAACAGGCATATGCATGTGAACGTTAAAAAGTGCTATTAACAATAGCAAAAAGGAAAAAAAAATCTCTTGATGAAGAAAAGAACCATTCTGATATTTAAAAAACAAGAACATTATGAAATAAAGGCAGAGGTCAAAGAAAACTTAGGCTGGATACTGATTTAATTTGTTCACTCAATCTTCATGCTGACTCAGAAAAATAAAAATTCTTGTTCTTGCTTTTCAGATAAAGATACCAAATCGGATAGATACTTGTTACCCTTTCTAAAAACTAGCAGAACCAGAACTTGAAATCCATAATTGTTAAGCTCTCATGCTCTTTTCTGAACATTATACTACTAGTCACAAAAAGTTTTCTTCTTACAATTTTAATAATACTAATAATAAAAACAGGTAACAAATGTCAATGCATCAACATCAACACCAACTTGGGATCATACTATGTGGGATCATACTATCATACCTTTTAACTTCATGTTTTGGTGGTATCTGAAGATATTCATATCGGTGCCTGTATCCTTGACCATAATTTGACTGTGTGGGGTTTAGTGAATTGTTTACTATGGCTCTTCTATCATAGTCTTTGTAACTCCAACAAGTGATTGAGTGGGACTATGCAAATTAGGTGTATGGCACTCTAATGAGATTGGTCAGTTTTGCCATTCTGCTAGGTATAAAATGAGCCATCTCAGGAGCAGAAAGAACTTCTCAATGCAACTGAGAAAGAAGAGCCAGAAGTAGAGTAGGTCCTCTGTACCCCAAGATGCCTTTCTGCTGAACCTTCCTAATCCAGGGGACAAAACTGTGACCCCAGAGAAACGGCAGCAGCAGAAGCACACAGCATGAGGCAGAGCAACAAGCGTCCCAGGCCAAGGGCACGAGGCTCACTTTCAGACTGAGCTGCCTCTGAGAAACTAGAGCTGGAGTTTGGGGAGTGATATTTCTGGTGAAGTGGCAAGCCTTTGAGAATTTATTTGCAGATGTGAAAAGCGTTTTATAACACTTGCCTAATTGTGGCAGAGGTAACGGGGCAAGGTAGCTGAGAGGCCAGGAACCCAGGAGACAAATGCCTGCAGGTATGGGTGAGGGGAGATGCCCCTGACTGGAAGAACTATATTTGGAACGTTTCTGGTACTGAATTGTTACATGTTAACTTCCATAATAAACTATAACTGTGAATGTGGTCTGTGAGTTCTATGTGGCCATTATAATAAATTACCAAATCCAGCCCAGAAGTCGTGAGGTCCTTGGGAGAGATGGTTGGTGTCAGAATCAGTAGAGAAGGTTGGAAACTGAAAGCACCATTGACCTTTATTCATAGGAATCAACCTTGGACGGCTGTTGTGTTTGTTTGTTTCTCCATGGTGCAAAATGATATCCTTTCACTGACTTAGGAATCCAGAAGCCCCATTTTTAGTACACCACCAATATTTCCTTCTTCGGTGAATTATTTCAATCAGCATGCCATACAAACAAGCAATAATTTCTCTAAAAAAGGAAATCCCACTTTGACCACCAGCTCTCATAGAAGTACCGACTTATAAGTCAAACTACTACTGAAAGAAAAAAAAGGCTGAATAACATGATACACACAATTGTTGCTGAACTATCGAATTGAAAACTGTGCAATGACAATATTCTGTTACATATATATGTACCACAATAAAAATGCAATCTGTACTCATCATTTCTAATTACTCTCATTCAATTACCCCATATGTCCATTCTAATTAGGCTTTATTATTCCATCATTCTGCCCTAGCAGATCTTGTCAAAATTATCCATGATCTTTGTCATTTGAGATATCCAGGGCCCATTTCTCAACCCTAATCTTTCTGTTCATTTTAGCATTATTTGACATATTTACTTTCTTGCCTTCCTTGGAAAACACTTTGATCACTTGACGTTCGTGAAAGCACTCTCTAGTTCCTTCTGCCACTTCCGAGGTGAGCAGTACCTTACTCCTTCTCTCTTGTGATCTCTCTGCCGTCTACTCTCTGGGCTAGGCCTGGCCTGCTCCTTTACACACATTCTCTGTAGCTCCACTCACTCCCTTGATTATTCTACTCAATATCATGAATTTTTAAATGATCACACGATCTCACTACCACCTAGTTAATGCTGACTCCCTCTGGGTTCCCAAGACTGTAATTATTAATGGAAGTAGAAAGCCCCCCCAGGACAGTTGTTCTCAACCTGTGGATCATGACTCCTTTGGGGCCAATGATCCTTTCACAGGGGTCACCTAAGACCGCTCCTCTATCTGTCTCCAGGAGGGTCCACCACATGCAGATATGCCCACATATGAGTACCTGCCATGAAGACTGTTACCCATGCTACACCATGCTTCAAGACAACATTTCATTTATTTGTAATTAGAAATAAATATTTCACAATATATAATTACATGTTGTGTTTGTGATTAATCACTATGCTTTAATTATGTTCAATTTGTAACAATGAAAATACATCCTGCATATCAGCTATTTACATTATGATTCATGACAGTAGCAAATGTACAGTTACGAGGTAACAAGGAAAATAAATTTATGGTTGGCTGTCACCACAACATGAGGAACTGTATTAAAGGGTCGCCGGATTAGGAAGGTTGAAAACCACTGCCCTAGGAGCTGCTGGTGGTTTTGAACTGCCGACCATGCAGATCGCATCCCCGCACAGCACTTCAACACCACCAGGCTCCTATGACTTCAAGTAGTGCCCCTATATTGAAGATTCAGATATGCACTGCTTCCATCTAGAATCTCCCTGGAATTGCATCTTTCTATACCAGGAGCCAAGGACCCTGATGGTACAATAATTGCTAGGAACTAATGGTGATTTCATCGGGAAAAGAGCTGGGCATCTCTGCTTTAGCGATCACGCCATGGAGAACCCAGTGGGCAGTCCTATTCAGTCATATATTGTCACCGTGAGTCAGAATCATCTCGAAAGGACACAATAATGACAAATGCCATGACAGAGTTGACTCGAGAGCAACTTCGAAAGAAACATGTAACTAGATTTACCTACCCCGCTCACGAATCGAAAAGAAGCTTTAGGTGTATCAGTTCTAAAACTGAACTTGACCAAGGTCCTCCCTCAAGCTCCTTCCTTCCCCTGACTTCTCTGTCTCAGTCAATGACAGCAACAACTTTCCAATTACTCTCATGAAATTTAAGATTTTCTCTTATGGCTTGTTTTGGATCACTTTTGTGGTCCAATTAATTAGCAGTGCATATTGACTCTCTCACAGATGTCTCTCAAATGGAACCATATATCTTCTCCTCCACTCCTACCCTCAATGTTAAAGCTACCAAAGTTCTCATCTGAATTATCATAATAGCCTGTTATCTTGCTTGATGCCTAGTAGTCTTGTTTTTCTGTAAGTATAACCTTTACAAAAATATAAGTAAATTATTTCAATTGTAAGCTAGGTCATGCAGTTCCTATTTTCAAATTCCCCAGGAGTATATCCTCCATCTGAATCAGTTAGAAAGCAAACCAATCCCCTGACGAGGGCCTAGGACGCTCCCCATGGTCTCATTTTAAATTCCTCTGGAACCGGAGAAATGGCTGCAGCACATCATCTGCCAAAAAGTTCCTCAAATAGGTCAAGGACATTCCTCCGGTTGTTTCAGAGCTTCCAGGTTATTTTTCTTAAATAACATTTCATTAGGAAAGTCTGTGCTGGGCATTCTGTCTTTTTTCAATCATAATGAGTCATATATATTTTTTTAAGTACTGGGGAAATAGGAACAATTGAGGCAATTTTAAAATATACAAAGAAAGCAAGAAATTTCTTAAAACCCTGTCTGATTAAATAATGATTAAATGCTCATCTTTCAAAAAAAAGAAAATATATATTCAGATCAACTACAGTATAATTGCTAATGAAAATGATCAAATGTTATATTACTTTAAGTAAATAATAAGATAGATAAGTGAAACTGAAGAAATCATTAAATCTGAGGTAATTATTCCTCTTATGGATGCTACTATCTTTCAAAGCATCATAAAAGATCTAAAACAAAATTATGAAAATTACAAGATGAAATCCTTTTTAATGCATTTCTAAAATGTAAAAATCTCATTATAGTTATTACCATTTTGATAAAATTATTACTCTGACTTAGGCCCTGATTTAGAACTGCCTCTTGCCCAAGAGGTGCAGAATAGGGAGATATATAGGTTCTTCAATGACTTTTATTTGTGGAAGTATATCACCAAATCTTTTTACATGACCTCATTTAGCATCCTTATTTTGTCTTACCTCCCAATTTTTCTATGATCTTTAATACTGATTTTGTCTTATCAGTATTTAATGTTTAGATTCTTTTCTATAGCTATCGCTCTCATAGATCTTTAGTTAGTTTGAAAACAATGTTTACCTAGATTACTCTCCACTTCTCCATTCATAATTTTAAAGTTTCTATTTATTTCTGAATAAGTTGGTTTTTCTCATACAGATTTCTCTCAAGAAGATTATATGAGCCTATGTTCCCTGACAAGTTATTTTATGTTTGAGAATATTTCTCTGTTGTCTTCATGTTAGAGCTTTGTTTATAGTATCTGAGATATTTTTCTTATCTTTCAGGGATCATACTTCATTTTTCTAAGTAGACACTTCTCCATTATATTCTGGTACTGAATGTTGTGGTATATTCATCTGAAGAGAACATAATTTCTCCTGACTGTATAGGTGTTAACCTTGGCTGTTGAAAGTGAAAAGAACTTGAAGGGTATAATACACCCAAAAAAACTAGAGCTGTCAGTATGGATTAATTATAATTTTACATAAGGAAAACATCAATCTTCATTACTGGAATAATCAGCAAAATCATAATAAATGGAGAAAATATTAAAATATCAAAGTTTTCAAGGATTTCATTTTACTTAGAACTATAATCAATGCTCACAGTAACTGCAGTCAATAAGTCAAAGAACTTTTGCACTTGCTAATCTGTTGCCAACAACTTCCTAAAGCACTTGAATCAAGGCCTGGTACTTTCAACCACCTCATATGTATGTAAAAGCTGGACAACAAATGAGGAAGAGCAAGGAAGAATCAATGCATTTGGATATTATAGACAAAGAATATTGAACATTCTGTTTAGTGCCATGACAATCAAATCTATCTTGAAGAAGTGCCACCAACATGCTCCTTAGAAATAAGGACGTCAAAATTCATTTTATATATTTTGGGCATGTCTCTGGGAAAGACATCATGCTTTGTAAAGGGTCAGCATAAAAGATGCAGATCCTTAATGACATGGGCTGACACAGTGGCTCCAAAAACTGATTGTGCTGGTGATGAAGAGCCAGAGTGTGTTCTGTGGCATAGAAGGAGCTATGAGTTGGAACTGACTGTCCATGTTAGCTAATAACAGTAACAACATCAGTAATATTTAAAACATTTATTCATGATCACAGGGATATACATTTACATCAGTTATTTAATAGTATTATTCCTACATTATATTGTATCATTTCAATAATAAAACCCTCTACTCAGTTTAGAAAAAAGTCTCTTTAAGAAGGATTTGTTGCTTTTGTTTTATTTTTTTTTAAGCTTTCTATGCCAAAAGACACGAGTTACCCTCATTTTGAAATGTTTCTTAAACCCTTACTGGTTAAATATGAAAATTATGAACTCATAGAGGCCAGTTGATGGTCAGCTTGGAGGAGACATAACAATTTGGCTTTTGAATTATAAGACTAAGGAAATACCAAAATAGTTCATTGGTTTCTGTTCAATAAGCACAGAGGGCTCTTTATATGAGCTGGGATATACCTGTAATCTCCCTCTCACTGCCATTGAATCAATGCTGACTCATAATGAGCCCCTGTGAGTTTCTGAGACTATTACTGTTTACTGGAGTAGAAAACCCAATCTTTCTCCTAGGGAATTGCTGGTAGTTTCAAACTGTCTACCATGCAGCTCACAGCCACTATACTACCAGGACCCCTTACCGGTATTTATTATCACTTAATACGATGTCAGCTGCAAACTCTATTGGAAAATGGCATGTATTAATCAGGCCTAGTTTTCTTTTATTTCTTTTTTTTTAATAATCAAAATGGGAGAACTTATCTTTAAGGTTAGTTCCAACATTTCATAACTTTATGATTTTAGAAAGCTCTCTCAAGTGATATTTTAAAGCAGATTTCAAAGCTAATTGATGAAGTCATGATCACTGTTATTGTTACGCTCCATTGAGTTGGCTCTAATCATGGTAACTCTATAATCACCAGCTTATGGATAATTTTAGATAACTAATATTTTCCAAAACTAGAACTAATTGAAAATAGGTCAAGAGGTGAACGAATGGTAAGATATTAAATTACAAACTGTCTCCATCTGTATTAATCCATTTTCTAATGCACTCTGACTGATAGCAAGGGTATTTACATCCCTTGGCAATAATCAGAGGGAATTCACCAGAGACTTAATCCATGTAGGGATACTGCAAATGGATTTTGGTCTTTCATCCATAGCCATCTGCAACTGGGTGCTTAGAATTTAAGTTCTACTACTGATCCCTCCTCTGATCTTGGATTTTATTATTTACAATTCTTGGATCACAAGAGCTGGTTTGCTTCTTCTGTGTGGATTTAGTTGACAGCACACATAGTTGGCCACTTGTTTTAAAACAGAACTTTAAGATCCCAGACACTAGTCTTTTTCTAATAGCCAGGTGCCATCTGATTTCTTCACCACACGTTGTAATAGGCCCATCTCTTCAGTGATATCTCCATGAGAGAAAATATTGAGTAGTGCTACATCATAAGAACTAATTGTTCTTAGATTAGGGCTCTGATTAAGCTCAAGCTTGTAATCTGTTCATGTGTCTATGTCCCTGGTTCATGTTAGAGATATCTTTATCATTTTATTGGGGAACACTATAAATTATGCCCATAGGACCTATGGTAATTCTATTAATAGTATCATCAATTTACTAAATGCTAAATAATTTAAAATAATGCTGGGAAAAAGAAAGTATACATGTCTAGGACACTTTGTTAGACCAAAATACATGGATTGATGACTTGTACAGATTAAAAATTTTTAAATCATTTTATGAGGGGCTCATACAACTCATCACAATCCATACATACATCAATTGTGTAAAGCACATTTGTACATTCATTTCCCTC
>NW_022111379.1:21458496-21487786 GCF_000313985.2 Echinops telfairi
ACTGGATACTGTTTTAAAAAGCAATCAGGGCTGAAGATAGGGAAAAACTTGAAACGTTATTGTCTTTTGTATGTTCATATTTCTCTAATTACAAAATATTGGTTCATTTTGGCATTCTGAACATTTTCATATATGATATTAATACTACTTTACTTCTATCTTATTAAAAATTTAAACATTTATTTGACTGGCTTCTCAATTTGCTTCCTTAGTTTTGTAATTTTCTTTGTTACCTCATTCTGTAGTGAAGGTCTTCTTTTACCAAATTAATATAATTTTTATTTTTAGCAGTTTTATTGGAATATAATCTACATATAATAGAGTTGAATAGTGGAATCGTTCAAACATATCAAGGGGGAATTGTACAATCACCACTACATCCACATTAAAGCATTTTTAACCACTCCTTAAAAAACACGGGGAGTGATATATTGTTTAACTTGAATGTGTTTTATTTCTCAATGTACTATTTTTCCAGATTTTTATTTACTGTGCTTTGTCTTTTCTTCCCATTAGATGGATACCAGCTGTCTCCCAATTTTTCTCTTCCCAAATCCTACATAACATAAGCATAATTCAGACACATAGCAGATAGGATTGGATAACCTTTTCTAGCACACTCTTGAGGTGGGTATCTATATAAAGTTTATTTGGCCATTTTGGTATAATTAGAATTATTATCTTTAGTTTATGTGATATATTGTTTAGATCAATGGGTCTTTCCATTTCCCTGCCTATTTCCTTTTTTGCCAGAAATGTAGGTACAAGACTGCACCTCAAGTGATCATGTTGGCCCACAAAATATAAATCCCAGGCTAGAAACTAGATATCTAATTACACATTTAGCAGCCCTCAAACTCTATGACTTTTATCTAAAAGGTTTTAATTTTTAGAAAGAAATAATGTTTAAAATTCTAGCTTAAGCCGTATTCATTTTGGAATTTCTAGTGATTGCAGAACATCCTCTATTCCATCCTGTCTACTTCTTTCTCTCTCTTTGCTGATCACGTCTCTGCATAATGTTAAATCATTTTACTTCATGTTGCTGTGTTTGGCAGCTCTGTGCAGGTTTGTTGTTGAATGTTCTGTGAGAGATTGCTCCTTCCTTTGCTTCTGCAACCTCTTTGGTTCCTTCTCTGAGTTACAGTCAGTGATCAGGATTTTGTGTTGTAAGCCCGCCTCTGTGACCTGAAACCTGATGCAGGTGTGTGGAGCGCAGGCATCTGATGCCTGAGAATGGAGTGGAGATGCCTCACTGCTTTCTTCAAATACCGGCACTCTAAATGGCTATCAGTGTGGCAGCGGCTGCATTATTTAATTGCTCAGTGGTTTAGCAGCAGTGCCTAATGTGAATAAAAGTAATATCTGCCTCAGAGGATGACAATGACTAAATAAGACAACTAAACATTTAGACATTATTTGACATACTTAGAACGTTGTGTTAAGGTAATAATTATCATTATAAAACAGGCGCATTCCTGCGGCTTCCTAGTTTTGTGGAAGCGTTTGAGCACTCCTCACCTCATCCAGGATGCATCTGTTTCTAGACTCAAGTCCCTTGAATGGAGGTTTGCTCCTACTTTATTGAAATCCTGGGGCCTTCCTGTTCATCCGAGTGTCAGACATACCGGTTTCTTTCTAGTTGCTCCGACTTCAGGACCAACATTCCGTTTCTTCCAAACAGAAAAGGGAGGACTTCGAGATGGGCACCTACACCCTCTCTCTGACCAAACCAGGTGCTAGTGACTCGATTCCAATGCAAGTCAACCCTAGGTAGACAAAGGAGAGTTTTGCCCCATATGATTTCAATCTCTGAGACCTGCTGGCAGCAAATCCCTGGGCAAATCCCTGGCTGGGAGAGGGGCTGGTGGTTTGGAAGTGCTGACCTTGGTAGCCCAATGCATAACCCTTATGCCTGATTAATTCACCTTTTGTTGTTATTGTTCAAATGTTTTCCTGGTTTTGTATCTTGTTCGGACATCGTCTATTCCAGCGTTTTAATAATATCCCTTTATATGTTATTTTAATATTTGACAGTGTTTATTAAAGTCATCTGGGTTTTGTTGTTTTATTAGTATTGAGACTAAGATATAATTAATTTCCTTGAAAATGAATAACTAATTTCATATACACCACTCATCTAAACTAATTTTATCATGTTAATTTTTCTATGCAAATGAATTTATTTCTAAATGTTATTCTTTTCCATTGATTTATTTTCCAGTTTGCACACTTCAGTATACCCTATTAATAACCACAGATTTATCTAGAGTTTTAAATATATAAGAAAGCAACATTGTATAAGATATATATTCAGGTGTAGTCTATAAATTGTTTTCTTAATTTTCTCTCTCTTTTTTGTATTGGCATCTTACATGGATCAAAATTCCTGATGAGGTGTTTGCTTCGATTGCTTTTTCAACAATAGCCTACATCTTATCCTTTGAGTTCATGTAATCGGTTTCTTTGTGCTATTATTGTTTTCTTTAGTAAAGTTTTATGGCTACATTCATATAGGTCATGCACCTTGCTTATAAGATGATTTCTAGTTTTCTTTCTTCCTTTTGCTTCTTTTTTTTTCAGTATTGTGAATCTTGTTATTCTTTATAGTCTCTTCCTTGCTATTGGGGAATATATAGTAAAACTATTGATTACATAAATGGTCCTTGAGTAGCCAGATTATGTACTAAATTCTGAAATCGTCTTTTTATACATTTCCTATTAAGTATCTGGGTTTCTATATTGCAATTATATCATCTTTCATATTTTTCTTTGTACTATTTATTCAGTTTATTCCTTTTTTTTCTTTTATTGAATTCACTAGAATTATAATGAACAGTAACTATCTGAGTGTTTTTTCTTGCATTTGATTGTCATGAGGATTCCAATAATACACTCATCTTAAATGTGAACTTTGCTCTAATTTGTATAGAATTTATAAGTTTTTGCTTTATGGGTATGTATTTTGTTCTCTTAGCACTCTGAGACTATTGTTTCTATGTACAGTATTTGGTCATTTAAATACATTTACTTTGCATTTGCTGTTATATTGTTGGTTTTGCCAATGAGTAACATTGATACATAAGCATAAGCTAATATTTTGGAGAGATTTCCTGTGTGCCAGGAACTCTTTTAAATACATGACAAGTATTTATTAAATGACAAATATATCAAAGACACGGTATTATATATATGCCATGCACTGAGAACAAACATAAAATCAAATTCCAGTTTTTCTTGTGGAACTCACATTGCTGTTTCCTTCATTTAGGTATTTGGGGAGTATGGAATGGCTAGTGTATAGAAAAGAGGCAAGCAATTCTGTTGCAGCATTTAGCATTCTGCCTTACAATTATTTACAAATATTTGTTGGGTTTGGCATCGAACCCCTCTGGCTCCATCAGTTTTGCAGTCTCCCCACCCCCTCTGTCTCTATAGCGGTCTGCACCTCCTTTGCAGGTCATCGGACTTCTTTTGTATGCCTAAAATATCCACTTTCTCTTTCAGGAAATCCTGACCTTTTTTTCCCAGTGATGACTAACTTTACTTCCTATGTTTCCTTGGATTAATCCTTTAACTTTCTTTGTCCTCTAAATCTTCATATCTATCTCTCAATATATCTACTCAAAGTATATTTTAGTAACATTTTGATATATTTGGTAAAACATAATTCAGACTTGAATCTAACATCTTGATACAACCAATTTTTCTTTCCTAAGGAGAATTGTGAAATTCTGAAGAAAGATAATCATATCTCCACGAGCTTTATTTCCTGCAGGAAGCCTAGTGAAAAGTATCTCATTGAATTGCATTTGTAAATCGTTAATCTCCTAGGCATTACAAATATTTCTGAGTTCCTATGGAGAAATCCTTTGGAAAGTACCACATGGTCTTGACATAATAACCCTCAATTTTACAGAGGCAGAATAATTGCAATTATTTCATAAACTATGAGAAATCATTAAATTATTTTGGAGTTTAATGACTTATTTCTACTTTACGGAGCTACAATCCTTGCTTTCATGTCTTTTACCATAGGTCCCAAAGAGCTTTCTTATGTTATGCAGACAACTCAAGGTTATTCATTTCATTTGGGCCCCAAGGACTCTTGAGTGTCATAGAGGTTAAGAGCAATGTGGGAAGAAGAAGACCCAAATCCACATGCCCCTACCTCCAGTGCAGTGCCCCATTCAATGCTCACTCTTTCAAAGTTCCTCTTTGAAGTATACTCTGTTTATTTAATGGTTGTAGAACCCATTACAATACAATAAATGGTGGCACAAGTTCTAATCTAGAATTAAAATATCTAACAATGTGTACCTACCTATTTCATGTGTCCTCTAATTAATTTGTTTTCTATCATTCCTTTTCAATAAAGAAGCTTTATTCTCTTGTAAAACACATACAATCACACACACTAAGCTACAAAGTAACTCTAATTATCCAAAACTAATCTGCATACACAGCTAGAGTGAACTTATTTTAAGTTGTAGATTAATTCTCTCTACAGTGTTTTGGTTTCATTTTGTTTATTTAATCCTTGATGAAAAAAACCTAAACCCTGTTTTCTTATATATTATACGGTCAATTTTGACTTCATTCTAAATTTGGTGGTATATTCTTTTTCTGTGATTACCCCTCTAAATTTCTGAAACTGGGAAACAAATACATTATTTCTTTATTTTGGATAAATTGGAAATTTGTGAAAATTAACAAAAGAAATCTAAATATGTAACATCTTAAAATATAAATATGTAATCTAAAATATCGCATCTTATCATACAGTCTCACATACTATAATACATAGCGGGAGCAGTCAGATAAGGTGTTCCATGATGTGCATTTTCTCTCTTCCATTCATGCTCTTCGATTCAAACAGAGATACAGAAATGTGTCAGGTTAGGGGTACAATTGGTAGCAGAGGGTGAATTTGCTTTGCACCCACAGGCTAGACTGTATGAGTGCCTAGCAGAATGAAACAGAAATGGAAATGACTCAACTTTCAAAATTCTGACAAAGAATCTGGTCCCTCTGGGCCATGCTAGACCTCGGGAAGAATCTATGGGCATATATGACTCACCAACTAAAGACATGGATTTTGTAAACATCAAAAAAACCTTCCTACACCTTTCTTCACTTTGCCAAATGAAGCAACGCTATGGTATCAAAGAAAAAGCAGCCATGACAATGCCCACTTAAAATTCCTTCCAAACTCTATCATTGAAATAAGTATGACGAGAAATGAGACAGAACAAAATTCCATTACAGAGAAGTGAAGAACAAGTGTGGTTATGGATATCTTAGTTGAGAAATTCACTTATATCAAACTGAAAAAAAAAATATCGCTTACTATGGATTAGATGTATGGCATTAAGTAGATAGAAAACGTGCCTGGCAAGTCTTTGTAACCGGATCTGCTTTTATTTTTGAAATGTATGTAAAATTTAGGGATTGATTAAGGAAGCCCATTCTTTTCTGTATAATTAAAAATTCATTTTGTTGTGCTTTCCTACTTCAGTATTTACTGCAGAAAGATTATCCTTGCTGTCAACCCTGTAGAGATCTAAGGCCACTGCTCATCAAAGACCCATAGAACTCAAAGCTAGGTGACCTTCAGGGATAGAAATAAAGGCAAAAATATGAACGAGGTAAAAATTATTGATGACTTTAAATTGTGCTCAGTTATGTAAATTCCAATTATTGATAAAATGCAACCTCCACTTTGTAATTCATTTTTTGGCTTTGGACACAGGAAATGTTGTAAATCAACTTTGTACTTAAAGTAATTAAACTGCAGTTCATATCCCTATTAAAATGAGTTTCATAATACCTACCCACTTCTCAGCCAACTTCTCCATGCTCTTTTGTCAATCTGACTTCCTCCCTGAATAGAATACTAAACCACCCCATTTCTAAGGTCTTTAAAGATCTGTAATTTCTCTAGAATTTCCCTGCATGTCTGGTACATTTTCCAGTTGTTTCTATTCTAGTGTCAACTACCTGCTGCCAGATCAAAAACTGAATCTTACACATGCAATAAAAACCAACTTATGACACATTATTTATTTTATAACACGTTATGTAGATTATGGGGACATTATATTGGGGACATTTTAGCTGCAAGTAGAAAGAGCTGATTCTCAAATAACACAATTAATTAGCTCATAATAATATCCAAATGTGGGGAAATTTTCAGGATGAGTTGATTGAAAAACTCAATGCTATTATCAAGCCCTTGTTAGTTCTCATCGTTGCTGCCAGCAGCAGTGTTTTCATGGTAAGACTGTTTCCTCCAATGGTCTCGAATTTGCCATGAGGAGGAAGAAGAGCTGCAGGCTGCCTTCTTAATGTTCCAACGAAGAAGAATGTGGGCTATCTAGAAATGACCCTCTAATAGTAGAATAGCTCTTCCCCTAAACATCTGCCAGCATTTTTCTAGAATCTCATTGCCAAAATTGGTTTGCATGGCCATTTCTGAACCATTGAAGGAAGGAGATGGATTTTCCTCCTTAAAGCAGACAGACTCTGTCCCATTATACCAAGATTTTTAGTGATGGCTTGACTTACAAAAATAATGGGGAAATGACTTCCATTTTAGTGGACTTCCCAAAACATCAATTTCATTTCCTATTTTGTCTCTTTGTTCGTTTTCCTTTTATAATTATAAACTTCAAATATAATATGAAACTTTATAGTTGTATACGGTTGTTTCAAATTCCTCATGGCTCTCATACATATATCTAATATATAATATATGTCTTACATCCTACTAATTTTTTTAAAGATTGAATGAAATATAATTATCTCCATTTAATCTGATATAGTATAAAGGGTCCAATTTGTTAAAACATAAATGAGTAAAGACTAAATGAATGGAAAAATATTAAGTACAATTATTGAAAATATATGGAACTTAAGGTATCTGTTTTTAAAGGTGGAGATACAAATTTTTATTGTGGAATGAAACAAGTATGATAAAAATGTATTTTAATGTGTTTTAATAGAGAATGTGTTTGATAATCAATAAGCATAAAAACACTGTAACTAAGGGGAATCCCTTGACACATGAAACAAACAAATTAAAGAAAATGAAGGAAGCTTTCCTTTAGAGAAGATCAAAGCAATATAAATGTATTCAGTGCCTAAAACAGTGTGGTGGACTAAGAGTTGTGGAGATTAGCAGACCTGGAAGATAAGCTCTTATGATAAAAATTCTTACATGTGGAAGGTTCAGCAAATCATGGAAGAGTTTTTCTTAGTAAAAATTAATTGTACATATTAATTGAATAATAATTAAAGACTATATCTCCTATAGTCAAAATTACCATATTCTTAGAATTGAATTATTCTGATAACTCCTATTTAAAGACATAGGGAGAAAATTGAATAAATGAACATAATTAGCATGTTGCTACAGGTAGGGCTATAAATTTAGTCTTATCAAAATTCTACTAACATAAGGTATAAATAATGCAAATATTATAAAAACTCAGAAAATAGAAGTGGAAGAATATCACCTTTCAAAGCGAGCAAAGTCTAGATATAAAAATCTGACAAAGACATCCAAGAAAAGAAACTTATGACCAGATACTTCCCAGAAACAGATACACAAAAAGTTCCTTGGCGGTACAAAGGCTGAGCTGCTAAACTAACAGTTGGAAACTTGAGTCCACTCCCCTGGAGGCACCTTCCAATAAAGGTCTGGTGATGTCATTTTTTTTTTTTTTTAATCACCAACTGAATGCCTACCCTGGTACACAGGAGGCCTCCATGAGTAAGAGCTGATGCAACGAGCACTAGTTACTAGTTATAGATGTAAAGAAAACCCCAAACCTTAAAACAACATTCATAAACTTAACTCATCAACGTGTACACAAGAGAGCTTCAAAACGTTTGTAGAAAAAACTCCATAAAAAGAAGAAAAAGAGATACAAGTAGGATAGAAATATGCAAAACTGCCTATATTTAGAGACAGTGTGAGTTCTAAAACGGTCTAGTCGCTTATGTAGAATATCAGAAGTAATCTATTTTAAAAACACTGTAATTAATAAGTAAATTTATCAAGGGATACACAGTCAGCAATCCTGAAGCAACAAATCTCCATTCCTTTTCACCCTAACAATGATCAAACACCAATTAACTCATATCTCTGTCCACTGGCCTAAAGTGTTGCCATACAATATTGTCTTTTTATGTCTAATTCATTTCATTTAATAGAATGTTTTCAAAGTTCAGGGCTGGGTAGCATCTATCAGACTTCATTTTTCTTGTGGCTGAGTATCAGTCATATTGCATTGTTTGAATTTGCCACATTTTGCTTATTCATTATCTAGTAATGGTCCTAGGGTTGTTTCCACTTTTTATTAGAATTTGATTCTAATTCCACACTTTATTAGAATTGATATTGTGGTGAACATTGGTAAAAGAGTATTCATTTACATTCTTTAACTGTTGGGGTATACATCTGCGAGTGAGATGCCAGGGTAGTTTAATGATTAAATTTTTGAGGAATTACTATGTTGTTTTCTAAAGCAGCTGCAACATTTAAATTCCCATTGGCAATGCACTAGGGTTGTGATTTTACCACTTTCTCAGCAAACCTTGTTATTTAAAAAACATTTTTATGAATAGTTAACCTTATAAGTTTCTAATGTGTCTTTGCTTTACATTCCCCTAATGTAGAATGACACTGAGCATTTTTATGTGCATATTGGCTATTTACATATCTTCTTTGAAAGAATGTTACTGAAGAACTTTATTTTAATTGGGTTGGGTTGTCTTTTTATTCTTGAGTTGTAGGAGTTTTTGCTCTTTAGAAAATATATGGTTACCATTTTCCCCCATTGTGTAGATTATTTCCATTTTATTGACCAAGCTTTCTATATTTCTGAAGTGCAATTTATTTTTATTGTTGTTATTTATTTTCTTTCTTTGATGTCATACTAAGTATCCCCCTGAAAAAGGATCTTAAAATATTATCTCTACATTTTTTTAGTCTTATATATGTTTGCTGTTATTACATTTCTTCTTGTCCAAGTATTTAGACACTAATACATTTTGAATTAATTTTCACATATTGTGTGAGGTACGTTGTTGTTGGGAGGTGTAGGTTCTAACTCACAGTGACCCTGTGTGCAACAGAACTAAACACTGCCCAGTCCAGTACCTTCCTCAGAGTGATACTTACGCTTGAGCCCATTGTTCCAGCCACTGTGGCAATCCATCTTTTTGAAGGTCTTCCTCTTTTTCACTGCCCCTCTACATCACCAAGCATCATGTCTGTGTCCAGGGACTGTTCTTTTCTGACCATGTGCCCAAAGTACATGAGACGAAGTTTCTCCATGTTTGCTTGTAAAGAGCATTCTGGGTGTACTTCTTCCAAGATACATCTATTTGGTCTTTTGGCAATTCATGGTACTTTCTATAGTCTTCAAGAGCACCATAGTTGAAATGCATTGTTTTTTCTTCTGGCTTACTTATTTAACGTCCAACTTTCACGTGCACTTGAGGCCAGTGAACTACCGGGGCTGGGTCAGGGACATGTTAATAGTCCAGAGGTCTTGTACAGAAGATTTATTCAATGTGATACATCCTTGATCTCCTCGTGGCTGCTTCCATGAACACTGATTGTGGATGAAAGCAAGACAAAATCCTTGATAACTTCAAATTTTATGTTACCTATTGTAGTTGTGAGGATTTCAGCATTCTTTAAATTGAGTTGTAATTGATACCGAAGACTACAATCCTTGATCTTCATCAGCAAGTGCTTCAAGTCCACCTCAGTTTCAGCAAGTAAGATTGTTTCATCTGCATGTCACAGGTTGTTAATAAACCTTCCTCCAATCCTAATGCCACATGCATGTTCATACAATCCAGCATCTCTGACTAATTGCTCTGCATACAGATTGAATAACTATGGTGAAGGGATTCTTGTACATGTATAAATCCATTTGAATGAACACAATTTGTTGAAGATGCAATTAGGCAAGATGCAGTATTTATTCAATAAACTTGATGTCCTTGTTGAAAAATCAGTAAGCCATAGATTTATGGGGTTATTTCTGGACTATATTTATTTCTGATTTATTTCTAGAATACAACTCTTTGTTATATTCCATTGGTCTATGTGTGTAACCTTATACCACTGTCAAACTATCCTGATTGTTATAGCTTTATACTACATTTTAAAATTGAGAACTATGGATATTCCGAATTTGCTTCTTTTCAAAATTGTTTTGACAGTTTGGAGCATGTTGCAATTCCATATAATCTGAAGATCTGTTTTTCCATATTTTCAAAAGGACTACAGAAATTTCAATTTGGTTTGTATTGAATCTGCATTCAGGTAGTGTTGACCTTTTAGCAAGAGGAAGCCATCCACTTCATGTACACAAAATATCGTCTTACTTATTACTTATTTATGCCATCTTTAAGTCCTCTCAGCCATGTTTTTGGTTTTCAGTATACAAGTTTTTCACTTCCTTGGTTAAATATATTCCTATATGTTTTATTTATATTCTCTTGCTAATGAGGTATTTAAATTCCTTTTCAGATAATTCATTGCTGATATAGAGAAGCATAATTAATCTTAATGTGTTGATAATTTTGTCTACAATTTTGATGACCTCATATATTACTTCTAATACTTTTCTTGTGGAATGTTGTTATGTTCTCTATGAGGATGATCTCATCTATGAATACAGGTCTTTTTTTGGGTTTTTTTGGTCTAATTGTCCTGTTGAAAACTTCAGTACAATAGTGAGCAACAGTTTGGAAAGTGAGAATTCTTGCCTTCTCTCTGACCTGAGGTGGAAAATTTTCAACCTTCCACTAGAAAGTATGGTAGTAACTCGGGATTTATTAATATTCACAACTGTCTCTTTTATCATGAGTTCTTTGATCACGAACGAGTATTGGATTTTGTCAAGCATACGTTCTGTATCAATTGAGATGATTGCGTGTTTCCCTCCCTTTATTTTGTTACTGTGGTGTATTATATTGATTGATTTCCTTTTTTGGCCCCTCTCTTGCATTACTGTAATAATCCCACTTGATGATGATAATCTCATTTTAGGATGATGCTGGGCTTAGTGTGCGATTTCGTTGTTGTGGGTTATAAGGTACATGTGAATCTAGACTACTGGAGACAGACCTAGGAAGAATTGTCAGAGTGAACGGGAAAGCGTGCAGCTACACATTAAGGCACCTGTAGCTCATCACACAAGTCCTTTACCTTCTTTGAATCTAATTTTTTCATCTATAAAATTAAAGTAATTGAAAGTCGCAGGTATTTATTTTCATAGTACAGTATTTAAAAATGGTAACTGCCAGACTATTCTATATGAAATTATGTGGGGCCTCAGATTACAGGTCATTTAGGCCTTCCAGGATCCTCTTCAGGCACCCTGGGGGAGCAGTGGTTAAAGACTTGATCACTCACCCAAACATCAGCTGGTTGAGCCCATTAGCCACTGTACAGTGAAAGATGAGGCAGTCTGCTTCTCTGAAGACTTACCTCCTGGGAAACATTAAGGGCCATTTCTCTGCCCTAAAGAATTACTGTGAGTCAGTATCAACTAAAAGGGATGGGTGGGATCCACTTCAGTGGTTCCTAATGCAGCTCTGTGGAGTCATATGATTCTGAAGCAGAGTTCAAAATCTTGACTTAGCCCTTAACATAATTCATCTGCAACTTTACCTTTAATGCATTTTACAGATTGATATATTATCCTTTTGATTGTACAGTATTATTTTTATGATTTCATGACATCAAACTGAAAATATCAGTGGGGCACTGAGTAAATAAATAAATAAACAAACAAGTGAACAATGACCTCTGCCCAAACCATGATTGGTTAAGTGTATTTATTTGTTTGTTTGTTTGTTTGGGTGCGGAGAGTATGCATCTAACTATATTTTTTTTTCTTTTTCTATAGTATAAAACAGAATTTATTGACCATAGTCCCATGTTTTCCAAGGACTTTCTTTAGCAATATTGGACTAAAGAAGCAAACATTTCTGAAGAATCCTAACAGTCCTCTAGAATGATGATTTTTACTGAGAGATAAACAATTCTACAAATCCAAATGAACTACTGAAACAAAACAGTTAAGTGCTGTAATCTAGAATTAGGAGCATTTGAAGTATAGGAGCACATACTTCAAATAAAACATTAAATATAGGCACTGCATTACGAAAATAGGCTTACTGTCAAAAAGGCAATTAAAAACTAAAGTATAGTGAGTCACAGACATCTATTTCCTGCTGCTGAAAGGAATAACAAGTGGCTCTTTTCCTTTATTTTCCCCCCCTTTTTAACAAAGAAAACAGAGATGGAATGGATTTCACATAAGATGGAGGACATATTTTCAGATGCCAACACATCTTTATTGCTCGAACTGTTACTGCAATACCTAAACCAGTTCTTGTAGCTTTGGGACATTTTGTTTGGCTGCAGAGGTTAGTACAGAGACTCTACCTGGGTTAATGTACCACTTAGAACTGCATGAGTGTGACAGTAATCCTCACAGTAAACGACATGTACTCCATGGTAAACATTACATTATCCCCAAGCAGAATGATGGAGTCAACTCAGTAAATAAAAGCCCTGGCAACTATTTCTTGCTTTTACAATTACAAACTCATTATTGGTTAAAAATAAACAGTGTAGTAATTTCATTCATTGTGAGTAGCAAACAATGTCCTGCAAAGCCCATATATTTTAGAAACTGCTGTTTTGTGGTGCATGGACATAAAAAATCTATATTGTTTTACTATATCTCTTGACCATTTCACAAGAACAAACTACAGCATTGACACAGGAAGAGTATTGCTAAGATATCTAGTTGGCTAAAATGTCCATCACAAATGGATGTTGTTTTCCCAATATAGGAATGAAGACAAGTGACACCATTAGTAAATAAGTAGTTTTGCTGATGATGCTAGAAGCCATATCACTGGTATTTCAAATACCAGGAGGGTAACGCAAGGTGAACAGGTTTCAGTGGAGTTTCCAGGCTCAGAACAGACGAGGAAGAAGGGAAAAGCTGTCCACTTTTGAAGAAGTAGACACTGAGAACCTTATGAATACGAACCTCATGAGTGCAAGCAGATCACTGCAGATATAATGCCGGAAGGTGAGCCCCTCAGATTGGAACGCTCTCGAACTAGCACCAAGAAGAGCTGCCTTCTGAAAGTAGAGGTCGCTATAATGACGTGAATGGAGGAAAGCTTTCCTGTCCTTCATGAGTTGATAGGCTATGACCCCAAATGTGAAGTTGCAGATCTAAATAGATGTTAATAATTTCAATGCACATGTATGAAGTTAAACCTAGGAAAATTTGAATTTATCCCCCAAAGTAATGCACATATATATACTTAGGCATTTGTGAACTGAATTGCCTTGATGTTGGGCATTTTAATCAGACAATCACTGGGTTTCTACACCAGTAAGGATTCATTCAAGAGGAATGTCCTCCCAGTCCATGAAAAAAAGGACATTTCAAATTCTATCTTGAAACGCAATGCTGTCTGTGATAAGATGATATCTGTACACATTCAAGGATACCAATGAAAATAACTGTCTTTCCAATGTAAGCACCCCCCAATGCTGGTGAAGAAGACTTTGCAGAATTATACTGAAGTCTTCTGCTTGAACTAGATCCAATGTGCTGGTGCCTTCCCAATTACTGGCAATGGAAATGCCAGAGTTGAAAACAAAGAGGAAGGGATAGTAGTTTGCAAACATGGACTTGATGATAAAAACAAAGTTGGAAATTCCATGATAGAATTTTTTAAGACCAACAGCAAATATTTTGGTTTAATAACATAAATGGTGACTATACATGGACATCTGCAGACAGAAGTCAAATTGACTACATCTAAGGAAGCGACAGTGGAGAAGCTCAATATCAGCAGCTAAAAATCAGGCCAGGTACTGATTGTGAAACAGATCATCAATTGCTCCTATGTCAGTTGAAATTGAAGAAAATTAAAACAAGTCCACCAGAGTGAAAATATGACCTTGAATCTCTCCCACCTGAATTCAGAGAGATTTGTCTCAGCGAATACTGCTGACAGGAAATCTGATGAGCTGTGGTTTGGCATCAAAAACATACATGAAGAAAGCAAAATGTCACTAAAAAAAACAAAAAAGGAAAGAAAGGAAAATCAAAGAGGATATCAGAAAAGGCTCTGGAACTTTCCAAAGCAAATGGAAAAAATGATGAAGTACAAGAACAGAAAATGTCAAAGAACAGCTTGTGGAAACAAAAATTAAGAGTATTATAACAAAAATGTACGAAGACCTAGAATCAGAAGAACAAAATGGAAGAATACACTCAGCATATCATAAACTGATAACCATATTAATGTAGTAGTTTTCCATAGAGCAACTATGACAGTAACAACATTTTAAGAATTAGATGACAGGAGAGCGCACTGCTCTAAGCTGAACAAACCCTTGGGCGCTGTGCCGCCCACACAGCCGCTGAGGCCGGGACCCCCCAACTGCAGCCCCAGAAGTAGCGCCCCTTCTGCTTAAGCGGGAAAGGCCACGTGAAGATGCTGCGGCTGGATTTTATCAACTCTTTGGTCACCAGGGTCTTTCTGACTATTGGCACTGATTCCAGAAACCACCACAATGACAGTCCTTGCAGAGTGTTTGGACTCGTGTCAGCCATGTGCTCTCTGGCAGATGGGCCCTCGTCTACTGGAAGCTTCTGTGTAACCCAGGTGGCCCGTTTCAGGAAAGGCCATCTCTCAACCAAAGGCACGTTTTGTCATTTTGTATCCCGTTCCAGCTGATGCCAGGTATTAGAAAGCTTTCAAGGTGTACCCCGGGCAGGATGCCAGGAGAAGGACGCTTCAGCCCCAGGACCTTGCTCCCAAAGCCCCAACCCCTGGTCTACCGACCAGAAGAACATCAGATCAAGCCAAACTCAAGCCTGCTGCATCGATAAAGTTCCTCAAAAGCACTGAACAGCTGAGAACCCACCACCCAATGCAATGACAGATCCAAGAAAGGCACACCAATGGGAAGCTAGTGCCCGCTGAATAAAGACCCGAGCTTCCTTAATAAGAAACACATGTTGGTCTCCCGGATTTGGTGACTGACCGTCCCCAGAAAACTTGGTGCTTGCCCTATGTGGGAACTCTGTCAACTCTCTTTGTAGCTTTGTTGAGAAATTAAAATCATTTTAAAAAAGAAGAAGAAGAAGAAATAAGATGACAGAATAGCTAACATGCCACATTCTAAAGTCAAATAGCCACGTACATGAAGATTTAGTAAACTGGTCTGTAAAGTAAAGTAACGGCAAAAGGTTACCAAAACATCCCACTGGTTTACTAGTGCCTTCAGGTCTATCAGGAAATTGCTAAGCAAGGTGAAGAAAGGCCGTGTCTTCAGGTCCATCCCACATCTGTAGCCCTGTTGTCTCTGGACAAGAGCTCCCCTCCGGCATGTTCTGCAGTCGCTTTCCTTTGGGGAACCCTGCATATGCTCTGAGCACTATGGCATGAGCATGCGGAATGCAATAAATGAGAATTCCATAATCGGAAATGCCATCCCTTCCCTCCGCAGTCCTCTGCCTTGAAGGACAGACATATACATTCTCACTTTATTTGCCTGAGACATTATGCATGATTTGTTATAAAGCACACAGGTAACATAACGTTCAAAGGTTGATCAAGTTTATGGAATAAACACATGAAAATTAAACTACATGATAACATTGTGGGGAAAATTCATGATTTCACTTATTTTTGTGACAGGTTACTCATGCATGTTGTAAAGCTTAAAAATCAGCACCACTCTGGGCTAAGAATATTGCAACATTATGCAGGGAAACTGTGAAAATGTGTTTTCTCACTATTGGATGTTAAGGGAAAGAAAATTCTTTCAGATACTCTCACTATGCAGGCATAAGAAAGGTCAATGAACAAGCAGACAACTGCCCCCTTAATGTCCAAATGACAGTAACAATGACGCAGAATCTAAAGAAAAAGAAAATCAAATAAAAATCAACGTTGCTATGGTAGTTCATTTAGTGTCACATCTTGATGGTATATTTTCCAAAGTACTTTTCCAGGTCCATTTCCCAAACTTTCTGACCCTTTTACAGATCTTTCTTTCCAGTGCAATAAAGGATACCCGGTATGGTTCCATCCACATTTCTTTGTGAATGCAATATAATACTAATGACTTTAAAGGCCATACATTCTTATCTAAAAAGAAAAATTTATAAATTCCATAAACCTCGTTTTGAGACATTTGCACCCATTTTTCACCACATCAGCATTTTGTGGGTTTGAACTCAAGGCTTGCTGATAACCCTATTTCTGTTGAAGGAAGCGGGAGGAGAGCGCGATCACTGCATTTTTCCATTGGCCCCAAACTGCTCGTTTCAAAAAGGGATACATCAAAAGCAAACATGCAAGGGCTGCTTTAAAACTTTGACCGCAATATAGCAATGAAGTAAACAGTAATTAGACATTATCAGTTTCTTCCCCCCAACATTTGTCATTTAAAATTTATTAAACAAATATGCTTGAGAATTTAAAAAAACAATCCAAACCTCAAATTACACTATTGAAAGATTCTATGGGTAAAATATTGCTGAATGAATGATGAAGGAGACATCAAAAGAAAGTGGAAGAAATGAGCAGCCACTGCACCGAAAAGAACTAGTAGACATTCAACCATTTCAAGAAGTCGCATACGATCAAAAACAGATGGCACTGAAGGAAGAAAGCCAAGTTACAATGAGGCAGCAGTTAGAAACAAGGCTGCAAGAATTGATGAAACACCAATTGAAATGTTTCAGCAAGTTGATGAGGCACTGGAAGCACCCACTCACCTATTCCAAAACATTTGGAAGATAGATACTTGGACAACTGACTAGAACAGATCCATTGTTGTACTGATTCCAAAGAAAGAAAGGGGATGCAAGAGAATGCAGAAAATTTCCAACAATATCATTAAAGCAAGTAAAATTTTGCTGAACATTTTCCAACAATCATTGCAGCAGTACATCAACTGGGCACTGTCAGAAACACAAGCCAAATTCAGAAGAGGGTGTGGAATGAGCGATATCATTGCTGACATCAGATAGCTCCAAGCGGAAAGCAGAGAATACCAGAAAAATACTTGTGCTTTATTGACTATGCAAAGGCATTTGACTGTGTATCGTCAAAATTATGTAGAGCCTTAAGAGCCTTAAGAAGAATAAAATTCAAGAACACCTAAATGTGCTCATGTATAAACTGTACATGGACCAAGAGGCAATTGTTTGAAAAAACAAGGGAATAATATGTGGTTTCAAAACTGGAAAGGTTTGCATTAGGGTGGCATCCTCTCAACATACTTATTCAATTTGTATGCTGAGCAAGTAATCCAATAACCTGGACGATATGACGAAGAAAGCAGCATCAGAGCTGAAGAAAGGTTTATTAACAACCTGTGATGTACAGGTGACACAACCTTGCAACATTTATTAATGCATCAATTTCCCAATTGATATCAAAAAACATAAGGACACATTATATTCACGCAGTAAATCTACTACTCATAGATTCACATGAATAACCTCGCATATGATTTATACAGCAACTTATAGAAGGCATGGGGAGGGGGCAAGCAAGTAAATCGAGGCGAAATAAGAGTGAAAGACATAGTAGCAAAAGAAAGCACTTGTAAAATCTGTACACATGTATTGAAGTATTGTGTGTAACTGTTAAAAATGTTGGTACACAATTTCAATGTTGATTTTGCCAGAGTCCAGGGGGAAGAGAGGAATCAATGACAAGATTCAGTAACCTTATCATAAAGTACCAATGGGATTCTGTGATGTCATTTTATACCTCTTGCGTTGGGTATTTTCCTACCTCCATTTCTTATCCGTGGGTTGTGCATGTGCGCGTGTGTGTGTTTCCCAATTGAATGCATCATTTGATTTCTTCACTGCTGCCTCCATGACCATTGATTAGGAATCCAAGCAAGTTCATACCTTGACAACTTCAAGCATTTCTTTGTTTATCATGATGTTACCACTTGGTCCAGTTGTGAGGATTTTTGCTTTCTTTACATTAAGTTGCAATCCCTGCTGAAGGCTGCAATCCTTGATCTACATCAGCAAATGCTTCAGGTCTTCCTGGCTTTCATCAAGCAAAGTTGTGGCATCTGCGTCTCACAGGTGGTTAATAAGCCTTCCTCTAAGCCTGATGCCTTATTCTTCCTCATATAGTCCAGCTTCTCATATTATCCGCTCAGCAGACAGATTGAATAAGTATAATAAAAGGATACAACCTTGATGACTACCTTTCCTGATTTTAAGTAACATGGTGTTCCCTTTTTCTGTTCAGACAACTGTCTCTTGGTTTCATGTACAGTTTCCACATGAGCACAATGCAGTGTTCTAGAATTCTCTTTGTCATTCAATGCTATCCATACTTTGTTATGATCCACAGAGTCAAATGCCTTTGTATTGTCAATAAAACACAAGTAAACTTAAAAAAAAATACTAATGGGTAGACGGAAGCATGTTTTCCCCCTAGTATTAATGTTTTAGAAAAAAATTATCTCATGGAGGCTCACAAAAGTCATTCTTTATCATGAACTCAAAAAGTTCTTCAATAATATGTCTTATTCATAACCACTGTAAATAAAGAATCATATTCTAAAAAGTATAGCTCAGTGAAAATTCTATCAGAGACCCAAACAATAGGAATAATATATAAATCTCTCATGATTTGGGGTGAACCAGTAGCAAATTTGGAATATATGAAAGATTTAATGGACTACATAAGGTTCAGGTTAGTGGTTTAAACATTGTGAGTGGCAGAAGTGGCAAAATTCTGGGGTCCTCCCCTGCTACATCAACAGTGGTGATTTCCTTGTTAGCTTTATGATTAGGATTTATTATATATTTAACAGTTGATAGAAAAAAGTTATTACAGTAAAATAATTTACTATAGTATTCATTGTAGCATTTAACTACATATTGTAAAAAAACACAAAAATATAGTATCATATAACATATAAAAATATACATACAACTAAAGAAATTTTTCAAGTTTGCTCATAAAGTCATCTCTGATTTTCCCAGAGATTAAAGAAATCAATTGCAGAATTCAGTGTTGAGACATAATGCTGTCCAGCTATCACAAATGAGGATTATAAAGATTAAAGAGAAGCATGGAAATGTTTATGATCTTTTAAATAGATTCCTCATGTTGTGGTTGTTGGTAGGTACTGTCAGATCAGTTCCTACTCAAGATAACCCTATTTATGGTACAGCTCAGCCCTGTACCATCTTCTCAATTGTTCTGGAGTCAGAGATGAATAGAAAGAGAAGTACAGCTCAAGAAGACAAAGTAAAATATTAGTACCCAATGTGCAATGTTCTAAAGTCAGATAACCAAAAAGGAAGAACGCACTCACTTATCTTAAACTGAAAGAACTCAAGAAAAAATTCAGACATTGAGTTGCAACATTGGGTGTAGTAGTTACATAACATGGTGTCAATCTGGGACTTGAAAGAATTAACAGGGAAGGGGTGGAGTCTAGTCTGTCAATCGGGTGATAGCCAATGAGGCCTCTGTGTGGGCATGGCCTTCTGAAAATTCTGAAAAAATCCTGAATTTCCTCCTTGGAGGTGGGAAACGATCTCTCTCTGCTCACTTACTGCAAGACATTCCTGAAGAAAAGCCACATGGACCTACTCTGATGCAGTCCTGGAATCTGGAGAAGCCACGTGGAGACCCCTGCCAGGGCTGAGATGTTCATAATCCCACCAGATCCCCAAGACTTCCCATCCACTGGCCTGTGATCGTCCTGCATTCAGAATCATGGCATGTGTTTCATGAGTCTTAAGAGGACGTTGGAGATTGGTACCGGGCATATAGGCTATTTTCAGTCTTAGGGCTTGGACTGGACTGGGTTGGGATGCTTTTTTAATGTGCAGTTATGCTTTATATAAAACTGTCTCTTAAACACGTATACGTTTCAATGGATTTATTTCTCTAGTCTACCTGGACTAACACAATGGGCAAAATATTGAATAATGTAGGAAGCATCAAGAGAAGAAGAAAAAAATACAAAAAGTTACTGTACCAAAAAGAAATAGTCAACATTCAGCCATTATAAGAGGTAACATGAGAGCAAGAACCAATGGTAATGAAGGAAGAAGTCCAAGCTCTACTGAAAGAAACATTAGCCAAAAATAAGGCTCCAAGAATTAATGCAATATTCATTGAAAAGTTTCGACACATTGATGAAGCACTGGAAGCACTCCTTCTTCCGTGCTAGAAAATTTGGAAGATTACTCATGTTGTTGCTAGGTGCCCATGGAATGGAACCTCTGACCTTTCAGCTACAATTGTCCAACCATTAACTGTTTGCATCAACCAGAATTATGGCCAATACGAGTCTGAACTGATCATAGGACAACTATTTTTGTTTATCGGTTGATTTAGTCTTGTTACTGCAGGAGGAAATAAAGTATACAAGGATGATTGCAGCTGTGATAAAAATATATATCTGTAACTTATAGAAGAAAATTTACAAAGATAAGTTTACATTTGTCTTATTTGAAGAGTTTTTTCGACTCTAAACATTTCTTTAGAAAAGATGAATAATTTTAACTTCTTAAGGTTTTCAGTTAAAATACAAACCAAATATGATAGAAAATTTTACAGTAAATTCCTTCATAAAAGAATTAATAATCTTGTTACTAAAAGTAACAAATATTACATGAAACAAAGAAATAGTATTAAAATTCTAAATTTTCTGATTTTACTAATTCAGAGTTGTGGGAAACTAAGAAATTGGATGAAAATATAAGTAGCCTAATCTCTCAGCTTGGTCACCATGGGGTTTGGTAAAAGGTCTCCAGTGGGGGAAGACTCTCACAGTTCTGAGGCTGAGAAAAAACCTAATGTGCATTCTACAGATAGAAAGAGCTCTCCACACAACTGCCCCCCTTTAAGATGCTAATGTAAAACTGCCTTTTGTAGGCACCTGGCTCTTGCTAAGACTGTAAATGCCTATCTCTAAAAGCAGATAAAGCTTCCTTTAGTTCATTATCACTCTAGGAGTCAGCTTTTCCTTTGGATCTCAGCTGCCTGGTACTTTAGAAGTATCCACCCCTTTCCTGTAAATTAAGAGGAAGACAGATGCATAGAATTCTCCAGAAATAAGCTCTTCACGTATAGCCTCTCTATATTGATGTTACTTCCTGCATACATACAGCTTTACACATATACTGTTAAGAATATGCTTAACTTATAGCATCTGCTGTCTGCTGTTTAATACTCTCCTAGAGTGCTTGTCACCATTTTGACTTGATTTGTTTCTTGCTTGCCAGACACTTCCTTTGAGATGTTCCCCCAAAGGAGTCAGGATACCTCAGATTCACACTTTGCCCAATCTATTGTGTATGGGCTGATGATAGTTTGCATACCTCCCTACTATATATACTGTTTAATAAACTGGCCCTCTCCCTCTTGATCCTGATATTGGCATGGGCCCCTGTATGCTCTACTGTCTATCATTCTTTTCTGTTATAATCACACAAGCCTCTTCTCAGGGCATGTTTGGTTGTGGGGCTGGATCCCACATAGAGTGGTTAGGTAAAAATAATAGCAACAACTATTATATACCAGTTACAATATGCCAGATGTATTTTAAGTATGTGTTATGAAAATGTTATTTATATATAAATTTTATAATTCAGGTTATACTTTATGTTATTTATACGTTATAAATTAGTTATATATATATAGTGTGTGTGTGTGTCTGTGTGTGTATGCTCATTTGATGCTTGTAACATCCTTTGTGAAGCAGGCACTCTCTTTGGAAATGGAGACTCTTGAGTCACAAAGATATGAAGGAAATTTGCCAAATCCATGTGGCTAGTGATTAAAACTCACAAAGTATAGCATCAAACCCAGTGCTCTCAACCACAATATGACCCACCTCTCAATGAAGAATTGCACTTTGGTTCTTCCATTGCCTTTACTGTGGATGATGCCACAACATAAATAAAAGAAAGATCTCACAACTTGGCCAAGAAGCAACATTACAATAATTAGTGAAAATATTGAAACCACTAATGATTTTGTTAGGTAACTAGAGAAGGGATCAGGGGTGTCTACTGAGCATGCTCCAAATTCAGGCCCTTAAGCCTGGAAGGCAGTACATCTGGGTGGGCCCAAACTAGGCCAGGTGGGATTAAATCAGCCAATGGGGTCAACCTGTACTGGTGACCACGCCTCCCAGCCAAAGGCACTAAAGGCTGGAACCTGGGGACCACCTTTTTCTTTTTCCAGTTTCTCCTCTGCCTTCTGTTGGGCTGTGCAGCAATCTCTCCAGCCTCAGGCCACCACGTGTGTGTGGGTGCAGCCCCACGAGGTTGCCCGTGTTCTGTAACTGTCCTCTACAAAAAACCCACTTGGATCACAAAACAGGCTTCTGCGTGAATTCTTTCTCATGCGAAGCCAAGAACTGAGGTATTTCCCAGCCGAGAAACCTAACAATTTCATTTTTCTTGCATCATAAATGAACACCCATGGAAACAGCAGTCAAGAAATTCAATGATATGTTACACTTGGCCAATCTGCAAAATGTCTTTTTAAAGCCTGAAAAGTAACGATGTCACTTGGGTGACTAAGGAGCATGAAAGCTGGACAATTTGGAAAAAGGACTGAGGAAATTTTGACAAGTTTGAATTAGGATGATAGCAAAGGATATTCAAGAGGCCATGGATTGTCAGAAAAATAAACAAATCTGTATTGGAAGAATTAAAGCCATAATGCTTGGAAGCAAGGACAACAATACTTGTTTTCCTTTACTTTGGCATATTATCAGGAAAGGCCAAGCCTCATAGAACGAGGTGATGCTTGGTAAAACAGAGGATCAAAAGAAGACCCTTGATTAATTGCATTGACACCATGGCTGCAGAGATGGGCTCCAAGGTACTAAGGCTTGTGAGGATCGTACTGGAGAATCGGTGCTGTGTTCTGTTATACATGAGGTCAAAACTCCAACCAACTCGACAGCATCGAAGAGCGACAAGTATCTCTGTGGTGCCACTAAACTCCATAATAATTCCTTGCAACAATCGTGCTATAACTTACAATTCTCACGTTATTCCAGTTTCAAAATGTCATATCATTACCTGTTTCTGGTGACACTTCTATTAGTAAGGATGTCAGGTAGTCAGACAAGAGCCGGAGGTTGTCTCTCCCCTGCGCAAGGCCTCCTACAGAAGATTGGGAAGAAATCCGGCGAGCATTAAGCACCTATGAGGACCCTTTTACTGGGCATGCTCCAATTTCAGCATCCCCACCCCCCCTGCCCCGCCCTGGCCCCCCGCCGTCCCTCCCAGCCAGGTGGGCTTGATTCAGCCAATGGGGTCAACCAATCCCTTTGACCACACCAGAGCCAACCAGAGGTTTACAATACCTTGGCATCGGAGGCCTGCTCTTCTGCCCTTCTCCCCTTGACCCTGCTCCTGTGCCCGCTCGGCCATGCTGAGGTCTCTCTGACCTTAGGTCACCACATGTGGGCACGCGGTCCCATGAGGTCACCCCTGTTTGGCTGTGAGCCCCAGCGCAGCTTATGAGCCGTTTGGCACACTTCCCTGAAATCATTTGTACTCCTTGGAGACTGGAAAACCTGAAACTTCTCCTGTCCTGTATGAAAACCCACTTGGATTACAAACCAAGCTTCGGTGTGAATTCTTTCTCATAAGAAGCCAAGAACCAAGAACTGAGGTATTACCCACCTGAGAAACCTAACAAGAATACTATATCCATCCTTGTAGACTTTCTGGTTCGGGTTCTAGTGATTTCTGACACCCGCTTCTGGCTTTCACAGGTTTTACTGGATAGGTCGTCCCTTATTAACAATAGGGTTCCACTCCAATGATTCAATTGGAATTTAGTTGGCTTAAAATGAATGCCTTTCTTTGGGAGTTGCAAACATTACTTATACATTTACAGATATACAAATCAAGGCATGTAACATTTTTTGCAGTAAAGATTAATAATGATAAGATGCCCACAAAGAGAGGATTTTAGTGGTGAGAGGTTCATTGTAACATGCATGTGTTGTATGTCTGGAGCAATCTATATTTTCTTTGCATGATTTCTGCTCAATACTTGCAGCCACTTCAACAAATTTGACATCTGTCTCTCATCTTATTGAGCATTTTCTCATATGTAGAGTCAGAGCATCTAGATTTCAAGTAGCCTTGGGAGTAGTAAGTTTCATAAGCTACAGATTTTTATAGTAAAAGTGGAACATATCCTTTTACTAGAACATCCTTATTGAATGTAATTCAAAAGATAACCTTATAAAGTAAATTAGTAGCATATACTGGACTTATATCTAACTTATATATCATATAAGTTAGGAATTAGTCAGTGGCAATATTAACCAAGCAAATATGCTGACATTAAATCTAATATGGATAATAAAGCCATAAAAGCTTGAAATGTGATTTTAACTACCATCTTCTTACTGAGAAACTTTACAAGTGTATAACTCTCCACATGAGGTCAGACACCCAGAGTCCTAAGAAAAACTGTAATCTGTCCCTGGACAATGGAATCCGTAGCTGAGTGGAATATAGGAAGCATCAAACGCCTTTGTATCCAGGCAACACTTAAGGGTTTTTCTATAAATAGAAAACAAAAGCCATAAATTTGTACTTACTTCTTCTTCTTCTTCTTTTTTTTGAACTTTAGTATTGTTAGTCCATTTTACAGTTGAGACCCCAGGGAATTGAATTGCTAGCTACTAAGTGGTAGACCACAGCGCCAGATTCAAAGTTGAAACACCAAGCCCAGCTAACATTCAATAGAGTGTTTTCTTTGATAATAATTGAAGAGAAACATTCCTTTAAAAGTGACTCCAAATGTATAGGACAAAGAAAAAGATTTTAAATATAAGCAATGTAAAGAAAATACAGGGAGAACTGAATCAATCGAAGCTGAAGGTAAGAAAAGCAGTCAGTTGTGAACTTTTCTTAGAATTCAAATTTCCCTTATTGTGAAAATCAGGAATTAACTTTTCATCCATATTTTGAAATATCATAAAATTTGAATTCTGAAATGCAAATTGTATTATACCCCATTAAAATAATGATTTGGAGTAAGCATGGTCTTGACGTCTATTGGGATTAAAATCAGTGATGCTGTCTTGGCTCCTTAGATTACAGGAAGGATTGCATTTGCTGTTGTTTTTGTTGTAAACTGAAATATTCTCTTCATATATATAAAAAAATACAAATTCCTGAGAAAAGATATAAAATTGAAGATTTCATATTAAGGACTAATAAGCACAATTATAAGAATATTCATTAAATAGGGCATTTCTCTGCTATAAAAATCAAACCACCATCTGTAGGCTGCTAAAGACTCCTGGGATAGGCAGGCAACACAGAAGGAGATTGAGGAACCAGATGCAAGATCTAGCTCCAGCAGAAGGCAAAGGGCCAAAGGGGATTTGATTCTGCTCAGGTTCTCACTGCTGTTCAAAATGGCTTATGACACCGAGGTGGCCACAAGCTACAACCCAATTGATAGAGTGAGCTCCACCTTTACCCAGGAGTGTCTAATTGAGATCATCCCTAACCATTACCCCCAGTACTACTACAGTTCAGAGTAGAACTACTCCTTTGGATTTCCAAGACTTTAAACCTTTACAGGAGCAGACAATCTCATCTTTCTCAAATGGAGTACCTTGTGTGTTTGAACCACTGACCTTGTGGTTAGCAGGTCAGTCCATACCCCACTATATCACCCGAGGGGTCTTTTCTCTATTGACTTGTTTCATCATCAAACAATGATCTGAGATATGGGCTCAAAATTTACTGACTCTGTTTTACAGATAAGAAATGAAGTCATATAAAAACCAAGTGACTTTCCTCAAATCGCACAATTTGTAAATGGCAGAACCGGGATCCGGTCTCAGACATTGGTGCTGTAAATCCCTGAGAGTGCTACCACAGTTTTCTATTACAGGAAACTTGGTTTACACCAGCTACGTTATGTACACAATGGAAGCAAATAGCTCAGTGAGCTGTGATTGACATGTTAAATATTGTAGAAGCTGTACAAATGACCATTTTTAGACAAATCTATTCCCAAGGTGCATGGTTATCTTTTTCTTTTAACATGCTAACCTTCTGGAAAAGAAAATTTTATTCTCATTGTGTGAAAAAGTGTCTCCTGAAATGAGTTCAGTAGAAAATGGAATAGCACATTTATGGTCAGATTTGATATAGCATTGTCTTCTCTCACCAATTCAAGGCTTCCTTACAGAAAGTACTTTCAAATACTCTGAAAATTAATATTGATTGAACTCAAATTGAACAAAAGGGAATTTTATGTAATTTATTATGCATACTTTCATATGTCTTATGACAAAGTTGGTAGAGATCTAGCTACATAATTAAGTTCACTTTTGAAGCTGATATTGGGAGTCCCTTATATACAAAGGGTTCTGTTCTACAATCCTGACTAAAATAAGCTCTGATATAAGTTGAATGCCTCATTTTTTAAAAGCTTTCATTATTATTGCTTTTTATTATAAATACAGTCTTTGTCTTTGGGGGTTAGGCATATTACATGTTAACTTACAAATATACAAGTTACATGCTACAATATTGTATATAGTACATATTACTATCAAGAAGCTATAGAAAACAAACAAACAAACAAGGGGGTTTTTATATTTGAATATGCCAATTAGATCTTTAATACAGAAGGATTCAAGTAAAATTACATTGAAATGAAATTCCAAAGCTAAAAAATGCAATTCAAATAGTACAGATGTCTAGCTTTCAATACAAGGTTTTATCACTTAAGAAAAACTATTAGTTGTTTTATGAAGACTAGAGTTTTTCAATAAAGACACATTTCAAGACAACTATTTCTAATATATGTATTCAGCGAAGTATTCCATTGCCACTATATTTTCAATTCCATGTGACACCTAATTTCCTATTCCAAGTATATATAAAACTAGTCCAGTGTTTGCATGTGTGTTTGCTAGGTGCCTTTGAGTAAATTTTAATGCTTAGCAATCCCATGTGATAAAGGATATTTGTCCCAAGGTATTTTAATGGCTTTAATTTTTATGAAAGCAGGTTGACAGCTCTTTCTTCTGTGGAGTCACTAGTTTTGAATCACCAACTATTTGATTAGCAGTTCAGCATTTAATCATTTGCTTTACCAGATTTCTTTGTATTATAGGGATCAGAAGGATTACTAACATATTATTATTATGAGAATGACTTCAAAGTATACACATGTGGAAGAGAGAAGAGCCCAAATATACCATGAACTTGAGATCCCGATTCATGATTGGGTGAAGAGCCACCAGACCAGGAACTCCTGCATTAGAGCAGTACGGGAGTGGGAAATATGATATCCAGCTTCGTTATGTATCCTCGTTGTGCCCACTTTTCCAAACCTTTTTATTTTTCAAGGACCCTAATTTGAATGATAGTCATTCTGGCAAGAAAAAAAGTAAAATTATATTGTATGAAGCCATTGAAAACTTTAGGTTAATCTTTTGAATCACTTAAACCCTTCATTTGCAATAAAGAAACTGATATTGGATCTTAATAATTTTTGTGAAATTGTTAACTGATGTGTAGTCTGTCTTGCTTATGTGTATAGTAAGGCACATAGTAAAGTATCTTGCCAAAAAGTAAGTGACAAATTACAAATTTTCCCAATTTGGAATCTAGGCCTACTGACAATAAGTACCTCTAAGTTTTTAACTCTTTTAAAATATATGAGGGGGTATCAAAAAAATCCAACTTTTTTTTAAAAGCTATGCATTTAAATATTTTTTACAAAACAACCTTATCACCTTCAAAGTACTCTCCATTACACTTAATACATTTGTCAAATCTGCATTTCCAGTATTGGAAACATTTTTCAAACATATCTGTTTGGATGGCTGACAGCACCGCCCTCAATTTTTTCTTCACCTCTTACGTATCCCCAAATCACTGTCATTTTATGTCCTCTTCATGCAAGGGAAACAAAAGACGTTGCACAGAGCAAGGTCATGTGAGTCAGGTTTATAGAGCAAGAGAGACATGCTGTTTTTTGCCAAAAAACTGGTGCACTCAGATGGCTACCTTGAGTGGGTGCATTGTCGAGTGGCAAAACCAGTCCCCAATCTGCCACAAATCATGCCTTTTATGGTCACACACTGTTATGCAATCTTTTCAGAACCTCTACAAGAAAGCTTGATTGACAGTTTTACCTGGTAGAAAGAACTACAAATGCACTATCCACCTCACATCAATAAAACCAATGAGCATCGTCTTGATCTTTTATTTTACTTAACTAGCTTTTGGGGGGGTGGGGTGATGATGGAGTCTTCCACAGGCATGATTGAAGTTTGCTTTCGGAGTGATAAGCATAGCACTATGTCTCATCACCAGTAATGACCTTGGAGAAGAAATCTGGTGGCTTCTGAGCTGTCCTTTCAAAGCACAGCATGTTTCCACTCTAAGCTCTTTTTCCTGGTCAGTCAGAACCCGAGGCACACATTTCACAGTGACCATTCTCATTCCCAAATCTGTTGTTACAATTCACTGAACTGAGCTCCAAGATAATCCAAATTACTCCCCATCTCTGGTCTTCGATGATCCATTGTCGGTTGTTGAGCAAAAGTGCATGAATTTTGTCAACATTTGTATCCATTTGGGAAGTTGGCAGATGTCTAAATGAGCAATAGAAAAGTACACCTATTTTTATATATTTCTATATTTACACTTATACATATCTCTATTGATACATATATATATAATTTTAACTTTCTTGGTTTTTCTTCTTTTTCTTTTTTCTTTCCTCCTGCCCCACTATCATGTTTACCCATCATTCACCTCTCAGTAATTCCTCTCAGACAGATTTCAATAGATCAAACATGACCAGGAATGCTGCATCCTCCTCACTATCAATTTTAGATCCCGCTCCCCTGTCCCTGTCATTATTGGCTCAACCCTCCCTCCCCCCAACCCTTACTCTCCCATGCCCCCCACGCACCAGAGGTCCCATTGCTGTCTCCTTGGGATTGCTTATCCTGCCTTTCTTATATAGAAAGACACCAAGAAAAAAAAACAAAAAAAACCCATACAAATAGTTCCAAGTCTAACTGTTGTCCTGAGCCAGAGTAGATGAGTATCCTTCTGTTAAATAGCGAGCAGGACCTGTTGTAACCCATCAGTCCAATCCCCTTTTCTTCTTGGATTTATATCCGGGGCCC
>NW_022111379.1:21489222-21490187 GCF_000313985.2 Echinops telfairi
AGTCTTCCACTCTACAGTTCAAATTATAACTAGCATTTAATTTGGAAAAAATAAATAAAAGTACAGTCTCCACAGAAGCCATATATAGGTATAGCCTTAACTTTATGTTTATTAAGAAATATACTTTTTGAGAAGGTCATCAGTTTACTCAAGATCATACTGGCATAGGGTGGATCCTAAAAGAGAAGAGACACTGAGGCAGACGGAGGAAGGTCTCCTTGGGATTGTGGAAGTAGAATCGCAAGTCAAGAAGCTACTAGAAGGGAGAAAAGAGGCCTGAAATCAATGCTGAATCAAAGCCTAGGAGTGGATTCACAAAGCTTTTTTCTGGCTAGTAGCCTCCAAGACTGTGAGAAAATAAGTTTTATGTTTTATATGCCACCCATTTGTGGTGCTTTGTTACAGCAGGGATATAAAATGTATACAGCTAGTAAAGTGCAACATTCAAGCTCACATGATTCTAGAGACCATATCCATGGTTTCTGTAATAATCTGTCTTAAGGATTTCCTCTCTGACTTCCCACATGACTCTTTAATAGTCTATTTTTTTTTGCACTAAAGTAATATGATACTTTCAACCAAAATTTCAAACCCACTGCAACTGAGTTGATTCTGATTCACCTTGTGTAGGGTTTCCAAAGATAAAATCTGAACCAAATCAGATAAGTTTATTTTCCTCACAAGGAACAAGTGGTGGTTTGAATCACTAACCTCTCAACATTCCTCTTTTTCCTCCCATATCTTGTCTCCACATTGTCTCAATCTTCCTCCTTTTTTGCCTACTTGAATCTTTTCAGTCTTCATCCCCAAATTTCAAACCCCATGACTGCATTGACCTTACCATTGGTTATTTGAATGTTTCTTATTCAGCCAGTTCTGAAAGTATGCTTGAAGTTAAACAAGCAGTCATCTAGCAGGGAAGCAACAAAGTCCACATGGAAGAAGCACACCAGACTGTGTGATCA
>NW_022111379.1:21491891-21526264 GCF_000313985.2 Echinops telfairi
AATCAGAATCCATATGATGGTGGTGGATGAGTGTGTACCAAATTCTATTTCTGCAATTATGACTTGTTTTAATCTATTGAATGGAATTTCACCTTTGTCAAAAATGTTGCCTGTACATTAGAAGACCCATAACAAACAAACAAACAATCAAAAGCCATATTGTTGAGAACGGGGTGGGGGGTAGGGGGTGGGGGGGTGCAGAGCAGAGACCCAAAGCCCATATGTAGGCAATGGGACATCCCCCCACAGAGGGGTCACAGCGAAGGGATAAGTCAACCAAGGCACAGTAAAAACCGCTGACACACAAAATATTCTTCTGGTTCCTTGAGGCTTCCTCACCCCCACTATCATGACCCGAGGGCTATCTCTCACTTTGAACTAGATCGGAACATGTCCACAGGTACAGGTAAGACACAGACCTGGGAACAGGAGTGGGAATAGTGATGCCAGAAGGATAGGGGAGAGGTTGGGAGGGGAGGGGAGAAAGGGGGAACCGATCTCAATGATCGACACATAACCACAACCCCCCCTCCAGGCGGTCAAACTACAGAAATCCTGGGGGACGGGAGACAGGGGTTGGTGTGAGATATGAAAATAATAACAATTTATCATTTATCAAGATGTCACGGTGTGGGGGAGGTAAAAAAGAGGAGCTGATACCAAGGGCTCAATAGAAAGTAATGTCTCGTAAAGAATGATGGCGACATATGTACAAATATGCTTGATTCAATTGATGTATGGATTGTTATAAAAGTTGTCAGAGCCTTCAATAAAATGATGTTTTAAGTAAAAATATATATATTGCCTGTGTTTCTTGATGTGTAAAAACAAGTTCTGAGACCTGACTTGTGGAACTAGAAACACTCAGAGTTTTATATCACATTTTCCATGAACATTGTCTCTGTCATCTTGATAGAAAATTCTATGTCAATTTTTAACATTTAAGGATCGGTTGGCATGTATTTACTACATAGAACACATAATACCATAGAAATGGCACTGTAATCCACAGTAAGATGTAGTTGGAAAATCAAATTTTAATCAAGCAGCTTTATATTGATTTTGTTAGGTACCATCTCGTTGGTCCAGAACAAACAGAAGGAAACACGGCCCACTCTTATCGCTCTCATATCCTTTTCTTCCAGCAAAGTTCCATCTGCCTTCTGCAATGATCTTCCTTGTGCCATGGCCTCTTCTCTTCTGGGCTTGTATTTCTGGCAGGTCCCTGTCAACACGATGCTGCAGCTTTGTTTGGATTTTCTTCATCAGAATGTTTCTTGTATGTGATATTAATGATATTATTCAATAACTTTGAATTTTGCTGGGTCAGTTTTCCTTTGAAGGACCAACACCAGTCCATTTAAGCTCGCTGATACCTAAGATATAAATGATCCTTTTCATTTTTCAAGACTTGCAAGTTTTTTGAGTTGCTTTGTATATTCCATATCCTGGTTATTATTAGGTGCTGAAGCATTTCTTCTCATTTTGTAACCTTCCACCAGCAAGGGAAGGTCCTTAAAGCCCCATTCCTTTCACTAAGATGGACTCTATCCTGAGGAGGCAGTTCATCGCTAGTCACATTTTGAGGACCTTCTGATGTAAGGGGCTCATTTTCCAGCATGACAGTCGACAATGTTCTGCTATTCTTCATATGGTTCTAGTAGCTAATCCCTCATTATGGTCAAACCACTCCTGTTTCCCATTCTGTTCTTAGTATACACTTGATTGATTTTATGGTGTTATAAAAAATTACTTTTCAAGAAAGAAAGAACTTTTATTTGAATCTTCACCAAAATTGACAGCTATCAGATGTCATATCATACAACTAAAAATCACAGGAGCATTTTCCTTTTTCTTTTGTCTTATTTCACTTAAGGGACAGGTAGACAATCAAATGAAAACATTATAAATGTCAGTCTGTTTTCGACAGCCTGAAGTATTTGGTTAAATGCTAGCAGTGTGCAATTTTCCAATAGGGAAGTGAACTGGAAGCTACACATTTTTCTATACTAACTTAACTGTGATTGTCAAAATCTTAGTGAATGAAACAATCTAGAGTGAAGCACTGCACTAAAAATTATTCTTTCAAATAATACTTGTTCAGTCTCTGACAAAATACCTTGTACAGGGTTAGCAAGTACACCTTGTACTCATTGTTTATAAAAAGACATTTCCACTTAAACCTTTGTATTCATTATATATAATGTTATTTTTACAAATAATATATTTTATAATTATATGGAAATATTTATCTAAAATAAATGTAGATGTCATATAAATTATACTACGATATTATACACAAAATGTGTGGAACATTTTTATTATCTTTTTGTCCCTTTCATAAATTCATAAGAATTATGTTTTAAAAGTTACTGTTCCCTTCCCAAAAGAGAAAGATATCATTTTATTCTTATAGATAGATGATATTTTTCAAATCCCAACTCAAGAAATATTATCTGGCTAATATATTTATAGTTTTAGACACAAAATGACAAGCCATTTGACATAAAACCCATCAAAGAACATACATATTTCTAGGATAACTGAAACATTTGGTCTTAGAAACTCAATGAGCACAGATGGGGGGAACATCTAGTATAAAAATAAAATCCAAACAACAGGGGATTATAGATTCAGTAGGACTATAGTGGGGTTAAAAATGAGGGGAGAAATGAGGACTCTTAAAAAATTTGCCTTTAAAAGGGGTAAAAATACCAACCTAACAGATCATTTTGTAGTTTCGTTTTCCTAATTTATAAACATGTTTCTATACATGCGACAAAGAAATGGATCTATATTGATCCTTTGATGATATAAAAGGGGGTCCCATTTGCTTTTCCCTTGGTTCCTCATGGAGATTACTATATTCAGACACAAAATTACTGTGAGATTGTCTCCAAAAGAAAATGCACATTGTAGGACACTCATCAATGACAATGTGTGTGATGAGTCTGGAAAAAAGATTGGAAGTTGTATTTTATGATAGTTTTAATGGAGAGAATATGTATATGAGCATGCTTATGGGAAAACAAAATTTAAGACAGGAAATGTTCAAAGAGATATATTGCATTATCTTGCTGAACAAGAACAAACTCAATGATACCTTAGAATCTCAAAAATCAAAGGAAAGTCGTTGCTGTGGAGCCAGCTGCAGCGCTGGTGACCCTGCACCGCAAAGGGGAGCTGCCTCCTCGGCTCCCAGAGCTGGAACTCTTTAGAGAACAATACTGTAGCTCCATCCTCCTATTCAGTGATTGATGAGTCCAAATGGCTGACCTTCAGGTTTACTGTCTACCGTTTAACAACTAAGCCACCAGAGCTCCTCACAAATATCGCAATTGTTTGAGGGGGAAAAAATTGAGGGGGAAAAAAATCCCATCAAGTTCTCAACAAGGTTAATTTTTAAAGACCTTCAAAACAAAACAACAGCAACAAAAACCCTCACTGCTGTGGAATGGATGCTGACTCATAGTAATCCTATAAAATTAATGGTGACAAAGTTAATCTCAGTTTCCACAATTTGTTAGACTGAGTTTTACTAGAAAGCCACACTGCATTGCTCTCACCTTCCCACAATAAAGACACCAACAGCATAAGTATATTAGACATAAGTTTTAAAGCAAAAAAAAATCATAGTCAAAAGAAAGAAAATAAACATTTAAAACTGCAATTTTCAGAGTGAAAAAAATAATCACATCCAACATGTTTAAGGGTGATTTTTCCGATATGGGCACACATACAGAACTCCGGGGCCAAAAGTGGGATCACTATAATAAAAGGACAGGAGATGAAACCTTGACGCCATAGGAAACTGCTATTGAGCCTCCTCCTGAAGTTTAGAAATCCACAGAACTGCAATCTTTGAGGAAGAGAATATGTCCACCTATTAATGGACAGAGTCAATAAAATTGTTTGTTATTTTCTTTGGAGCACTGGGTATGGTAGTATTTTAACAACAGCTATTTAATCTTTCACCACCATGCTTTACCATCATTAGCAAGCAGTCCTGAGAGGTGATGGACCTCAAGCCGACAATGTAGTTTAAGTAACCATGTAGACGAGGGGTTGGCAAACTTTTGAAATAGAAAAGCCAATCCTGTCTCTCACAACACTTTAAAACGTATTCAAGAGCAGAGACACATTTTTAAAAACAAATGAAATCATCATTGTCTGAATAATATCCTTTTTTGTTTCTATTTTACTTCACAGTCACATGTATATATCGGAAAAGCTGCGTATGGTTCACAAGCCTCAGTTTGCTGACCCTTGATTTAGGCCAGCAGTTCTCAATCTGTGGGTCGTGACCCCTTTGGGCATCTGATAACCCTTTCACAGAGGTCTCCTGATTCATAACAGCAGCAAAATTACATTTATGAAGTAGCAATGAAAGTAATTTTATGGTTTCGGGGGTCACCACAACACAAGGAACTGAATTAAAGGGTCGTGATATCCCGAAGTTTGAGAACCACTGATCAGACCATTAAAGCCTTTGAATGTCTGAGAGAAATCTCCTTCATTATAACTAGTAAGTAAGTATGCATTAGTCATACAAGCCTTACAGAATTTAAAAACACAAACTTTCTCTATATAAAATGATCTTATAATAAATATGTATAAGGAAATATTTATAAATATGAAATTCAACAGTTAGCAATATTAGCACCTAGAGATCTGAAAACAATAAAATAATATTAGAGATATTAAATAACTTAAGAGATGAAAGATAGAAGAGGAACCTGGAAAAGGTAATAGTCATATATAAAAATAAAACACAATTTTTAGAATAAAATTATGATTATTTAAATTCTAAAACCACATATGTGGAGCAAATATTATTTAAAATTGAAGAAATAATATGTGAACTAGGAGGTGCACTGAACAAATTTTGTGGAAATTATCTTCACTCATTGGGAGAACATGACTATGCTATTAAAGGCTTGGAGATCATTACAGGAATGTCCAAGATATGTGCGATAGAGTTTCTATCTTTATCTCTATATCTATAAAATCATAAGTGTCCTGGTTTCATTTCTCCAGAGAACCCTGTCTAACACTTTGCTTTACAAAACAATTCACTGTGACCAGAAAGAACCTTCCCAGGTGACGCCACTGGGTGCAGTGACTCATAGCAAGTTGCTTGATGCTCACGTAGTGGGAAAATGCATACTACAAAAGCCCATGCATTTCCTGTTTTTTTGCGGTACCCCCTCATATATACATCCACACAAATATAATGATAGCCCCAAACTTAATGCCCAACCAACTGTTATCCATGGATTTCAATTCATAGTGATTCTATAGGACAGGGTAAAACTGCCTCACAGTGTTTCCGAAGCTATAAATCTTTACAGAAGCCGACTGTCACATTGCTTTAGCATGAGCAGCTGGTGCATTTGAACTCCAGACGTTAGGGTTGATAGATTATATCTTAACCATTATCTATGTAGGTAGGTAGGTAGGTAGGTATACAGAATAAGCCCTGGTGGCACAGTGTGTTAGGATTGGACTGCTAACCAAATCATGGTCCATGCAAAGACTTATCAACTGCTTCGCAGAGAGATGTGTCTATCTACTTCTGTAGATATTTATATCAGACGCATTAGATAGGGTCATTCTGAGTTGGAATCTAGTCAATTACAGTGTGTATTTATACAAATATATGAGGGGGAGTAAAAACGTATTGCAACATAATCATAAAAACTCTTATTAAACAAAAGTTCAAAATGCAAAGCTATTGTTTCTCAACTTATCATCTGGCTATGCACACTTCTAAGGGTGGTATTTCCATCCCTGTAACACTCCCTCTGAAGAATTCTATGCTCCTTGATTTATACCAACTCAAAACATCAGTTTTCATGTTCGTCAGAGACTCAAATTGTGTTCCTTCTAAATGCTATTTGAATTTGGTGAAGAAAAAAAAGAGAACTCTGAAGAGACAATATCAGGATTGCCTGGTAGATGAGATAACATTCCCCTATAAAATATTTATGAGATACCCTTTGCTCCTCTTGAAGAATGAACATGTACATTGTCATGATAGAAAAACAAACACTTAGCACAACTTTTCCAGCTTTTTAATCTCACCAAAGCAATTTGCAATTCTCTTAAAACTTCTGCATAGTAAGTTCCTGTGATAGTCCTGTGTTTGAGAACATTTATTGTGATTACCATGCTTCTGTCAAAAATGCATTCACAATATCATTCTGAGCTGATCTTTCTGCCTTGAGCTTAATTGGCCTAGCAAATCCACTCTGAAACCACTGCTTTGATTGGACCTTCTTTTGAAAGGTTACATATTGACCTGCTAACTGGAAATCAGCACTTCAAACTCACCAAACAGCTCGTGGGAGAAAGATAGGTTGTCTGCTCCCTTAAAGATTTACAATCTTAGAAACCCTGTGTAGCAGTTCTGCTCTGTCCTATAGGGGCAATATGTGTCAGAACTGACTCTGTAAGTTTATTGCTGTTGCTTTTTAAAGTATCTAGGGTATCTTAAAAAACAACAATAAAGTTGTTGAGTCAATTCTGACACATATTGGCCATATGGGGCTCAAACAGGATTACTTCAACATAAAGAATAAGAGAATTGTTTTTGATTGTTTGTTTTTGCAAGGTATCCTATGGACACGAAGAGGAAGCTCTGGTGGCATACTGGTTGCATGTTGAACTGCTAACCACAAGGTCAACAGTTTGAAATCACCCTCTGTTTTATAGGAGAAAGATGAGGATTTCCAGTTCCATAAAGAGTTTCAGCCTTGGAAACCCACAGTGGCAGTTTTTCCCTGGGTTGTCCTTAGGGTGGCTTGACTCAATGGCAGTGAGTGTATTACTGAGAGTATCCATGTGAGGCCAGCCACTGACCTCAGAGACGTGTTAAAACACATCATCTTTCAAATGAACTCATACACATTTGAACTCTGAATAAAGTAGTGCTTCATTTTGAGTTAAATCAGTGTGTTAGTCTGTGTATGTGTTTGTGTAAATGTGTGGATATATTTATATAATATCTTTAAAATGGTGAGAGAATTACTGTCAAGTTATATCCAGTTTAATTATATTCAAGAGTAAAGTTAAAAATAATTATTCTTCATACCAAATGTACTCTAATGATACATTCATCAAAAGAAAGCAACCAAAGGATATGTTTCAAAGAAAAAGACATTGAAGCAACAACAAAATGATGAAATCTAAGAAACAATGTTAGACAAATTTTGCTACATATATGTGTAAGTATTAATAAATATTTTTATTTATCAACATATTTACTAATTATTAGATAGTTGGAATATTAAACAATCATAAAAAGTTAAAAAGAAAGTAAAGAACATTAATAGACTCCTTTTTAGGAATGAAGAAGGAAATATTCATTAATTGTATATTCTTTAGGAGAGAGTGTAAAATTAAACTGTTTTAAAAATCAATTGAAGAAATGAAAAAATGAATAGAAAGTATTACTTTGAAATCAGTAATTGAAAAAGTGAATAAAAAACAAAACATGTAACTTCAATATAAAGCAATAGATAGTGGGAGAGTTTAAAAAGATGATAAAGCATATTTAAAAGATAGCATATATTTAAACATATGAAAATGAACAATAAATATAAAGAACTCTGGTCCTTTGGGAGAAAGATGAGGCTTTCTATTCCGATAACGACTTACAGCCTTGAAATCTCACAGGGGCAGTTCTATCCTGTCCTATAGGATTGTTATGAGTTGGCATTGACTTGATCACAGTGAGTTGGCTTAATTTTAGTCTTGACAATGTACGTCGGGTGTAGTTTGGCCATTTTGAATCAGAAAACCCTATGTTTTACTATAACACCAATAACACAATAAAGAAAAATGGTGCCTCATTCATTGTCTAAAATTACACTGGAAAAATCAATTATGAAGTACAATGCTGTGATATAATTATATCTATGCACTTTCAAGGAAATCCAACCAATATAAATCGAATCAATACAATTATTATTCAAATTTACACACCAACCACAAAAACTCCAAGTCAAACTCACTGTCATTGAGTTGATGTTGACTCATAGTGACACCACTATAGAATTTCAAGACTACACTTTAAGAATATAGAAAACTCCATCCTTCTCCTTCCAGAAAAGCAAGTGATAAAGAAATGAAAGAATTGTACCAATGACTTCAGTCTGAAATTGATCAAATATGCAATCAATAGGCATTCATCATTATTGTCAATTGGAATGCAAAGGTTGGAAACAAAGAGGAAGAAATGAAAATGGGGAGAAAAGAGGGGGTGGTTGAAAGTAAAATGAAGACAGAGGGAAAAGGGCACTAATCCACCCAAGAGGAGAGTACTGGTCTTGTCTCCACAGAATCGGGAGTGGACATGCATAATCTATGATGGTGCACCAAACCATGAGGACAGCAGGGCCACATGGAAGGAAAAGAGAGAGCTATAGGGCTAGCCCTAACCAAAGCCAAACTGACCCTCTCCCTGGAAGTGGGTATGGCGGAGAACAGAACTGAACCTACAGGTTGGGGAGAGGGGTCAACATGCCACACCCACATGGAGGCAGGCCAGGAGGGAGGAAGAGAAAGAGACAGCCAGACTGGACCCCATGCTGGCACACCAGGCTTGGAGGATGATGTCCCTGTGGAGAGCTCATGGGACACAGAGGGGACTGAACAACCAACAATAGCAAGTGTCACTCGGTCCCCTTACTGGAGCAGACTGTGACAGAGGACATTTCTGGGCTCACATGGTGGGGAGGCAGCACAGTCTGAAACCCCCAAAATGGAGCGAATCAACAAGGGAGCACAGCAGATCAGCAGCTGGAGCAACGTAGAGCTAAGAAGCCCCTGAGGAGCCCCCAAGGGGCGCTCCAGGCTGGGAGGGGCAGATCCTGGACAGTCTTGAAGGCCAGCGAACAGACCCAGGATTTTTGTATAAAAAAAAAAAAAAAAAGAAATGAAAATGGAGAATGCATGATAAAATTTTGCAAAACCAACAACTTGTTCATAGGAAATACCTTTATTCAACAATACAAAAGACAATTATACGCGTTAACTTCCAGATGTTATACACAGAAATCAAATTTACTACATCTGTGGGAAGACACAATGGAGAAGCTCAATCTCAGCAGCTACAACCTAGTCATAGCTGACTGTGGAACAGATCTTTAATTGCTAATGTATAATTTCAGGCTAAAGCTGAATAAAATGAAACAAAACCCCAAGAATCAAAATACAGCCTTGGGTCTATACCATCTGAATTTCAAGAATATCTCAAAAATTGATATGGTACATTGAACATTCATGACAGAAGGCCTGATGAGCTGTGGGAGGATATCAAGACCATTATTCATGAAGAGAGCAAAAGATCAGAACCCAAAGAACACACCAAGGCATATTTGCCAACTTTGGGGAAAAGGAGAAAATCATAAAAGCAGCTACAGAAAAACTGCAGTTACCCATAAAGATAATCAGATAAGAATATGCTCAGACTTATCAGCAGAAACCATAAAGAGGAGAGAATGGCGTAGCATATTCTGAGAGTTGAAAAGGAATAACTGTCACCCCCAAATCCTCTATCCTGCCAAACTCTATCAAAATAAAAATAGAGGTAAAAGTTTTCTCAGATAAGAAAACATTTAGAGAAGATGTTAAAAGAAATCCAGCACTACAAAAATCACTCTCCAACTCACTTTGGACAGAAGACCAATGTCCACAGAACACAAACTTGAGACCACCACATAGTATAACACTATCCAGAAGTCACCTAACTGAGATCAATGCCCAAGACCTCATTGACCTCACAGAGAAGAGAAGTCAAGAATAAATCCCTCCACTAATACAAAACACACAGCTAAGGAGGGCTATAGGAAAATATCTAGCACAAAAGGTACAAGATGACACAAAAAATCCAGTCAATGGTTGGAACTCACCTATTAAAAGACAAAGACTGACAAACTGAATTAGGAAACAAAACCCATCAGCCTATTATCTACAAGAGACACATCTCAAGCTCACAAACTGAAAAAAAAAAAGGTTGAGTATCAAAAGATGGTGAAAATTATATAAGGCAAATGGCAATCTTAAAAAAGCAGGCAATTCTAATCTCTAACAAGATTGATCTCAAGGTGCAGGACCTAATAAGAGAAAGTATGGGCACTATATAATGCTTAAGGGAGCAGTAGACCAAGAGCCAGTGCGTATATAAATATATACTTGCACAATGAGACCCACAAAATTTGTCAACTAACTCCTTCCAAAAAATGACAAATGAAATCATGGATTCAACAATCATAGTGGGGGACTTCAATACACCGCTCTCTAAGAAAGACAAATTAGCAGGAGAGAAGTTCAACAAAGGACCTACAGAACTAAACACTACAGACAAATCGACATGATAGATCTATTTAGAACTCTCCACTAAACTGTAAATAAATACATTTCTCACACGCACACGGTACATATTCAAAAATAGACCACATGCTGGCACACAAATCAAGCTTCAGTAAATTCAAACATGTAGACGTCACATAGACCTTTTTCTCTGATCCCTGTGCCATAAAGCTGGAAATAAAGAAAGAAGAATAAAACAAGGGCAAATACATGGAAGCTAAATAACTTACTTGTTAGAAAGGACTTGGTTTGGGCCCAAATTAGAGACAAAATTAGGACGTTTTTAGAAACATGAGAATGAAAATACAGAGCATTATTACAAGAAACCCAAAAGGACCTCCATAAGTGGAAGAATATCCCATCGTCATGAATTGGGAGATACAATATATGTAAAGCTGTCAATTCTGCCTAATACACTATACACATTCAATGCAATCCTGATACAAATTCCAGCATCATTTTTCAAAGAAATAGAAAAGCTGACTACCAACTTCATATAGAAAGGAAATATGATACTTACACAATTTCATGTCAACTTGATAAAGGAGTGAAAGGGCGAGTTCTAGCCTGTCAATCAGGTCCCAGGCCTGATGATCCCTCCTTGTGGGCATGGTCTTCTCATGAGGATTCTGGGAACTCTCGCTCTCTGGATTCTGCCATCAGAAGAGCAGGTCATTCTCTCTCTCTGCTTCACATTCTGTTGACAAACCACATGGGGTCACACTGATGGCAGCCAGAGTCCTGGAGATGTGTCCCCTGCCATTGGATCCACAGGACGTTCCACTCACCAACCTGTAATTTCCTGCATTCTGTATAATTGCATGTGTTGCATGAGTCTGAAGAGGAATTCTTGGGCTGATATCAAATTTATGGACTTGATTTTGACTGGTCTGGGATGTTTTATTGATGCATAATTACTTTTTGATATAAAGTTCTCTCTTACCCATATATGAGTGTCAATGAATTTTTTTCTCTGGTCAACTGGTCTAAGAAAGGGAAGAAGTCCAGAATTGGCAAGGAACTCCTCTAGAAGAAGAACAGAGTGGGTGGGCTTGCACTACCTGACTTTAAAACTTATTATACAGCTACATTTGTCAAAACTGCACAGTATTGGTATAATGACAGATGTTCAGACCAAAGGATAAGAACAGAAAATCCAGAAATTAAAACAGTAGAATACAAACAACTGATCTTTGACAAAGGCCCCCAAAATATCGAATGGGAATCAGATATCCTTTTCAATCAATGGTGTTGAAAAACTTGAATTCAACCTGCAGAAGAATGAAACAAGATCCTTACCTCATGCCATACACAAAAACAAACTCAAGCTGGAGCACAGGCCTCAAGGTAAAACCCAAAACTATCAGGATCATCAGTGAGACAATTGGAACAAAGCTTAGAACAGGGACTACATGGGCTATCAGACATAAGGAAGGATACTTACCCAGGGGAAGATAAACTAGACAAGTGGGACCTGCTAAAGATAAAACACTTCTGTACATCAAAAAATTCCATCAAGAGAGTAATAAGAGAGCCCACGTATTGGGAAAAGATATTTAGTAAGAACATATCAGCAAAGGGCTTCTTAGTAAAATCTGCAAAACCCTGCAAGCTTACAAGAAAAAATGAATAGCTCACTGAGGATCTGGACAAAATACAGAAGATTCACAAAGTAGGAAATCTCATATAACCAATAACCATATAAGAAAATGTTCCCGATCCTAGCCATCTGGGAAATGCAAATCAAAATAACTATGAGATATCATCTAGCACTCACCAAGACAGTCCAATTAAAAAAAAAAACCCTCAGAATAACAAATGTTGGAGGGGGTGTGGTGATTTTTTTTTTAATCAATTTATTGGGGCTCATAAAATTCATCACAATACATAGATCAATTGTGTAAAGCACATCTATACATTTGTTGCCCTCATCATTCCCAAAATTCGCTTGCCTCTTGGGTTCCCTGAATCAGCTCATTTTCCTTTTTTCCCCCTCCCCCTCCCTTCCTCTTGTAGATACATACAGCCACTATGCAAAGTGATTTGGTGATGCCTAGAACAGATGGAAATTGAGTTACCATATGACTCAGTAATTCCATTAATGGGTAATCCAGAAATTTTAAAAGGCCACGAACAGACATCTGCTGACCGAAGTCTGTCGCTGTGCAGTTCACAATCGCAAAGAAACAGCCAAAATTTCCATCAATAGACAAATGGGGGGAAAAAAACCCACAAAAAAACCTCTGGTATGTCCACACAATGCTATGCATCACTAAAAACCAAAGTGACAAAATAATGACACACCTCATGTCATAGAAAGAGTTGGGGGATATTATGCTGAATGAAGTTAGCCAAACACAAAAGGTCAAGCACAACATAAGTCCACTGAGGTACATTCAAACAGCAAAACCTGCATAAGGGAAAATGTACACAACACAAAATTGCCGGGCTGAGGACCAGATATCCTGGCAAGAGACAGACCAAACCCAATGATTCATACATCATCCAAACAGATGCAGGTAGCATCTGTGCTGAAAGATATTCTCTCCAACCCCCTCATATACCTTTAAGGCCCACAGAGGTGTGGAAGAAGAAAAACAATGGCAATGGGGAACCAGGGCACTAAGCAACGCAAGCAGAAGGCATTGTTTGTAGCTCCACAGGAAAGAGAGAGAGTGAGATTAGACCTCATTTGGGTGTGCCAATCTTTAAGGGTGATGCTACTGCTTGGAGCAGCTCATTCCCAGAGATGACTGCAGGGTCAACCTCAGCTCAAAATGTGATGTCTGCTCCCTTAATGACTGCTCTGCTGAGGACAGCCCTGAAGATACAATTTGGGGAGAGCAGCGGTCTGACCCACCCACATGAGGGCAAACCCAGAGGGGGGTGCAACAGACCAGAGACAGGAACAAAGCCATGAAGTTCCCTAGGAATCCCTGATTATAGAATTCTGACTTGACAGCCAGCACCTGGCACCCCATCTGAACTGGTTGGGGGTTGCTCACAAAGGAGCCCCACTGAAAGTCTAAAGGTATAAGGTGGGGTGGCGGGGGGAGAGGCACTAGACCACTCTCTCCCTGACTGCAGGAATAGCAATGGGGACATTTAGGATGCTCGCTTTTCGAACACAAATGCTGAAGACTAAAAGGGTGTATGAGTTGTTAGGTAAGCGGGGACTGCGATGTGCAGCTCTGAAAGAAAGGAGAGCTGGACTGATGGTTTATAACATGTTCTCCCTAATGGATCCATTAGTCTTGGGAGTATGTTGATTGACTGATTTTTCTTTTGGAGTTTTATCTATACAAAGTAGGAAGGCTAGGGAATTTTACAGAGACAGTAGCTGGTCTGACAGTTCCTAGAGGGCCACGGGCGGGCGGGTGGGGGCAGGGGTGGTGAGCAGTGAGCCAACAATGACAAGTACAGGGAAACAGTAAGTGTACTAAAATTGATGGCGAGGAGGGTGTATCTTTTCTGGTCAAGTTTATTCAATCAAAATGTATCTGAGAGGAATTACTGAGAGGTGAATGATGGGTAAACATAATAGTGGAGTAGGAGGAAAGAAAAATAGAAGAGAAAAGACAAAATATATATATGTATATATGTATTTTTAATTTATGAATATATATGCAAATGAAACAAGGATGCAGATGAACTTTGGGCCTCTACATAAATATTACCTCAGTACAAGAACAGTTTGTTCTAATAATGTGGCATTGTATGATCCTCACCTTCCTGACACAATCAATGAAGACAAGAAGTGTGCATAAACAAATGTGGTGAAGCAAGCTGATGTACCGGGCAATTAAAATATAGAGCGTTTGGGGTCTTAAAGTCTTGTAGTTAAACAAGCGGCCATCTAACAGGGAAGCAACAAAACCCACATGGAAGAAGCTCACTAACCTCTGTGATAATGATGTGCTGACAGGAAGAGGTATCAGAAGTTCAAAACAAGCAACCAAATCGATGTGAAGGTGTATGAATGTAGTGGAGAACTCAAGCCCACCTGTAAGGTAATTGGATATTCCCTCTCAGAAGGGACACATGGAAGAGATGAAAAATCCAGGGGGCAGTGAATCACTGATGAACTACATAATTTTCCTCTAATTCTTTCTTATTCCCACCCCCCTTACTATTATGGCTTTTATTTGTTTCAACTCATTAAATATGTTAAATTTGCATATTCTCATTGTATATTAAAGATCATTCAGTACATGAAAGCCAAGATAGACAACACTTCAGAAACAGTAACAGTAGTAATGATTTCCTGATGGTATGGGAAGAGGGGGAAGGAAGAGGGAAATAGGGAACTAAAGCATTGATGACTGTATAACCCCATTCAATGGATTGAACATCAGACTTGTATGTGAATAGATATATTAGATAGTATAAGATGTGGCACAGAAAACTATTATAGGGAAAAAAATAAGGGTTCCTGGTGGGAAGTGGGGATAGGATAAGGGAGGGAGGAGATAAAGGGGAGCTGATATCAAGGAGTTCAAGAAGAAAGAAAATGTTTTGAAACTGATTGTGGTAGCAATTGCATAATACTGCTTATGTGATTCGAACTAAGGATTATTTTGATATTTGTAAGAACTCCCAATAAAATGATTAAAAATTTTTAAGTGGAAAAAAAGAAAATATCAAAGTGGATGTCAGAAGAGACTGAAAATTACTGTTAAACCCAGAGTAGCTAAAACAATATAAGAAAGGAAGAAATATGAAATTGAAAGGGCATCTTAAGAAGACAAAGTCAAACATCATAATAAAATGTGAAAAGATTTGAAATAACTGAAGAAAAATTTAAGACTTGAGTTGCAATATTGAAAGTTTCTATGTACAAAATATTGAATGATGCAGATAGTATCAAAGGAAGAAGGAAAGAATACAGTCACTGAACCAAAAAGAAATAGTCAACATTCTGCCAATTCAGGAGGTAGCATGTGAGCATGACCCAATGGTGCTGAAAGACAAAGTTCAAGCTTCATTAAAAGCATTGACCCAAAACAAGGCTCCAGGAATTAATAAAACACCAATTGAAATGCTTCAGAAAGGTGAAGGAGCCCTGAAAGCACTCACTCATGTATGTCAGGAAATTTAGAAGGCAGCTACTTGGCCAGCTGACTGGAAGAGATCTATGTTTGTACCCATTCCAAAGAAAGGTGATCCAACAGAATGCTCAAACTATAAACAATATCACTGATATCGCAAACAAGTAAAATGTTGAAGAAGATCATCAATAATAGTTGCAGCAGGACATTTGCAGGGGACCTCCCGAGGTCCAGGCTGGATTCAGGAGAGGATGTGGAACAAGGGATAGCATCGCTCATGTCAGATGGATCTTGGCTCAAAGCAGAGAACACCAGAAAGAATACAAAAGTAAACACTTGTGTTTTATTGACTATGCAAAGGCATTCAACCATGTGGACCATAATAAACTATGAATAATTCTGAGAAATGAGGGAATTCTGGAACACTTCATTGTGCTCATGTGGAATGTGTACGTGTATAAGGAGACAGTTGTGCAAACAGAGCGATGGAATGAGGCAGGGTTTAGAATCAGGAAAGGTGTGCATCAGGGTTGTATCCTTTCACTGTATTTACTGAATCTGCATGTTGAGCAAATCTCAAAGAAGCTGGATTATATTTAGAAGAAAGCTGCATCAGGATTGGAGGAAGACTTATTAGAAACTTGCAATACACAGATGACACAACCTTGCTTGCGGTAAGTGGGGATCACTTGAAGCAATTGCAGATGAAGACGCAGATTGCAACCTTCAGTAGGGACTACAACTCAATGTATAGAAAAGCAAAATCTTCTCAAGTGAGCCAATGGGTAACATCATGATAAGCATAGGAAATATTGAAGTTGTCTAGGATTTTGTCTTTCTTTGATCCAAAATTGATGCTCATGAAGGCAGCAGTCAGGAGATTGAAGAACACATTACACTGGGCCTGCTGCAGAAGGCCTCTGGAAAGTGTTTAAAAGTAAGGATTTAACTTGGACGTCTAATGCGTGTGTTACCAAAGCCATGGTATTTACGATAGCTTTGTGTGCATTTGAAAGTAGGGCATTCAGTATGGACTATGACTCAATGCAAAGAAGACCCAAATCCTTATACTAAAACCAAGAAGTAACATCATGATAAATGGAGAAAAAGTTAAAACTGTCAAGGATTTTGGTCATGTTTAGATCCACAACCAACATTCATTGAAGCAGCAGTCAGGAGATATAAATATGAATTGCATTAGGCAAATCTGCTGCACAAGACTTCCTCAGAATATTGTAAACAAGGCTGTTACTTTGAGCACTAAGGTGCACTTGACCCAGCCATGATATTTTCCATCACTTCATATTCATGTGAAAGTTGGGCATTGAATAAGGAAGACTGAAGAAAAATCAATGCATTTGAATTATGGTGCTGGAGAAGATTATTGAAAGTACCATGGACTGCTATACAAACAAACCAGTCTGCACTGGAAGGGCTTCTTAGAGGCAAGGATGGGAACACTTTGTCTCACATACTGTGGGCATACTGTCAGGAGAGACCAGTACCCAGAGAAGGACATCATGCTTGGTTGAGTGCAGGGGCTAGGAAAAAACCAAAGGCCCTTAGCAAGATTGATTGACACTATGGCTGCCAACAATGGTTTCAGACCGAGTAACAATGGTCAGGATTGCCCAGGACCATGCAGTGTTTCCTTCTGTTGAGCATAGGGTCACTATGAGTCAGAAAAAAACTTGTTGGTACCTAACAACAAAGGGGTTGGATATTGGACTACTCACTGGGTGGTATATTTAAACCCATTAGCCACTCTTCAAAGAGTAAAGCACCTTGGCTCTCCTAAATAGTTATAGTCTTAAAAACCTTGTATATGGTCACTATGAATTTGAATATCTCCATGGCAGTGAGCTGTGTCCAGTAGATTTAATATGAAGGAACTAAATTTATACAATACGAAGTCAGACAGCCTTGTGGCACAGTTGGCTAAGAATTGGATGAAAGGTTGATGATTTGAACTCACCAGTGGGGAAAAGACCAGGCATTCTAAACTTTTTAAACAGGGAGCCAGTTCCCTCAGACCCATTGGAGGATTGGACTATAGTTTAAAAAAAACTATGACCAAATTCCTATGCACACTGCATATATCTTATATTGAAGTAAAAAACAGCCGCGGCAAAAACACCCGGCGAGCCGGATAAATGTCCTCGGCGGGGCGCATGTGGCTCGCTGACTATAGTTTGAGGACGCTGCTAGAGATTTCTCACTCATTGCCATCAGTTGGTTCTGATTCCTATGGACCCTCTAGGGCAGGGGAGGAGGCCTCTATGAGTTTCCCAGGCTGCAACTTTCACGGAAGTAAAAAGCCCTGTCTTTCTCCTGTGGAGAATGGCAAGTTCAAACGTCTGACCTTGAGCTAAGCAGCCCAACTCATAATCAGCTCCTCCATCAGGCCTCCTCCATAAAAATGTACAGCCGCAGAAAGCCTGTGGAACAGTTTTACTGTGTCTTAGAGTGGTTCTGTGATTAGGACTTGACAGCTGTAGATTTGGGTTTTATTAAAACCTAAATTTTATTAAAAGACAGATGCTCTTCATTCGATTAAACAGACAACATTGACTATAACCCTTCCATGATTAAACTTAGGGCATACACACAAATCATTTTAAGTAACATTGGCAACAACAACAGAAAGCACCACACAGCGTCTAGTGAAATGGATTGACCATGTGGCTGCAACAACACAGTTAAACCTAACAACTGTGAAATGGCTCAGGACGGGGCAGTGTTTCCTTCTGCTGTGCCTGGGGTCACCTGAAGGCACCAAAAGTGCCAGTCAAAGGAAGATTTGGTCACGTACTTAAGTAACAGCGATTCAATATTAGGGGGGAAAGCTTTACAAAGTACAAAGGAATTCATTTCCGAATGATAAAAGAAAAACTCAATTCACTAAGACACTATTCTTTAGCAAAATAATCTAAATTAAGGGGACAAAGTAACAGCTCTGAAAGTATAATAGATTTCACACAACTTGTTAAAACGAAGATATTAAGTAGTCAATATATCTGTTAAAGAAAGTTTATTCAACAATATAGGCGGAGTCATTCTGAAAATCCAGTGTCATGCAGTAGCACTTTAATTCATTGTTTTACATCCTTGCACACTTAAAAGGTAGTTGGTGAGTTATGATCAATTAATCTGGCCCTTCAATTCACAAATCCTTATGTGGTATATTACAATTCTGGGCGTCCTAAGTCTGTGGCTATCGTCCCATTTTGGATGGCCTGGTGGTTACATCTTGGGTTACAATCTACAAAGTTGGCAATCTGAAACCACCAGTCACTCTAAGGGAAAAAGATGGGGATTTCTACCCCAGTAAGTAGTTACAGTCAATGGTTTATTTTGAGAAAATAGGATACAAGTCTTTTTAAAAACTAATCAAGATAACAGAACTGCTAGGAAGTAAATGATACTGATGATGTAAAAGGTAGCAGAGCTACAGTTGTGTTAGTTGCTGGAGATAACCAAGCTCTCTGACATGAAGTTGATTCCAACTGATAGCAACCTTACAAAGGGTCCTGAGACTGTACAGCTCTACGTTTGCAGACAGTCTCATCATTCTCATTGTTTGAACCACCAATCCAGTGGTTAGCACTCCACCAGGATTCCTTTAATGGAGGTACGGATAGACTAAAAGTCTTTAAATAATAAAAAACTATACAATGACTTCATACCAATGAACTTGGATATGTAGTTGAAAAATAGTCAGAGACTAATAATCATATAAACAAGGTTGTTTTTTTTTAATTTGACGAAAAACTCCATTACTCTTACTTCTATTTTTCCACAAACTTTTTGAAACACCCTCATATTTCTGAATTTTACTTAGGGAAAAAGTGATATTTAATTCTTTATTTTAGTGTTTGCTTTATTTCTATTTATAATAGTACTGGTTCACAAGAATAGGCAATATGTGCTTGATGCACTAAGCTCTAGAAATATTGACAGTTTTCAAATGGCATTCATACTTAAGGTTTTGTCATCACCTCTCACCCATTTCAATCAAAATCACTTTTAAAAATACCCTAACAGTAGAGAGTGATGAGATTTTCAGTCAGAGTGGTGAGGTAAACCTGAAGAGAAGCCAAGTCTTGGCATGCTGGCCACTCAAATAATCAATTTGTTTTTGCTGATCTTACAGTACACAAGAGCTCAGAGCAGCAGAGAAAAACTAACCAATACCAAAATGAATTATTTGATGTCCTTATTCTCATCAATTCCTTAAAAATATTAGTAAAGTTTGTAAAAATAATATATTGACACCGGAGACACTTAAAATATTTATTTTATATATTGTGGGAGCAAGCAAATTCCAACATGTCTCTCCAAGCAAATAAGGAAATAAAAACAGAAAGAATGCAGCCAATAGCTATTAGAAGATGCTAAAAATAAAGACATAGATTGAGGAGAATTCTAGAATACAAAGAACCATCAAACACTTGTGAGCAGAGGATGCCCCAGCCCTTTTGTATATGTGTCCTCATTGAAGGATCCCCCTAAATGGACAGTGGGGGGTCAAGCAGAAATGCTCTTATTCTGACTCTAGGAAAGGGAAGGAAATCTCCTAATGTTCAGAGAAATAAGAAAAGTTCTTCTATTTTTCTTCCTCTCATCTTTTTTTCTCCTTTATTGTATACTCCAGCACCCAAACAATGGAAAATGAGCCTGTAGCACTTTTAAAATATTGAGAAGCCCTGCATGGTTTTCTCATCATAAAATTTGTGGTCCTAAAACATTAGTCAAAACTTCTTTGCATTTCTTTTACAGAATTCTTTCCCTGAATTCAAACAAAATCATAGGTACTATATTTTAGAGCAATTCAAATTAAACCTCCATTCTCTGGCCAAAGCACAGGAAATGAATCAGAAAACAGTCAGTGCTGTGGAGATTAAAAAAAAAGAAGACTGAATTTAGAAAAGTGGCCCCATAAAGTTATTTATGAATTTCTATGCTCATCCTGAATTTCATATGCATGAATCTAAGCAACATTTCATAGACTTGGGCGAGAGAACCAAGAGCTAGCCCACTACCCACATCCCAGGTTGGCCACTGAATCTGCACGCATGGAAAGATAGGTAAACCAGTACAAAAGCTGTGACAATGTCCCTAGGATGCAACAAAACCCAGAGAAGATGTGTTAATCCAACTTGTAACCTAAACCTAACCTGGTCAAATACCAGTTTAAAAAACGAACAAGCAGAAAACAACAACAGATCCAAACTGTCCATAAGCAAGGCTCAGAGCGCCAACATATATGATAGGGCTTCCAAAAGTTCATTGGAAAATGACCTTTCTGAAGCACCTTTTGTACTATTAATTTTTTTCAGGAAACAATCTAAAATTAATATGTGTATGAAAAATCAGAAAAAGGCCATCAACAGATCACAATGCCAAGGTTACACAGATGTTGGAATTATCAGACAAAGACTTTTAGGTAGCTATTGCTATTGTCAATGTTTCAAGATTTAGGAGTGAAAAATTTTGAAACAATAGAAATGATAGAAAGTCTCAATAACAACAACAAAAATATATTGAGAAGCATGCTACATTCTATTTTTATAAGTAGATTCTGGGGTCTTACAGGCTTGAGAATAACTGTATAAGGTATAACTGTCTCTCCTCACATGGAGCCAAGGAGAGTGAAGGAAATTGAAATTTTAATGAAGAAACTAGTGCACAGGACTCACAGCACACTTCAAACCACAGCCTCTTCTACACTCAGACCAGAAGAGCTGGAGGATGCCTGGGTATTCCTACTGATAGTTCGGACAAGGGGCATAATAGATGGTTTTGATAGGGCGGGAGTAAGATACAGAATCCATTTCTCAAAAAGAGGCTAAGCTTAGGGGAGCATAGAGACTAGAGGAATTGCCAAGGCTGTCTCCATAAGATAACCCTTTACATTTGAGTTGAAGCTATTTCTGCAGACCACCTTTCAGCCAAATAACATATTTATTTTTAAAATAAAGAATATTATCTATAAGTTATATGTTATCTTAAATGTGGAACAATATAGCACCAATCGATCAACATTTACCAGAAAGTAAACATAAGTCAAAGAGAGGAAGGGAAACTTCATCAATGGACATAGAAAAGCAGAATGGAAATATTGAGGATGCTGATATATTATGTAATTTTAAAACAATGGCATTAAAAATTTATACAAAAATTCTAAAATGGGAATTAAATTTGTTGTGTAAACATTTATTTAGTTGAAAATAGCCATTTTTACAATTATCCAAATAGAAACTTTAAACTGAAAAAATTTATTAAAATTAAAAATTTACCAATGGATGTGCTCAATAGCAAGATGAGATGATAAAGTGGCAGTGAACTTGAGCACAGGTTAAATATAATTATAAAATAGCAATAGTTGTGAGAGAAAAGATATTGAAAAAATAAATAGAGCTTTGACTCAGTTACAAAAGTCTTGATATTCATGTCATTGGAGTTACAGAAGAAGAAATGAAAATGCATTACTAAAAATATTGGAAGAAATACCTATTGAACATTTCACAAATTTGCTGAAAGACATAAACTTACAGTTGCTAGAAGATGAGTGGGACCCAAACAGGATTAATTAAAAATAATCCACACGCAACACAATGCAATAAAACTTAAAACTACAGGAAAAAGAAAAACTTTGAAGCAATCAGATAAAAAGACATATTACCTATAAACAATTACTCTAATCACTTTGACTATCTCAACAATAGTAAATAAAAAAAAGTAAAATTGTTTCTAAAGCACCTACAAAAAGATCTTCCACAATATAATTCTGTACCAAGGAATAGAGACTCTAAAAATGAATGTAAAATAAAGACAGTATCATATGAAGGAAAAATTACAGAAGAATACATAGTCAATAGACACCCTTTAAAATAATTTCTAAAGGTAATTTTTTTAAACAGAATGAAATGATTCCAGAATGAAACTTGGGACATCAGGATGAAGAAGGGGCACAAAAATATCCCATATCTGGTAAATGCAGTAAAATATTTTCTCATCTTAATTCTACTAAACAGACATCATAGTTAAAAAAGAAAAGTATAACATGGTCTCTTTCCAAAAAAAGGCTGATAAAGGGATTTGATTTGAATGACTGAAGAATAGATTGATTGTGGAATAGCAGCAAGGACATCACACATAAAGGCAGCAAAGGGTCATTAAAAAGACAAAAGAGAAAGAAAAGACAAAAACAGAAATAAGAAGAGACTCTGAATCTTGCACCTAATTGTAGAGTAACTAAGGCAAATGGAAGAAATTATGTAAAAGAGCTGAACAGATTCCCAGGGCAGCTCAACAAGACAAAGTTATGGCAATGCGCAATGAATGACACTTAGAAAACCAAAGGGGATGAACATGCTCAGTGTTTCTCAAGTTTTTTAAAAGAACTGAAGAAAAACAATTAAGCATCATGTTTGAATGGATTCTTCAGATAAAATATTGAATGACACAGGATATATCAAAAGATGAGCCACTGTACCATCAATTGGTCAACATTAAACAATTCCAGAATGTAAAAGAGGATTGAGAAATGGTGTTATTGGAGATATTAATGTAAGCAGCTCTGAAGGCAATGGTGTAAAACAAGGCACCAGAAATTGATGGAATATTATTTGAAAAATTATAATAAACTCCAAGAGAAAAGAAATCATAAAAATTAGAGTGGTGATAAGTGAACTGGGAAACAGAAGAACAATGGGAAAAAGCAAAAAAGCAAAAGTAGGTTCTTTGACAGGATCAACAAAATAAACAGACTGCTGGCAAAATTAACCAAGGAAAAGGAGGAGCATATGTCAATATCTATAATTGGGAAGGTCCCAACAGATAATAATGAAATAAAAAGATTAATTACGCAGGATTACAAGAAACTATTCCAACTAATTCAATAATTTGGAGGATGTGGACAAATACCCGGGAAATCACTCTCTCCCCGAATTAATGCATATGGACGCTAAGAACTTGAATAAACCCATATCAAAGGAAGATCAGATAAGGTCATCAAGAAACTCACAGCTAATAAAAGCCCCTGTGCAGATGGCTTCACAGAATTCTACCAAGCATTCAGAGAAGAACCAACACCAATCCTGCACAAACTCTTCCAGAATATAGAAAAGGACAGAAAACTCCCAAACTCACTCTATGATGGCAGCATAACCCTCATATCCAAACCAGGCCAACCCCACCAGGATAGAGAACTACAGAAGGATATCTCTCAGAACACAGATGTAATCGTCAACAAAATCTTGGCCAATGCAATCCAATAACATATCAAAAAATAATACATCGTGACAACATGGGATTCATACCAGGGATGCAGGGATGTTTTAAGATTAGAAACAAAAACAAAACAAAAAATCAATTAACATAATCCACCATGTCAACAAGAAAAGGGACAAGAACCATATGATCATATCAACTGATGCAGAAATAATATTTGAAAACAGCTAACACCAATTTCTAATAAAGACTCTCACGAATATAGGATTAGATGGGAAAACCCTCAATACAATTAAAGCCACATGCGAAAAACCAATAGCCAATATTGCACTCAATGGAGAAAAGCTGAAAACAGGACCTGAGAAGCATGTCCCTTAACCCCACTTCTTTTCAACATTGTGCTGGAAGTCCTATCCAATACCACACAGCAATGGCAAGATATCAAGGGTGTACAATTGGATAAAGAAGAAGTGAAACGTTTGCTATTTGTAGATGATAGGGTTTAATATATTGAGATTCCTAAGGGAACTACAATAGGATTGCTGGAAACAATAGTGGAGTTTAGTAGAGTAGCAGGATACAAGATTAACAATAGAATCAATTGGATTCCTATATACCAGTGATGAGAATACAGAAAAAGATATCAAGGAATCAGAAACCATTCACAAAAGCCATGCAATAGCTGAACTACCTAGGAATAAACCTAACCAAAAACCCCCCAAAAGTCCTGTAGAAGAGAACTACAGCACATTACCACAAAAAACCAAAAGGGTTCTACAGAAATGGAAGCATATTCCATGTTCATGGATCAGAAGACTCAACATTGTGAAAATGTGAATACTACTTAAAGCAACAACTTCAAAGACCCATATTCTAGCATCATTCTTCAAAGAAATGGAAAAATGGATTACTAACCTCAAATGGAAAGGGCAGAAGCCGAGGATAGGAACAGAACTCCTCAAGAAGCAAAGCAAAGTAGGTGGTCTTACACTACCTGACCTCAGACCTACTGTGCAGCCACAGTTGTCAAATACGCTTGGTATTGGCCTAATGATAGGTGCACAGACCAATGGAGCAGGACAGAAAACACAGAAATAAAAACATCCACAGACAGACAATTGATTTTTGACATATGTCCCATAACATTAATTTGGAAGCAGACGGCCTCTTCACTAACTGGTGTTGGAAAACTAGCTATCCACTTGGAGAAGAATGAAACAAGACCCATACCTAAATCCAGGCACAATAGCAAACTCAAAGTGGATCAAAGACCTGGATGTAAAACCTGAAGCAATCAAGATCATCAATGAGAAAATTGGGACAAAACTTGGAACCCTCGTGCAGAGAATACACAGGCTACCATAAATAACAAATGAAATATATTCCATGGAAAATAAAATAGATGCGTGGGACATATTAAAAATGAAACATTTGTGTAATAACGATGAAATATGCAATTTCCCTCTAGTTCTTAAATGCTTCCTCCCCCTCACTACCATGATCGCAATTCTACCTTACATATCCGGCTGGACTGGAGGATGTACACCGGCACAGATAGGAACTGGAAATACAGTGAACCCAGGACAGATGAACTCCCCAGGACCAGTGGAAAGAGTGGAGGGAAGGTGAGGGAGAAAGGGGGAACAGATGACAAGGTCTGCATATGGCCTCCTCCCTGGGGGACGGACAGCGAAGTGGGTGAAGAAGACATTGGATGGGGTAAGATATGATAAAATAATAATAATTTATAAATTATCAAGGGTTCAGGGGGAGGGGGGAGGGAGGGGAAAAAATGAGCTGACACCAAGGGCTCAAGTGGAAAGCGGGTGTTGTGAAAATGATGAAGTCAACATATGTACTAATGTGCTGGACACAAATGACGTATGTACAGATTGTGATGAGTTGCATGAGCCCCTAATAAAATGATTATTTAATTTTAAAAAATGAAACACTTGTGTACATCAAAAGACTTCATTGAAAGAGTGAAAAGAAAGCCTACAGACTGGGAAAGGGTATTAGTAATGGCACAACAGACAAAGGACTCATTACTAAAATCTACAGAATTTTTACAAGTTTACAACCAGAAAACACGAATAGCCTTGTGAATCGTTGGGCAAAGGACCTGACCAAATGATTCATAAAGGATGACATGAGGAAATGCTCTCAGTCATTAGCCAACTGGGAAAAGCAAGTCAAAACAACCATAAGATACCACCTAATGTCCATAACGGTAGCCCAATTAAAAAAACAAAACAAAACAGAGTACAACAAATATTGGAGATGGTGTGGTGAGATAGGCACTCTTAACCACTGCTGGTGGTCTAATAAATACGTACAGCCACTGTGAAAGGTGATCTAGCGATACCTAAAACAGATGGCAAGAGCTACCATGAGATCCAGCGAAACCGTTACTGGGCATATAGTCAAAAGAAATAAGAAACAGATCCCAAACAGATGTTTGCTCCCCCATGTTCATCACAGTACAGGTCACAGTAGCCAGAAGCTGGAAACCGCTTAAATTCCCACCAGTAGAAAAGCAGGTTAAAAAACTCTGGTACATGCACACGATGGAATACTACACGTCCCTGAAAAACAGAGATGATAACATGACACACCTCGAGTCGTGCAGGGATCTGGAAGGCATTGTGCTGAGTGAAGTGAGTCCAGCACAAGAGGACAAATACTGAATGAGTCCACTGTGGTAAGAACGAACAGCAGAACAGCAGAACGGGCACAAGATGAAGCTTATAGGGCATCTTCTGGCTGGGACCAGACAGCCTGGTAAAGAGCCAGACCAGTGCCAATGAACCACGCATCATCCACTCCAGGTAAGTATAGTTAGTGTAGGTCATTTGGCCGTAAGGCGCCTCACAAAAGCTGGGATCAAATGGTCCGGGGAGGTGGGGGATGCTGTCTGTTGAGTGGTTGCCATGTGGATCTGTGAGGTGGTCCTGGCAGAGGGATGAGGTGCACTGATGGGAGGGGCACTGCAGGAGACAGGAAAGGGGACTGTCACATTTTGGGAAACATAGGTGAATATCTGTTGAAGGGAGGAGAGGGAAGGAAGGACTGACCTACAGGTGTGGGGAGGAGAGGCTGAAGATGCTTTGGGAAATATTAAGTGAGAAGTGTCTTTAGTGGCATGCAGCAGGTGGGCAAATTTGAACTGGGTCAACTTGGGATATCCTGAGAACCCAGGCAGGGTGCCATGGAATGTTGGGTTACTGAATCCTGGACCTTTGGGTGCAAGGCATGCCTCGGTGAGACCCAATATGGGAAATCCTCTGTGTGAACTGGACTTGACTTCAAAACACTTGTAACCTGAGGACTGAAGCCGGGACCGACAGGATGTCCCAGGAAGCAGAAGGCAGCTTCCCTGTTGATTGGTGGACAAAGAAGGTCTTGTTCCATCCATACCCTGTGTGCCGTATTCAGATTCGTGTTATTCTAGAAATCCTGTGATGGTTATTCTGCTATAATTTGTGTATATGAGGGTGTATCTCAGAGGTGCGTCACCACTGGGGGTCATCCTCTTGAAGCTGTGTTATTTGTATCTCTGCTTTTCGGTAAATGAAGCTCAGGGATGTGGAACTTATAGGGAAAGCAAATTCTACAAGGGTTTCAGTGGGGTGGGGGCATATAGAGTGGTGGGGAGGTAAGAAGGAGATGATGTCATGGAATCCATGCTGACGGATGAGGACTTCCTTGCTTTCATTGGTGGATGTGAGGATGAGAAGATCAAAACCTACCTGGTGAGGCCCCTTCTAGTGCTGACCATGGCATTGATAATTCAAGATCAAAATGAAAGCAAATATAAGTAATTTAAGCCATCATAAAATATAAAGATAATTTTAATTGATTAAAAATGCTCCAAATATTTATTATCAGCCCCAAATCCCACTTTAATGATATTTGTAGATTAAAGTAAAAATAGACATGCCTTGCAAACACAATTTTTTTTAGGAAAGCTCTAGTGTTTAAATTAATGTTTGTTTCTTTGCAACAAAGAAAATTGTCAGGGGTAATAACAAAGTATGTAATGATAAAAGAATCAATTTACCAAAAGATAAAATAATATTAACTATGCATACAGTGTTAGGCTGGGTTGTCTAGAGAAATAAAACCAGTCACACTAATTTGTGTATAAAAAGCAATTTTATATCAAGAAAGCATCCCGGCTCAGTCTCACTCAAGTCCATGGGTCTGAGGCTAGCTGGAGGCCGGTGCAGACTCACAGAGTCCAAGGGAAATGACACAGAAAGGTCAAGAACACAGGCTGGTGGATCCAAGGTCAGTGGAAACAAGGCAGAGCACAGGAAGCTTTTTCGGTTGACAGCCTAAATGGGTCTGCCTGTGGAGGCAGTCAGAGTCCCAGTGAGGAGGGAGGTGAAGGGGCAGAGTCTAAAGAGAATTGCTCACTGTCTTTCTTATAGAAAAGGTCATACCCCCCCAAGGAGATGCCACTGGGCTGCAACCTGATTAATAGTCTAGACTTCACTCTTATACATTCACACAAGGGCAAGTTGACATAAAATCTAACAGCTACACTTGCAAATAACAGAAGAATTTCAAAATACATGGACCCCAAACTGACAGAACTGAAAGGTGGGGAAAAAAATCCATAATTACAGTTGGAGATTCAATACTATTCTCTCAGTAATCAATAGAAACAATAGACAGAAAATCACTAAGGGTAAAGAAAAATTAAGCAACACTATGAACCAACTGGATCTAGTTGATAATTATATAACACTCTGCACAGTGGCAAAATACAATTTTTTTTCAAGCAAGCACAAAATATTCATTATGATCGACCCTAAACTGGATCAAAAACAGCCTAGTAAATTTAAAAGAATTTAAATTATATGAAGAATGTCTTCTGAATATTGAGTTAGACTGAAAATAAAAGCATAAAGAAAAAATGCAATCTATAAAAACAAGAAATTTAAACACTACACTTCTAAATAATCTGTGTCTGAATGAACTTTCAAAACATATCCTGTGTGAAGTTAGTCAATCACAGAGATAAATAATGTATATCTAGACTAGGAATAAAACCATAGCTAATTACTGGCTACCAGAGGCAGAAGTGAGGAGAAATGAGTAGTCATTGTTTAGGAAGTATTGAGTGTCTCTTAATAGTGATGGACATTTTGGAAAGAGAGACTGGTGATGATAGGTCATGGTTAATATGTAATTGGCATCAACTGAGTTATACATGCAAAATAGCTGAATTGGCAAACATTAGGATACACAAGCTTCACAATATTTAAAAATATTGTGCATGGAAATAAATATACATGATCAAACATAATCTATTCACAATAGCTACCTAAACAGATCAATAACATTGGTGATATGTTTCAAACTGAGTCACATTCTGTCTCTACCCATTTGTTTCATCACCATAATATTAGGCTTTCTAGCGCTTAAACGTTCTCATCTCTTCTTTAGATGAAATGTTGCTAGTTACCACTCAGATATGTAAGAGTTAAGGAGCCCTGATGGCATAGTGGTTATTTGGTGGGCTGCTAACCTCAAAGTCAGCAGTTAAAACCTCCAGCCACTCTATGGGAGAAAGGCAAGGTTTTCTACCCCTGTAAAGAGGTATAGTCTCAGAAACCCACAGAGGCAGTTGCCCTGTAGGGATGGTTTGAATCGGAATTGCTTTAATGGCAGCGAGGTTTGTTTTGTTTTGTTTTATACTACATGTATATTGATAAGGATGCAGATGTACATATGTATACATACATACCACCCAATGCCACCAGAATGATTGTGCCTCCTATCAATCTGTATGGAGTTTGTGAGGTTGCAAAGCTTTATTGGCACAACTAGCCTCACCTTCCTTCCATGGACTGGCTAAGGAGTCTGGGCTGCCGACTTCGGGATGAGCAGTCCAACACTTATCCAGTTATTCACAGTACCTCCAGTGCTCCATATACTGCCTGTGTCAAATAAGTCTCAAGAGAAATGATACCACAGTCTGAAAGGAATGAAAATACAAAATCTATCATTTTATACGTTAAAAGACTTGAGAGAAATGTATAACATTATATTAGACATTCATATGTATATATTCCTGTGTATAAATATATATTCTAATATACTGCATGTATGTATTGTTATTATAATATATATAGTACTTTCCCCAAAAGTTAAAGAGGCCACATCTGACTTCTTCTGGCTTCACGGGGAGAAGGAGGATTCAACTCCTCAATGGTTCCAGGCCTATGGCCAGGAGACAGAGGTCATACATACCTCTACCCACAATCCTTCTCTTAACCTATTTTGACACCAAACATTCCTCCCACAATACACTACTTTCCTGTTAGGTTCAATAATCTATTGCAAATCCACAAAGAACTCACACACCCTACTCATGATTAAGGAGGTGTATTAGGGAAGTTAACAGGTTATCACAGACCAGGATCAGAAAGCATTAAAGATACAGTTGCAGGTACAAAGTAACACCCTTCCTCAAGACAGCAGCCAAGTCTTTCTCTAGTCCTCAGAATCTCACCCATGCAGTTTCTGGGCCTCTGCTTTCATGGGCCAGGAAGTCATCCCTCTGCTCTGCAGCTCAGTCTTCAAGTGTCAGTGCTGCTCCTCTGCATTTATTGTTACTATTGAGCTACAATTACATAATACAATTCAATAGTTTAATCATATCAAGAAGGGTGGTGCAATCATTGACACAATCAACTATGGAACCTCTTCTCCTTCTTGTACCCACCCTGTCCTACTGTGCTCCCATGCAATCATTAATCCAGTCAACCAGCTCCTACTGTGCTCCCATGCAATCATTAATCCAGTCAACCAGCTTCTACTGTCTTCACAATTTCTAGACATATAAAACAAGGGGAAACAACAAAAAATGACCCAGTAGCAAGGGCCATGTGAAACAGGTAAAGACCTCATCTAAGAGAAATCACAGAATATTAAAATTTTAGAATAAATTCGCATTAGGTCTAAAGGGAGAACAAATGTTAGAGTGTTACATCTCAGGCTACTTACAGCTGCTAAAATCCACTTTACATGCTTTTAGTCTGATATTAAGGCTGTTAACATTCTTAGCCTGCATGCATAAGGGATTCCCTGGGGATTCAACCTATGTAGGGATTCTGTGAATGGATTTTGGGCTACCCGTAGCTTTCTGCAAACCAGGTGTTTAGAATTTAGGCACTAGTACCATTCCCATCTCCATGTTCAATGTTATTATTTGCAATCCTTGTATCACACAGGATGGTGGTCTTCTTCCTTGTAGACTTATCTGACTCCTTATTTAGATAATGACTTCATTTGACACAATACTTTAAGACCTCAGAGACCATTTTTCACAATAGCTGGATTTCGTCATCACACTTTGCTATAGCACCCATGTCTTCAGTGATCTCATGGGGGTAAGTATCAGGCAGGGCCACATCATAAGAACTAAATCTTCATATATTAGGGCTATGATCAAGTGAGAGCTCAACATTCATTCATATAAATATCGTTTCTTTAAGTCCCACTTCTCTTTTGGAGAGCTCATTGTCACTTTATTGTAGTACATCCCAGATCTTCAAAATATGGGACACTAGTAACATATGCTTTGAGGGATGGAGATATGGCAAGCTTTCAATAACAATCATTTATGAGGATGTAACCATGCCTGGTAGATGAGCACATGTTAGATAAATGCTGAGAGAGTGTGCTAAAAGCAAATATATGTTGATCCAGGATCACCATCCATTGGGCACCTTCAAAACAAATGGTATGAACTCACCCAAAATCTGAGGATTATGCTTAATCTTGGGATAGAAATCACCTGCTTCATCTTCTACTAGGACATTTCAGCTTAAAGTTCACGGGAGTATTTCTGTTCCCTGGTTCTGTTATAAGTGAGATTAAAGTAAAGTCCAGTTCACTGAGTGGGGTGTTCAGTTCAGGTCCTTCTGGTGTGGTCTATGCAGGGTGTTGTGTACTTCTGAAAGAGTTTAATGTGTAAGTTGTCTATAGCATGTTGCCTGGGTCACCAGGGTGTGGTTGAGAACTTGGTAAATAATGCCTAATTCAAAACATAATTCAGGGTACATTTTCCCCTTGGTGCTTCTACAAGCAATAAGCAATTTTTTTCTAATGGCAAGGTGCCCCACTCACCTCACCCACCATCAGAAATGCACTTACTCCTTTCAGTACAGATATGCCTCTACCTAGCCTAAACCTATCTCCCGATAAAGTTCACTAATAATCCTTGTAGGATTTCCTACTAATTTGAGGTGACGGTAGAATATGACTACATGGTAGAAATTAATTAGTCTTCTTGTGATAGTTAAATAATTTCATGTCAACTTGAAGTTATGAAAGTGTACGAGGGGAGTCTAGTCTGTCAATCAGGTCGCAGACTGATGGCGCCTCCTTTTGGGTGTGGCCTTCTCATAATGAGGGTCCTAGGAACCTCCCCACCTCTCTATGATTCACCTTCCTGCAGGGAAGTCATGCTGGGACTTGCCAGAGCCCTAGAGATGCATCCACTGCCATTGGATCCGTGGGACTTTTCACCCACCAGCCAGTGATATTCTTGCATTCTGAAGAGGGACTTACAGATGAGTATCAGACTTATGGACTTGAGTTGGACTTGGCTGGGATGTTTTCCTGATATAGAAAGCTCCTTGACATAAAGCTCTTTCTTACACATATGAGTGTCACTGAATCTGTTTCTCTAGTCAACCAGGTCTAACACACTTCCCTTCCCCTTCATGGGACACATGGGAAACTCACTTCTATTGAGGTGGTTTTAAAGGTTTTAAAGGAGATAATATATAGATCATGGGAGCTAGGTAGGCACAATACCTCACTGCTTGCGGCACCAGATTAAAAGACTTCCTGGTTTGAGAACTGAAGCCTGTATTTTTCTTGTTTTTTTATCTTTAAAATAGTGGACTCATACAATATATGTCCTTTTGTGATTGGCTAACTTCACTCAGCATAATGGTTTCCAGGTCCCTCCCATGTCAGGAATTGTTCTGTGTTTTCATCACTGTTTTTTAGGGATGCATAGTATTTCATGGTGTCTAAGTACCAAAGTTTCTTTATCCATTCTTCAATTGATGGGCATTTGGCCTGCTTCCAACTTCTTGCTATTATGAACTGTGCTGCTATGAATGTGTATAAGCATATTTCTGTTCATATTCTTTCTCTTACTTCCTTGGGGTTTATTGCTGAGACTTTTGGTATTTCAGGAAGAGTCGGATAGTTTTCCACAATAGTTGTACATGTTTACAATTCCACCAGCACTGTCTGAGAATTCCAATCTCTACACACCTTCTTAAGCATTTGTTCTCTGGTTTTTGTTGTTGTTGTTGAGTTGGGCTATAATTGTGGGTTCAAGGTGCTATTTCACTGTTGTTTTGATTTGCATCTTTTGGCTGATTAGTGACCATGTGTTTTAGCCATTCAAGTGTCTTATCTTGTGAAATCTTTCTATTCATGTCCTTTGTCCACCATTTAATTGGGTTGTTTTCTTCATGTTGAGATGGTGCAGAATTCTGTGTTTTAGTGATTAGTCTTGTTTATTATGGTATTGCTATTTTTTTTTCCAATTTGTGGGTTCTCATTTTACTCTTTGATGAAATATCTTGATGTGCATAAATATTTTATTTTTCCTAAGTACTAGTGATCTCTTTTGTCTCTGTGTGCTGTATGTTTCCTTTATTATATTTTCTAGTCTTTGTGTGCCCTGAAATAGAGTCTTAAGGTTGTCTCAATTTTCTTGTTAGTGATCAGTATAGCTCTGGGGTTTACATTTAAGTCTCAAGTCCATCTTGACTTTGTCTTTGTGGATGGATTAAGGTGTGGATTCTGTTTCAGTCTTCTATGCATGTAGATCCAGTTTTTCCACACCAGTTCTTGAAATGGCTGGCTCTTTTCCATTTAATATTTTTCAAGAAGTTCTTTGCTTTTCCTTGATTTCTTCCCTTTCTATAGTAAATTGATAATCCATTTTTCCATTTCTTTAAAGGAGGAAGTTAGGATTTGCATTTTATTTATAAATGGCTTTAGGCAGTATTGACATTTTCATTATATTATGTCTTCCTATGCATGAATTTGGGGTATTCTTTTATTTGTGCAGTTCTCTTTTGATTGCTTGTAATACTAATCTGTAGTTTTCTTTGTACAAGTCCCCCCCCCCTTTTTTTTTATTCCTAAATATTCAGTTTTTTGAGTGGCTGTTGTAAATGCTATAATTTTCAATTTTTTCCAAGCAATTCCTGTACTTGATCCCTTATTTGGTCTATTACAGTCTTTTTAATAACTAGTTTGTTATTCAATCTCTAGGTGTTTGTTTTAATGTTCCTGTTATTTTGATGGCTGATTTCGAGTTTTATAGCACTGTGATCTGTGAAAAGAGCTTATAGGATTTTGATGTTTCTTTTGATAGGTGCATTTAGTCCAGTGACATTCAGTGTTATTGTTGATAGATGTAGCTTTGTTGTTATGATTTTGCTGTGTTTGTGTTTGGTTATTTTTCCATTTTATTGTTGTTAAGGCCTCCCTTATGGCTTAGCACTAGATTTACTTTACAGTATGTACCTTGTGTGTTGAAGAAGAACATACATTTTGTTGTTGGTTGAGTGTTGGCTGATTGTTCAGCTCTTTCATTTCTTTATTGAGTTTCTTCCCTGATCTGTCTTTCCTTGAGAGTGGTGTATTGAAGTCCCCTACTATTATTGT
>NW_022111379.1:21527709-21534972 GCF_000313985.2 Echinops telfairi
CAACAGATTGATGGGTCGGCTTGTCTATATATTTTGATCAATGCATTTAGTCCATTGAAATTCAAGGTTAGTATTGATAAATGTGGAATTGTACTCGTTTTGTTGGATTTGTGTTTGGTAACTTTTGTGTGTGTTTATATTTATTGGTGTCTTTGTTCTTTTGAATGCTATCTTCATTATACTGGTCACTGGATGGTGTTGTCCTGTGTGATACTTCCAGATTTGTATGGTGCTGTTGTAAATTCCCAGACTATAGCGATCTGGTTGAATTTTTTGGTAATGCTGGTCTTCTTTTGATGAATTCCTTTAGTTTTTAATTGTTTGGAAATACCTTTGTTTCTCCCTTGCACTTCAGGAATAATTTCACTGGATGTTGGCTTCTTGGTTGGCAGTATATTTTTCCTACAAATTTTGGTCTATGGCGTTCCATTGTCTTCTTGCATGAAAGTTTCTGCCAAAAAGCCTAATCTTATCCTTATCAGTTTTCCTTTGTAGGAGACTGTTGACTTTTCCCCTCGCTACACTCAGGATTCTGTGTTCTCCTAGAAGGTGAACAATTTGATCACCACATGTTTCAATGTTTTTCTTCTGGGGTTTCTCCTACTCAGGATTCTCTAAGCTTCCTGTAACATTATTGTCTCCTCCTTGGTGATACTTTCTTCCATGAATTTTCATACTGTTTTCTCTTCCATGAATTCTCATACTATTTTCTCTATAGATTTTTTGCTTCTTAATCCAGTATTTATGTGAGATGTAGGTTGGTTCTCATGATGATGTGCCACATCATTCTTAGCCTTTCTTTGTATTATTTTGTATTTTTAGCTGATGGTTTCTTGTGTCAGCTGTAGTCAGCATGGTTGTCTTCAGGCTCACTGATTTGATTTTCCTTTTCTTCAATTTTATTCCTCAAGTCTTTTACCATGTTGCTTGCTTGTCTTATCTCATTGTTTAACTTTTGGAATTTCTTTTGGTGTAAGGTTTTTGTTTTCTCAAATTTTTTCCATTGTTTTCATGAGTTTTCCCCGTATCCCCTGAAGATTCCTAAACGTCTAAATGTTTAAATGCTATTTCTGGTATTTCCAGGACCTCTTATTCATAGTAATCCAGTGGGGTTGAGCAATTTTCAGTTGTTTGATTTTTTAAAATTGTTTGTGGGGTGCAGGGTAGTTGACTGGTATACCCATGACATATTGCTGTAGCTCTTAATAATGTGCTATTTTCTAGGTTGTGTAGGGTTACTTAGCCATTGTAAGTTAAAGGAGGGAGCTCTTATAGGAACGAGAAACCACAGGATGGAGAGATGAAGAAAATGGGAGAAAGATGGATATGTGGGGAAAGTGGTGGGAAAGAAGCTATAAAGTAGGGTATAAATAACAATACTAGTAACAAAGGGTCTTCCAGATGGACCAAAAAAGATTTTAAAATACTGGAAAAAGAACTTTTAAGAGGTGTTATAAAATTGAAGAGTTAATGTAGGTGAATATTTCACTAGGAGAAATAAGGATATAAAAGTATAATTGTAGGAGCAAAAAAAAGACAGAGGAAGAACGAATATAGGAGAAGGATAAAATGAAAAGGTGAGACAGATCAGAGAAGAATCTATGGGTTAAAAATAGAGGTAAAAAATGATAGGGGATTGGGTTGGGTGTGGCTAAGGAGTTCTGTTGCTATGGGAGTGTGCATGTGTATGCATCTGTGCTCTTAGGGGACTGGGTTTATCTGTCTGTCTGTCTGGGAAGTGTTTTTGCCTGCTAGAGGGTGGGGTCTCTTGACAAGGTGGAGTGCGTGTTTAAAAGGGAGAAGATATAGAAGATATAGAGGAAGACCAGAAGAGTTGGCCTAATGGCAAAAGGCTATGCTTGGCCTATGAGGGTGTCTGTGTTAGGTTTCTCAAGTATTATGATATTCTCACAGTGCTCCCAGAAGGCAGCAAGATGACGGGTTGGCTGTGTGGATTTGGATGGGATTTCAAACAGTACTGTTCTTCTTGGGGGAGCTGCGTGGTCTGAAGAAGCTAGTGTTGCTGAACAGTGGTGGGATAGGCAAGGCTAGTGAACTCCATCATGAAAGACAGGAAACAATTTCTCATGAGTCTACATTGCTTAGTCTTCCTAGGACATGCACACTGATGCCAGCGGGATGGGGCTGAGTGAACCAGGACCTTGAGAGTCAAAGAGGATGTGGAACAAAACGAAAGTAGAAAGCAAAGCCTTGAAGCAAAAAACAGACCTGTAGATTGTGTGAGGCCCACTTTCCAGACACGGGCATAGTAAAGGGGTTCTGTTGCTATGAGAACATGAATGTCTGTGCCCTCTGGCACCTGGGTTGGCTTGTCGATGGAAGGAAGCTATGCCAGTCTTTCACTAGAGTCTACTGTCCACACAGGGTTCCCAGAGACTGGCCAGGTGGGGCTTGGGTGTGTGGGGTTAGGTGTCCTTGTTCTTGCTGGGGGAAGATGTGTGCTCTGTAGCAGGGAGGACCACCAGTCAGTTACAGGGTGGGAAACAGTGGTTAGTTCTGAAAGATAGCAATCTGGCTGGTTTAGGGTTTTTTTGTTTTTGTTTCTGCCTATGTCTACCTGGTAAATGTGCACAGCTTCAGGGGGCTGTGTACTCTGGAAGAGAGGTCATGGGAGCCTAAAAGGGGTAGATATCAATTTACAATAAAATAAAAGTAGAATGTAAAAGTTAAGGAGCAAAATCATGTCCCTTGTTTGGGTGAGGGATACCGATCCTTGGTTGAAACAGAAAAGGGACCTATTCACCATATAGAAGTGGGTGTGGGCATGGAGTACAGTGAGGGAAAGGGGCTTAAGGGAAGATAATAAAGTGACGATTTTTGTTAGATAGACTGAGAAGAAGTCCTCACCAGGATTTCCATGCAGCTTGTCCTCCGTGCAGAGGTCCCAGGGGACAGGGAGTTGATAGGCTTGGATGAATAGGCTGGAACAGGGCGTGTGATCAGTTCCCACCAAAGTAGGAGAGCAGAAAGCCATGAAGTTGTGCCAGCAGCTACTAATGGTGGGAGGCTCAGTTGGTGTGTCTGAACTCTGACTATCTCTTAAAAGAAAAATAAAGGTAAAAACAAACAAAAAAGCAAACAACATAACTTAAAGCAAAGAACAGTGTACTTAGCTATGTGGTGGGTGTTTAGGTTCAAGAAACAAGGGCCCTACCCCACTGGGTTCTCGCCAGGATTCACAGATGGGATCCTCCCATAGTTGTCACCTGATGGCTATCAGAGGAACTCTGTTCTGTCTCATTATGCCCTGGCCTTGGCCTTTGGTCTCAGCTTGACTCCTTTGCTCTGTCTCGTGGTATCTGTGTACAGTCTCTGAGGCTTCTGGCCCCTCCCACTTCAGACAAAGATCTCAAATGTGTACCACTGATGGATTTTCAATGATTCTGAGATGTCTCTTTGTTCCTGCTTCTGACATGGCTCATCTTTATAGCCAGGGGAGTGGAAACTAAAACTGACCAATCCCTTCTATTTGTGCTACACATGACCTGTTTGCATAATTCCATCTGACCATCTGGTTTGAGTTACAGAGAAAGGGATAGAAGAAGCTTCATTTCATCATATACTTCTATTGGGAAAGAATATTCTTAAATCAATAATTCATGTAAAATAGTGGAGCAAAGTACACCCAAAGCAGAAGGGGAAAAAAAAGAATAAAAAGAAATTTTAACAAACAACAATTAAAGAAAGAATTTAAAAGCTAGTTTAAAAAAAGATTAGTTGAATTTGTAAAGTCTAACAGGACTGAAAAAAAAGAGGTAGAAAGAAAACAAATGGTCATGAATGAAAGAGGTAACATAAAGAATCTACAGAGAGTTAATAGTTAATGAGGCATACTTTTCCCAATTCTATGCACATACATTCAACAACTTAGATGAAGTTGATCAATTCTCCAATACCACAGATGTCGAAAACAAGTAAAATACAGTCATATACAACTAAAGAAATATAATATACGGTTAAAAACCTTTTTGAGAAAAAACTCTCCAAGCTAAATTATTTTACTGATGAATACTATTAAGTATTTAAGGGATAATTAGCATCAGTTCTAAGAAAATGTCTTCCATAAAATAGAGAGCACACTTTTAATGAGAACAGCATTACTTTAATCCAAAGCCAGTACCAAAAATAAGTGGAAATAAACATGAACCAACTACCCAATATCCCTCAGGAATATGTGTATAAAACTTTTCAAAAATACTAAAATAACTCAATCTTGCAATGTGTAAAAATAGTAATTCTCAAAAACTCACTGCCATCAAGTCAATGCTGATACATTGGCCATAACCATTTGGTGTTTATTTGGAGAATTTAAGTTTACTTCAATATTCAACAGTCAACAAATACAATCTACCAAATTAATAGACTAAAGAAGACAAAGCACATAAAATACCATGTAAGCATTTTGAAAAATACAATATTTAATCATGACAAAATCTCACAGCGTTAGGATTGCATGAGCACATTGTCAATTTGAGGTATGAAAAACACAGCTATAATCAATCATACTTAGTGAGTGATTTCACAACTATAATAAATAATTCTAAGCAATGAGTGTTTTCATTTCAAGAGTAGAAGGAAGACAATGATGTTCACACGAACTAATTCCTCATTATTTCGAGTTTCTTGTCAATGAGATAAAGAAGAAAAATGAAATAAAAGGCATACAGATAGGGAAGTACGACATAAAATTCTGTCTTCTGATTACATCATTTTCTACATAGAAAAACTCAGGAAAGAAACTAAAATATTCCTATAATGAACAACTGAGTTTAACACAGCTGTAGCACACAATGAACATATTTTTTTAAATAATGTGTACTAGCAATAAATTGTGAACTAAAAATTCTAAAAGCAAGACCATTTAAAATACCTCCCCTAAATGATATATTTGTTTTTAAGTATAATAAAACAACATCGACAGTGCATATGGGCTGCAGGCTAGGTTTTAATTGCCATACAGAAGACCTGTGTAAATTCCACAGCATTTGTGGATTCTCCCTCAAAAGATCAATTGATTTAACTCCTCTGCAATCAAAATTTTAGCAGGATTCCAAAGTTTACATACAAAAAATAGATCTACAACAGTCATAATTATATGAAAAAAAGAATAAATTTAGATGAATTATATTTGACTTTAAAATATACTAGATCCTTGAACAAAATAAAGATATCAGACATGGGTCAATATAAATAAGACCAATTAAATTATTTTTCACAAAATTGCAAAAGAAACTCATTGGAAAAATGATTATATACCCTTTTTAAGGTATTGGAGAAATTCTACCCACCCATAGACCACTAAGAAAAAACAAACATGCAAAAATAAATTGTACCGCTTACACAGCACTTGATTATTCATGTAAGTGTAAATTAAAAATCACAAAACATTTAGGAGAAAATATTCCTTACCAAGTTTTGGCAAAGGATTCTTAGACATGACACTGAAATAATAATCTAAAATAAATTGAAGTTTAAGAAAATTTAAATATTTTATGCACTAAAGAATTGATAAGAAAATAAAAGTCAAACTACAGACTGAGATAATATATTTGGTTATAGAACTTCAAGAAAGGGAATAAGAAAATGCTAGGTCCACAAGACACCTGCTATTGAAGACCCTCAGGAATGTAGGTGAACTCTGACACACACCTGGTTGCCATGAGTTGGAATCAACTCATAGATACATTTTAAGAAATATATAAATACATAAAAGAGTACTAATACACAATAGTAAGAAAACAGTCATGTTTTACAAAATACTTGAACAAGTACTTCACCCCAGAGGATATACAGATTTCAAATAAGCACAGATAACATATTCAAAATCATTAGCCCTTAAAGAAAAAAATCATTATTGTTGGGTGGATTCAAACTGCTAGCTTTTAATTTAAGATTCTAAATTATAGCAAACCTACAAGACAGAGTAGAACTTCCCCAAAGAAATGCTAAGACCGCAATCCTTACAGACACAGCTCTGCTTTCTTCCACAGAGCAACTGGTGTGGACTGCTGACCATTCAGTTCAGAGCAGAACAATTAACTACGGTGCGACCAGGACGTCTTCACTAGCTTTAAGGGGAATGAAGATTCAATTATGTAGCTAGTGGAATAACTTTAAAAAATAAAGTATTGACGATACCAAAGTCTGGCATAGATGAAGAACAAGACAGCCCTCATATATTAGTAGTGAGAATGCAAACTCTTATCTCTGCTTGACTCTGAAGAACAATTTTACAGTCTTTCAGCAGCTAAATAGAACTCACTGTGGTAAAAAGTAACCCCTCTCCTCGATGGTATGCCCTAGAGGAATGAAAGTAGGCGTTCATACTCCAATCAGTGCACATTGCTTACAGCAACTCAGTCTATAAATGTCCCAGACAGAAAACAACCTCAAGGTGCTTCAGTGAGTAACTAGTTAAACAAACCAAGGAATGTTCACATAATAAACATTGTTCAGTCTTAAAATGCAGCAACTTAGATGAATCTCCACGGGATTATTGTGACTCAAAGGAAAGTCTCAAATGGCTGCCTGCTGCATGATGGCATCAATACGGTGGTTTTTAAAAGACACCGTGATAGACTGGTACCACATTGAGCACTGGAGCGCAATGCTCCACTGCTGAGAGGTTGGCTGAGCAAACCTACCAAGTGATTCCAAGGGAGAAAGACCTCGGATTTTTCTTCTGTAAAGATTAGATCCAAGAGAAGCCTGTGGGGCAGTGACTCCGTCGCAGGGGGTCACTGCAAGAACAAGGTCTTGGGGGCAAGTGTGATCACAATGAGCAACATCAGAGTCTTTGGGGGATGCTATAATTGATTAGTCTATTCATTATAGTGGTAACTACACAACTCTCTGCAGGTGTGAAGACTGATATAACTGTATGCCAAAAATCAACTTTATAATTTGTGATTTTTAACAATCAAATGAATCATTGACGTCGAGAGTTGTGACTTGTTTTGGCTGTCCTGGCACAGTGAGTTGTGCGAGTCGTTTTTCTCACTCACTTTTGCCACATGATGAAAGGAGTTTTCAGGTTGCCATAAGGTCGAGACACTAAGTTAATGGCATGTCAGAATGTCACATATTTAAAGCAGAGGTTTCTTCAAGAAATCAAAGACAAACATATTGTTTATCTATCAGTATGCCATCTTATCTATCTGCTGATCTAGCTGATTGGTTACATTCTACATTCTGTCTTATATGGATTATTATGAGTCCATTTAGAAATTCTAGTACTGTGGG
>NW_022111379.1:21536682-21538225 GCF_000313985.2 Echinops telfairi
TTGTGCAAGGTGAACCAACTGAGGTGCGGACTGATGCTTCTGCTATTTGTCATTTTCTCTTCAGTCAGGGCCTGGACGAGATTGTTTCCTTTCTCCCACGAAGCTGTTGGTAGTTTTGAACTGCTGGCCTTGCAGTTATCACACCAATACCTAACACTATGCCACTTGGGCCATTAATATCAGATATAGTTTAAAGCACATAGCACCAGTAGAGAAAAGATGAATATTCCATAACATTTTGGTCTACTGGAAGATGCAGAGATTGCTAATTGTGGTCAGAGGTCAGCTCACAAACATCCTCCCTGCTGCCAGACCGCTGTCTCCCCAAGCCATAGGGGACATAGTGTCTCCCCACTCCCTGCTGCTGGGGACAATGGACAAGCTCCAGTAGGAGGAGTTCACATCTTACTGATAATGGTCTCTATCAGTTAAGCCAAGAACAAGTCAAACTGGCTCTGTGACATCCAAAATTAAGCTACCATCCTAATTCTAGGACCCGCCCATCTTGTCCCATGTATATCCCCAATCCCTCCTCTTCCTATTGCACGTATGTCCGTAGACCACCCCCTCATACTGTGTAACCTATAGTGCAACCCCTGCCTGTGACGTATGACTTTACCTGTAATTAGTGGGCTTGCACACCCCCAAAGATATATAGGTGTGGGTCAGAATAGAGATCTCTCTCTCTGTGCTCTCGCTGGTCCCGCTCACTTCTCTTCCCCAACTCTTTCCCTTGTTCCCTTTACTGTCCTTCCCTTCCCCCTCTCTGCACGTGGACCACCAAGCAGGGCTGAGGTGAGCAATGCTACCATGTAATGTGTCTGACTGCATTATTGTAATATCTCTCATGCTCCAGATGATTTTAATATAATACTTATATACCTCAACTGTACAATTGTGCATTTACTGAACCCGTGGGTAGTAGTGTTGGGGGGTTGGTTCCCCCCAAAACTATATAGTACAGCTAATGTGTGTGCAAAATGTCAAAATCAAGCTCATTCCCATCAAGTTGATTCTAAATCATAGAGACCCTATAGGACAGGAAGAACTGCCTCTGTGCATTTCCAAGACTGTGACTCTTTGTGGGAGGAGGAAACCTTGTCTTTTTCCCTTGGAGCGGTTGGTGGTTTCGAACAACTGACCTGCTGTTATCAATCCAATGCATAATCACTATGCCAGTAGGGCTCCTTCTGGTAATGCAGCCTCCCAATATATAAAGAAAATTAGACAAATCCTGGTCCAAATTTTTCGCATCATTATTGATGTATTTCTATATATCATCTGCAAATAATGAAAATTTCACTTCTTGTTTCCTGAGACGTAAACCTTTGATATCCTTCTATTGCCTTTTATTATTTGCTAGGACCTCCAGGATGATGTTGAATAAAAGTGGGGACAAGAGGTATCCTCAATGAAGTCTAACCTGTCAGTCAGGTCACAGTCTGAAGATGTCTCCTTGCATTATATTGAGGTAATTTCCTTAAAATCCTACCTTCTTGAAAGTCATAATTAGGAGCAGGTGTTGAATAGATGCTTTTTCTGT
>NW_022111379.1:21538781-21544628 GCF_000313985.2 Echinops telfairi
CTATCAGAAGAGAATCTGAATCTTGCTCTTTAATCATCCAGCACCTAAAGCAAATGGAAGAAATGCTGACGTCAAAGAGCTGAACAGCACATTTCTAAGAAGAACTTGAAAGGAAAATGTGCAAATATCTAGAGTTAGAGTCAGAGTCAAGATATACTGAAATACTAAAGGAAAATTCAAACTTTGAGTTGCACTCTTGAAAGATTTTGTAGTCAAAATATTAAATGATTCAGGAAACACCGAAAGAAGTTGGTAAAGAACACAGCCGCTCTATCATAAAGAACCACTTCAAGACCTATTGAGAGAAGCTCAAGCTACACTGACAGCATTATCCAAAATAAACTCCAGGAATTAATGGACTACCAATTGAAATGTTTCAACAAGATAATGAGGTATTGGAGGCACTTTGTGGATCATCATAAATTATTGATAAACTTGAGAAGAATGGGAATTCCAGAACATTCTATTGTTCTCATGTGAATGAAACTTGTAGATAGATCAAGAGACAGTTGTGCAAACAGAACAAGGGAATATTGCATGATTTAAATCAGGAAAGGCATGTGTCAGGATTGTATCCTCTCACCATACTTACTCAATCTTTATGCTGAGCAAATAATCCGAGAAGCTGGATTATTTGAAGAAGCATGCGACATTGGATCAGAGGGAGGCTGTTTAGCCACTTTTGATATGTAGATGATATAACCTCGCTTGCTGAAAGTGAGCAGGACTTGAAGTACTTTTTGATAAAGTTCAAGGACTCCGGTCTTCAGTATGAATTAAAATTCAATGTCAAGAAGACTAAAATCCTCACAACTAGATGAACAGGCAACATCCTGACAGGCAGAGAAAATATTGACGTTTTCAAGGATGTTGTCTTGCTTAGATCTACAATCAATATTCATGGAAACAGCAGTGAGGAGATCAGTTGACACATTCCATTGTGTGAATCTGCTGCAAAGACGCCTTAAAAGCTGGACGTTGACTAAGGAAGATTGAAGAATAAATGATGCATTTGAATTTTGGTGCTGGAAAAGTACCATGGACTGCCAAAAGAACAGACAAATCGGTCTGGGAAGATGAATAGCCAGAAGGCTCCTTTGAGGCAAGGATGGAGAGACTTGGTCTTAAGGCTTCTGGGCGTCCATTCCCTGGTGAAAACACATCATGTTTGGAAAAGAGCTAATGAAAAAGAGGAGAGCCCTTGACAAGATGGATTGGCTCAGTTGCTGCAACAATGGGCTCAAACATAAGAACAATTGTGAGGACCAGGCAGTGTGGGTCACTATGGGTCAGAATGGGCTCAATCACAACTCAACACACAACTACATATAATGGTTGTTATCCCTCCCTCTCATCATAGTCAAACACTGATAATCTTTATGCTTCCCTTTTGTTTGTTTATTTGAAATGAACTTGGATGTCACGAAAGAATCCAAGTCCATTTCAGTTTTATTTTTCCTCCTTGTACAGATACTCAGACCAGTTTGGGTTTTGTTTGTTTGTTTGTTTGTTTGTTTGTTTGTAGTTTGGGTGAGGGTTTACAAAGAAAATTAGTTTTCCATTAAAAAATTTATACATATGGAACTATGGAATTATATATGTGTGTTAGTCTGGGTACTTTAGAGAAACAAATCCACAGAAACTCATATAAGTATAAGAGAATTTTATATAAAGGGTAAGTGCACATCAAGAAAACATCCCAACCCAGTGCTGCCCAAGCCCACAAGTCCAATATTAACCCATATGTCCAACACCAATCCACAAAGTCCTCCTCCAGCTCACGAAACAGATGCAATGATGCCGACTGCAGGAGGAAAGCCTAGTCAATGAACGTGTAAGCATCTCAGCACTGGCAGGGGTCTCCACACGGCTGTTCCAGCACCCAGGGCTGCATCAGGGTAGGTCCATGTGGCTTCTCCTCAGGGATGCCTTGCAGGAAGTGAGGCTTGCCAGCTGAAGTAGGGAACTGGCTAAGGCAACTGCACCCTGGTGCGACCATCAGAAAGCAAGAGACCTGAGAACTAGAAAAGTGAGACTCACTGATCCATTTATCTCTCTGCCCTTCAATTAACCCCACATGTGTTTAGCAGCCAGGTTGCCACAATAAACTTTAACTATCTCAATATATATATATGAAAGTCACTGGCAAAAAAAAAAGAGACAGAGATTGTTTTATGGTGTTGTGTGCAATCCCTTCTTTTACCATTTCCATTCACCTTTCATTTTTGTCCTTTCCTGCCTCTAAGCTTTTTTTTAGGCCACATGCAACCTCTTTGGTTTCATACAGTTGCTTGCAGTGAGGTGTATGTTCATCAATGGTGTTTCTACTTTTCAGGTATCTTTGAATTAGCATTTCTTTCTTCACCTGCAACTCTTTGGTCATAATTGTTTACTCACTTTCAAGTCCCCAAACCCTTATTTTCATCTTGTTAAATCTTACTTTAATTTACTGATACTATTTTCTTCATTTTGGTATATTGTTAGCTGAACTCTTATCAACGATATGTAATTTGTAGCTTCTTGTTTCTGTTTGTTCAGCCCTTCTCTCTAAGGTACCAACAGTGCTTTCCAGCAATGCACTGATTAAATTAATCTTCCTTGTGTTAAAAGAACACATCAAATCATTTAATGCTGCATCCAAATTCATTCTTTAGATGATTTCCAGTTCACATTTTAGAAATTGTTATTGTTGTTACTGTTAGGTGCCAGAGAGTTGGTCCTGATCCTTAGCAACCTCATGCAGAGCAGAAGGACACACTGTCTGGTTTGGGGCCACCCTCACAGTCATTGTCATGTTTGAGCCCATTATTGCAGCCACTGTGTCAATCCATCTCCTTGACTGTTTTCTTCTTTCTCACTGATCTTCTCCCTTACCAAACGTGATGTCCATTTCCAAGGACTGGTTTCTTCTTCTGATAACACTTAGAAGCACGTGAGAAGAAGGTCCAAAGTCTGTGAAGTTCTGGGTCCTGAGGTTGTGATCTCTATCTGTTTCATTTGCTTTCTTGGATCTTTGTTTGGTAAAGGGTTGGGATAGTGTACCTGCTTAGTCCACCATCTTAGACCCTTCTCCCTCCCTCCCATCGTATTTGGATAGCCAATAATTAGTCATCTTTATGCTTCTCTTTGTTTGCTTGAAATGATCTTGTACATCACAAAAGAACCCGAGTCCATTTCAGTCTTACTTTCCCTTCTTTTATAGCCACTCGGAGCAATGTTGAGATCTGAGAGGTAAGGAATCAGGAAGGGTTTGAAGACTCTTACACTCTCTCTCTCTCATTTTCATTTCACTTCTTCATTTGTTTTTATGTACTCAGCTATTTATTTATCTTTTGGTTTGAAATTATCATCTTCTTTGTCACTAAAGACTCTAAGTCCATTTTTCCTGTTCCTGTGTACTTGTTTGCATATGTCGTTTCCCCTGTGGGTGACAATATTTGTAAAGAGAACCTAGTCTATGTAGTTACACAGCCCATCTCCTCTAAACAAATTAGGGGCAGCATCCCATTAAAGGCCCCTCCTTGACCTTTTTGCTCCCTTCCTCCATAGTTTCCTGTCTCCTCCCTCTCCGTCTGCCCTGCCCCTGCCCCCATTATCATCTCTAAAGTCTTGTCCTTTGGTGTGAAAAACATTATTCTTTTTCTCCCCCCTAACTTTTTGCTTCTTAAACCTATGATTAAAACATATCTATTTACAATGGACATATCTGATAAAACGATTGTTTAAGACAATTTGGGACCTCATTCAATTTATGAAAGTGGCTCCACATTTAAATTGTGGAACTAAATCCCTGGGTGAGGAGACCACAAAGAGCATATTTCCTAGTACAGGTAGTATTTAAGTCAGTGACATAAGCTGCTATTAATGAAACCTGGATTCATGTTTTCAAGATTTCTTACACCTAGATTGAGTGAAAAGAACAGCTGTGGACTCCATTCCAAGTACTCCTGACCCTGCAGAGCACAATAGTCCTGCCCACCGGGTTTTCAAGGCCATAATCTTAACTAACACAACCTACCGCATCTTTGTCTTATGGCTTGACTTGTGGGTTCTAACTGCTGAGCTTTCAGTTAGCATGCTTAACCGCTTAATTATATCTTCCCAAAGTATATGTGCTAAATCCTAATCCCTGTTATCTAAGGCCTTTTTGGGTTGGAACTACACCAAATGTTAGTTTGGTTGCTTGTCTGGGGCTTTCAGCTTTAGTGGAAAGGATCACTGACGGCATAATGGATCCGAACCAAACTCACTGCCCCAGAGTCAGTGCCGACTCACTGTGCCCCCTGTGCATTTCCGAGACTGTCATTGTTGACAGGAGTAGAAAGTCCAGTCTTTCTCCTGTGGGACTGGTGGGGGGTTCAAACTGCCAACCCTGTGGATTGTAGCCCAACAGGTAATTACTATGCCACCATGGCATATTGGTAAGTTGAGAAAAAGTCATCAATTCAAATCCACTGGTAATTCCTATTTCTGCAGTTGAAAAGGCTGGCCCAGTGCTACACTATTGGACAGAACCACTCTTCGTTGAAATTGATTTGATGACACAAAGCAACATAATTGTGATGTAATCTCATCACACTAGGGCCTTTTCTTTATTATGTTCATGGAGCCATGCAAGTGTAGAGTTTATCTTGATCCAATTAATTCTCAGAGTATATTAGGCACAGAGAGGCAAGCACAGTTTTGGGGGAAGTATAGGGGGTACCAAAATAACTCTGGAATGTCCCCCCCAGAGCTATGTATTTAATTTTTTTTACAAAACAACCTTATCACCTTCAAAGTGCTCTCCATTACACTTAACACATTTGTAAAATCACTGTCCTGTCATGTCCCTCTTAATTCATGGAAACACAATGAAGTCACAGGGAGCGAGGTCAGGTGAGTAAGGTGTGTGGCATGAGAGGCATGCTGGTTGGTTTGTTTTTCCCCAAAACTAGTGCACTGAGATGGTTGCATGAGCAGGTACATGCCGTGGTGGCAAACCCAGTCCCTGGTCTGCCACAAATCAGGCCTCTTTTTCACACACTGTTTCTTAATCTTTTCAGAACCTCTAAATCAAAAAATCAAATGCGCATTCTCTGGATCTTTGATTTCACTTGACCAGTTTTAGGGGGCTAGGTGATGATGACATTGTCCACTGGCTTGATTGATGTTTGCCTTCAGGGTCATAAGAAGTGCACCCTGTCACCTACCCAGCAATACTCTTGGGCAAAGCCTGGGTTGCTTTGGAGCTTTTCTTGCAAAGCATGGCACGTTCCCAGGGGACGCTCTTTTTTCCTGGTCAGTCAGAACCCGAGGCCCAGATTTCACAGCGACCTTTCGCATTCCCAAATCTGCTTTGAAAACTCGCTGAACCGAGCTCCCAGGTCATCCAGATCGCTTCCCCATCTGCCTAATGGTCCATCCTCAGTCTGTGAGCACAAGCGCAAGAATTTTGTTGACATTTTCATCCATTTGGGAAGTTCTGATGAACATCCAGATGAGGTTTGTCCTCAACTAACGGTTCACCTTTTTCGAAACAAGAAAATCACTCATACACTTGAATTTTTCCTATAGCGCTATCCTTGTAAACTGTGTTCAACAGCACAACAGTTTCTGTGGCATTTTTCCCAACAGGAAACAAAATTTCACAGTCATATACTGTTCTCTTAAATCAGTCATGGTGGGGGGCAGGTGGGGGGAGTGGCGTAGGGAGTGGGGTAGGGGGAGGTTAGAGTGAAACTGCATTTACGAAAAAATTCACTGACCAGAGAAAACCTTTCCAGGCAACGCCACTGTGTGCACTAACTCAAAGCAAGGTGTTCCAAGCTTGTCTAGCGGGGGGGAAATGAATACTATTAAAGCTGT
>NW_022111379.1:21545262-21547185 GCF_000313985.2 Echinops telfairi
ATTGACAAGCTACAGAATAATGTTAATTCATAGAAAAATGGTCAGTCTGTTCTGTTACTAATTGCTAAGGAGAAATTTAAGACATTTAAGATAGGATACTTTTCCTGAAAAATAAAAAATATTGCTCCTGAGAGCTACTTTGCCATATCCGGAAGTCTCCTCAGATGTGTGATTGCTACATTATAAAGTTCTACCAAGATATATAAAAAAGTTTACCAGGTGAGCTTGTCAATTCTGTAAGTCAGGATGAAATGTGTCTTAATTCTCAGATACAACAGTTAGACTCAGTGCCTCAGAGGTAAAGAGAGATTGGCTTGACAGGTTCAAAAATGTTGCCTCGGCTCAGGGAGTTGTATGCCCTAAGGGAAGCTGGGTATCATTTGTAAGAGCAGAACCCAACTTGATTCTGGTTGATAAATGACTTCAAGAAAAGCTCTTTTATTAAAATAAATTCAGATTGGTTTCTCTTCTGCCATTGGGGACACTGATACATCCTTGATTTTCTATTCCAATAATGTATTTAGTTGTAACTAGCAAAACGTCCTAATGACTGTGGCTTCAATACATAAAATTTTTTGTTGGTGTTGCTGTTACACATCCAGAAGTGAGCATTCTAGAGCTGGTACCACGCATCCTTCTATCTTTCTGCTCAGGCATCTTTAGTTAGTGGATGTCATCTTCAGAAGCTTAGGATGGCTGTAGAAACTTGAGGTTTTGCTTCTGCGTTCCTGGTGGGTGGGGGTGGGGGGAACCCAGTGGGAAACATGTCAAAGAGAAGCCTAAGGATACTTTCTATGAAAATCTTTAGTGAACACTAAGTCTACTACGCCTTCATTTGCATGTATTTAGCCATAAGAGGGTCAATGAATATCCCTTATCCCATTAAGAGGAAAGTGAATTTTCACATTCTTCTCTCCCACTCTCCCTCCCTCCTTTCCTCCCTTCTTTCCTTCCTTACTTCCTGGGGTGATTTGTCATATATTAAATCTTAATCTTGATTGTAAAGATGAGAATAGATATCGTGTCCCCAGAATAGGCTCACTGTTTTTACATCATTCTAGTTTCTTATTTGTAAAGTATCTAAGTTGTGACCACTGTCTTCTCTGCTGATCTTGATCTGATTGAAATAAGAGGGAGAGGGGAGCTTCTTTGAAATCTTCATAGTAAAACTAATGGTAAGAATGATAAACTTCTGAAGAAAAGCAATATAGAATGTATTAAGTAGGAAACATTTGGCTACAGATTTGTGTAGCAGTAACTCCCATTGTATATAAAAATGTATAGAGCTAAGACACAGGAAAATATTTGAGAAACATGAAAAATAATTCAGTTTACAGATAGCAAATGCACTGCATTGTTTCAATCTTTCAGCCAAAAGCAAAAGGTGAGTCAGTAGCCTTATACAAGGATTACTTAGAAGTTAAAAAACAATGATAAATACTTAAGAAAGCAAGTAATTTTCTCTAGGACTTTTCCCTAGAGAAAAATAATAGAGTGAATAAAGCATATTAAATATTAAAGAACACTATGTCAGGACATGGGAAAATAGACCTCATAAGTCTAAAGTAGAAATGTTTCTAGATTCCTGTAAGGATTTGTGAAATGAACTTGCATTCAATTGACATCAGACTATGAAGGATGGCTTTACTTGTAAATAACAGCAAGCAGTCATAACCTTCTTTTTTAAAAAATGTACCATTTTTGCTTCAGACCATCAGTGGAATGTGTATAGTGTTAGACAAGAGATCTTGAATGTGTATGGAAAATATTCTTGCCTTCAATGTTCTTCAAATATGCAGCAGCTCTGCAGTCTGGATTTGAATTTCAGAGTAAAAATTAAGATTCTCTGAATACTTTTTCATGATTCCCCTCCCAAGATTACTGATGAGTCAGAGACTCCTGAAAACAGATTCATTGTTTTTT
>NW_022111379.1:21549783-21571494 GCF_000313985.2 Echinops telfairi
AATTTCTTGGCATAGACAGGTAAGTGCTCCTAGTGCTTCATCCCTTGTTAAAATATATTTGAATTGTTTGTCTATCAATTTCTGGATCTTTGTTTTGGCTAATGCTTTCAGTGAAACCTGGCTTTTTCCCCCTTCAGTATCATTTGTTCTTTGTCATATGCTATCTCTTGAAATGCTTGGCCATCAACTGGTTCAACGTTTTTGGCATCATGACCCTGTGTTCTTTCCATCTTCTTGTGATGCTTTGTGTGGCATTCGATATTTTGTCCACAGAATCTTGCTTTCACTGTTGCAACTTGTTTTCCCCTTTAGTTCTTTCAGTTGGAGATACCCTGAGCATGTTCTTCCTTTTTGGTTTTCCAGCTTTACATTTTGGGACATGACGTTATAATACTTTACTTTGTCATCTCGAGTTGTCCTTTGAAAATTTCTATTCAGCATTTTTTTTCATCGTGTCATCCATTTGCCTTCAGCACCCTATGATTGAGTGAAAATTTTAGTGTCTTCTGACATCCATTTTGATCTTTCCTTTATTTCCTGTTTTTTTAAAGATTTTTGTCTTTCTTCATGAATGATGGAATGATGTTCTTAATGTCACCCCACCTATCATCAGATCATCTGTCATGAGTGTTCAATGAGTCAAATTTACTCTGGAGATGTTCTCTAAATTTAGGTGGGATAGACCCAAGGTTGTCTTTTAGCTCCTGTGGATTTCTTTGAACTTTCTTCAGTTTCATCTTGAACTTACATATGTTTCATACTCAGCCCCTGGACGCAGCTTCTGATATTGAGCACCTGTGGAACCCCTTCTCACAGATTCAGTCAATGTAGTTTCTATCTGTTCCGCATGGGGAACTCGAAGTCCATGTGTTTAGTCATAGTTTGTGTGGTTGAAAAAGGTATTTGCTATGAGGAAGTCACTGATCTTAAAATGTTCGATCATGTGATCACCAGCTTGCTACTATCGCCAAGACCATATTTCCCAACTCCTGTTCCTTTCTCGTTGTTTCCAACATCTGCATTCCAATTGTCAAAAATTATCCATGCATTTTGATTCCATGGGTGATCAATTTCAGAATGAAGATGTTGGTAGAATTATTCAATTTCTTCATGCCTACCTTCAGTCGTTGGTGCATAAATTTTAATAATAGTATATTATTTGAATTTCCTTGCATGCACCTAGATATCATCCTATCACACACAGCTTTGTACTGTAAGACAGATCTTGAAGTGTATTTTTTGATAATAGCAGCAATTCTATTGAATCTGTCATTCCTGGTATAATACACCACATGGTTGTCTGACTCAAAGTGGCCGGTGCCGGCCCATCTCAGCTCACTAATACCTATTATTTCCATCTTTATGTGTTCCAGTTCATTTCTCACAACTTCTGGTTTTTCTAGATTCATCCTCCTACATTTGAAATCCCAATTATTATTTGATGGCTACAGCTGTTTCTCCTCATGTTGAGTGGAGCCCTACGAGCAAGTGAACGTCCTGACGCCTCCATCCATCTCGTTAAGGTCGACTCGACTTTGAGAAGGAAGCTCTTCCCCAGTCATATTCTGAGTGCCTTCCAACCCGGGCAGTTCATCTTCCGTCACTCTCTCTGACAATATTCTTCTTCTGCCCGTGATGTTCTCAGTCTCGGACAATATTTCCACGCTATCAATCAGGTTTCCAGTGACTGTAGGAACACTAGGTGTTGGCTGCTACTCAATGGTGTGTAAAGATCAGAGTAAGTGAAATCCCTCTGAAGTGGACCATTGATTCCTTTTTCATAGGCTCCTTTTAGTTGGGAAGCTCTGCTGAAACCTGTTTGCTTTGGGTGATCCTGCTGGTATTTGAACTACCAGTGACATAGCTTCCAGCATCACAGCAACCCATAAGCCACCACAGTACAGAAAAGGAGACAGATATCACCCCAATGAGCAACCTTTAAGCTAAGAATTTTACCGAGCATCTTAGAATATGGGTTCATAGGAATACTCTTCTCAGTAATCAACGGTAAAAATGACCCGACATATAATTTCACTGAACAGAATGGTGATGTAGAAAATTACTCCAAGGACCAGAACAATATCTCTCAGCTGAAAAATTACATGTATTGGGAAGATTTTATTTTTCTTTCCTTCTAAGAGGTTTCTGTACACCTATCTTTTAGTGTCTAGAATTTTTGTCTTCATAGATAGCTGTTAGGGTGTGGGCTGGATTGTGTTCTTCCCTCAAATAAGCTGAAATCCTCACGCTTGTATCTGTGAACGTAAATTTCTCTGGAAATAGGCCTGTCTTTGAATATATTATCACTTGAGCTAGTGAGGTAATAGTGGAATAGTGGGCCCAACTACCTTCATGTTGGTGTCTTATAAGGAGGGAAATTAAAGTGGAGACAGAGTCATACAGGGGGACATACTGTGTGATGATGCAGTTATAAACAAGCAAGGTCACGTAACACCTGGTAGTACTGGAAACTGGAAGAGATACGGAACAATCCTCCCCTCGAGTGAACAGAGAGAACACTGCTCTGATTGATGGGGCCCCGAATTTAGAAGTCTAGCTGGCAGAATCGAAATGATACATTTTTGCTCTTTAAAGTCACCCACTTCATGTTATTGTTACAACAGCACTGATAAATGAAGATGCATCATAATAGTTTCCCACGTCTTCATAAATCTCTGTGAATTTAAATTCGCATCTTTTGTGTCAATCTTCTTAGGTGGTTTTGGAAATAGTGACTATTATAAATATATACACTTACCTACGCTTATGTCTGTAATTGTATTTTTAAAAAATATACATAAAACCTAGCACTTTTGATTAGGTAAGAGAGAGAGAGATAAAGCACAGGTAAATTAATTTTAAAGTGATGACAAAAGAGGAAAGCATCAAAGTTAATTCAATTTGAAAGTCCAATCTCTTTAACAAATCCTGGTATTCAGCAGCAGCAAAATGAAACAAAAGTCCTACCTCACATCAGGTACAAACACTAACACAAGATGAAGTAAAGACAAAAATGTATAAAGATCAGTAAAGAAAAAAGATAGGGGCACATTTGGGGGCTCTAGTTTATGATGACACAAACAGTCTATCAAACATAATTTCAAATGCACACACAGCATAAAATAAACTCGACAACTGAGGCATCCTGAAAATTACGAACATGTATATCAAAAGACTTGACCAGCAGAGTAAAAGGAAGAGATTTGGTAATGAAATCTCTCAACAGACTGAAAGGTGGGAGAACTTCCGCTCCCCAACAACAAGAAGACAAACAACACAATGGAGCAAGGACATAAACAGATACTTCTCCAAGGAAGCCACGGGCTGCCAGCAAACACATGAAGAAAAGTTTGTGAGCATTACCAATAAAAAAAGGTCTAAATCAGACTAGACAAGATCAAGCACATGTTTGTTTGACTGCCTCCTGTTTCTGTTTCATGTGATTTTCTGTATATGAAATCCAGGGTTGGTAGATCTATAGAGACAGTGACTGGACAGGGCATAGCAGGGGAGGAAAGGAGGAAATGGGGGAGCAAAGAGGGGAATATGGGGAGCTATTGATTTTGAAATTGAAATTGATTGTGGTAATGATTGCACAGATTTTCTCAGGATGATTGAACAATTAAATTATATGCTACGTAAAGTATATGACAACAAAATGTATTTTAAAGCAGATGAAAATCAAAATAATAAAATATTATCTCGCACCAGCATTAATAACAAAGTTGATAAAAGAAAAAAGGAAACAAAACATGCTGCTGAGGGTGTAGAAATATTAGAGGACTCATGCATTGCTGGAGGAACTGTACAACAAATAAGGAAAATATTTTGGCACTTCCTTAAAACGTTGGAAATAGAAATACAATATGATCAAGCAAGTCCACTAGTAGGTACATATTTTAGAGACAAAAGAACAATGATATAAACAGATATGTGCACATCAATGTTGACTGGCACAACTTTTACAATAGCAAATGATGGAAACAACCTGGATGTCTATCAACAGATAAGTCTGTGGTTGAGAGCTGTGTCTAACGTTAAAGAATCACAAGGAGTCAGCAACACAAGCCATAACATGGATGAAGCTAGGCAACATTGTGCTGACTCCAATAAACCATTACAAAAAAAAAGCACGTTTTATGAATTCACTATAATAAAAAAAGCAAAACTTAAAACATAGAAAGAACGTTTCTCTGATGCTTACCAGGAGAACAGAGGATAAACCTCGAATGAGGGGTCATCACTCCTCATTTCCTCTGCAGCTTGTCTACGCTTGTGGTTTGTGTTTTGCTAGAAGCTATGCTGTCAGTATTTCCAATAACAGGTCAGTCAGCGTGGACAGATTTTAGCAGAGCTACCAAACTGAGACAAACTAGACAGATGGAATAAGCAGTGCACTTATTTAAAAACACACTGAACAGCTTAGGAATAGCAGCAGAACACTGTCTGATGTAGTGCCCGTTGATAAGGACTTCAGATTGGAAATCACTCAAAAGACAACCAGGGAAGAGTAGTGCTTACATGGAGGGCGTGGACAGGGCAAAGCATACAGACATTAACATTCTTCACCACCACTGTCATTCAAATGTATCAGTTCCTCTTCAGGCCTCCTAATTCAATGTCCAGCTTTAACGCATTTAAATTGACTGCAGCTTGGTTCAGGCACACCATATTCCTCAAAATAACATCCTTGCTTTTTAACGCTTTAAAGGGTTCTCATGCGGCAGATGTACCCAATGCAAACATCATTGGATCTCTCGATAACGGTTTCCATGAGCATTGCTTGTGGATGCAAACAAGATGACATCCTTGACAACACCAATCTTCCCTCCATTTATCATGATGCTACCTATTTGTCCCGTTGTGAGAATTTGGGTTTTCTTTACATTGAGTAGTAATCCATACTGAAGGCTGAAATTCTTGATCTTCATCAGCAAGTGCTTCAAGTCCTCCTCACTTTCAAGCAGGTGACACATCAAGGTGTGTCATCTGCATATCTAAGGTTTTTAATAAGGCTTCCTACAATCCTGATGTCACATGCTTCTTCACATAATCCAGCTTCTCTGATGATCTGCTCAGCATGAATAAGTATGGTGAGAGGTTCCACCCTTTATGCACATCTTTTCTGGTTTTAAACCATGCAGTATTCCTTTGTTCTGTCACACAACTGCCTCTTGATCCATGTACAAGCACATTTAAATGATCTGGAATTCCCCAAAGCAATCCATAGTTGGTTATGAACCACACAGTTGATCTTGCATAATTGCATCATGCTATGTCCTGCTTCTTTTTTGTTAACAAGGTCACATTTTCCAACTACTGTTGCTTTCTATTTGTTTCTAACTTTTCATTCTACGTGATCAATGCTTGTTGATTGCATGCTCAATCAATTTCAGACTGAAGATGTTTGTAGAATGCTTCCATATCTGCATCACTAGCTTTATCTCTAAGTTAATGTATTTGAATAATAGCTCTATTAACAGGACTTATTTGTAGATATATGTTATTATCCTATAACAGACAAAATTGGACTTCAAGATAGACCTTGAAAAGTTCCTTTAGATCATGACTAGGAAGCCATTTCTCTAGAATCTGTCATCTGGGGCACAGGAAGCCCTGCGGTTCTCTGATTCAAATTGGCAAAACCAGCTCACTGATGCCTAGAATATAAAACTTTATGTATTCTGTTTCACTTTTAATGATTTCCAGTTTTTCTCGATTCCTACTTCATACACCCCACATTATGATTAAGATGCAAGCATCTTTTCCTTTTGAGTTCCTCATGAGCACATGAAAATCCCTTTACGTCATCAATCATGAATGTTGGCACTACTTTAAGGAGGCAGCTTCAACCCAATCATATTTTGAGTGTTTTCTGACCTGAGAGGCTGTTCTTCTGGTGTGATATCAGGCAATACGTTGCTGTTATTCATAAGGTTTTCCGTGGGAAATCGCTCAAAAGTAGACAGCATATTCCTGCTTCATAGTGTACTCAGTCTGGAAGCTCTGCCAAATCTTTCAAAGTTGGATGACCTTGTTGGTGTTTGATTGGTATATTATTTAACATGCATTTCATAGGTGTGTATAACTACATTAATAAATTAAACATTTTATAATTCACCAAAAGATTTAGTTGCTTAAGTCATGATATTTGAGGTGAATAGCTGAACATAAAGTAATCCTTTACTTAGGTACAACAGTTCTTCCCCCAACAGTTTTATTGGCATATTATTCACATCCCATACAATTCAATAGTACATTCACATCAAGAAGAGTTGTACAATCATCTCCACAATCAACTCTAGGACATTTTCTTCATTCTTGTACTCATCTTCCTCTTAAAGTGGTTGGATGTTAATGAGTCCTTTTTGGCACAGTGACACTAGGTATACCTTCCATCTTTTGGATGCTTCCTTCATCGGGCAATATTTTGCCTATTTTCGCTACTGATGTTCAGTGCCATCAAGGGGGTTCTGACTCATAATGACCCTTTGCACCACAGGGTCGTTATGCTTTGTCCTGTCCCATTTTCACAACCAGTGTGGAGTTTGAGCCACTCGTCAATCTGTTTTGTCTTAGGCCTTCCTCTTTGTTGCTCCCGTTCTTCTTCACCAAGCATGATGTCCTTTTCCAGGGACTGGTCTGTCCTGATAGCATGTCCAAAGTATGTGAGATGAAGTCTTGCCATTCTTGCTTCTGTGGTGTGCTCTGGCTGCACATCCTCTAAGACAGATTTTCTTTTTGTTGTTGTTCTTTTAGCAGTCCATGGGATCTTCAGTATTCTTCCCAGGCACCACAATTCAATTGCATTGATTCTTCTTGTAGCTTCCTAATTCAATTCAACTTTCCCATACATGTAAGGTAACTGAAAATAGGATGGCTTGGTCAGGCACACTTTAGTATTCAAAGTAATATTTTTGCTTTTCAATACTTTAAAGAGGTCTTGTGCATCATACTTCCCCAATGCAATATGTCATTTGCTCTCTTGACTGTGAGATCTGCGAGTTTCCATGAGCATTGGTGGTAGCTCCTAGCAATATAAAATCCTTGACAGCTTTAACCTTTTTCCACTTATCAAGATCTTACCGATTGTTCCAGAATTTGTTTTTGCAGATGATTCTTTCTTCATAGTCTGTTGTTTGTCTGGAAGCTGTACTAAAAACTCTTCACTCTGGGGGGCCCTGCTCTCATTTGAATATAACTTCCAACATCACAGCAACACACAAGCCACCGGAGTAAGACAAACTGATGAACAAGGGAAGACTTTGCCCATAGATTCTTTTAATATTGCAACTTGAAGCTTGTAATTTCCATCTCTTCCATCAGCCAAAGATATGACAGGGGAGTTCTTCCCTTTTGGTTTTCTAGTTTTAGGTCTTTGCACATTTCATTCTATTGCCTTACCTTGTCTTTCGAGTAGGTTTTTGAAGTTTTTGTTTACATCCTACATTTCTTCTTAAATTAGATGTGTTGATAAGGCTGTAAAGTGATGTATATTGATATTAATATAGAAACATAGAATTTTAACAATACACACACTATTATAAAAAGTGAACATAAATAAAGTTAAGGACACTTCTGATACATGAGGATATCTTCTTTTAACTGGTTTTATTGGCACATAGTTCACACATTATGCAGTTCAATAGTTCAACCATATTAAGAAAAGTTTTACGATCATTACTACAATACATTTTAGAACATTTTCGTCTCTTTAGTATTCATTGTTTAGTTACCTATTATTTCCTCCCAATCTCCTTTAGCATGCCTCAAGAAACCATTAATTCAGTTACTGTCCCTACAGATTTATCTATCCTGGATTTCATATAGAGTAAACCATATACAACAACAACAAAACCTGACAACAATAACAAAGTAAAACAGAGAAAAACCTTAATCAACATGACAGTCAAAAATTAAAATTAGAAGAAACTTGATCTCACCTTTGAAGGTGATTTTGTTCATCTTTCTTCTCGCATTGTTTTAATCTTTTAAATTTGTTTCTAACCTACTTACATAAAAAAATAATCTTCAGATTTTATTTTTAAGTGACTCTTATTGATGACTATAATTATCTCCTGTGTTTTAGTTAAATGAGAAAAATGAGAAATAAAAGGCGTCAGTGCTGTAGCATTTTCTTTTGGTGAGGATCTTAGCTGATTGACTAAGTTTTTTTGAGCCTTAAAGAGCTTTCCATCAATTTAATAAATGTCTCTTTATTGCTTGCTCCTCTTCTCTTCACTGGAATGCTGCAGACAGAGAGCACTAGCCCAATTAGTCAAGCTGATCTTGACAAAGAATGAGAGTAGGAGGTGGGAAGCACATGAAGGCTGTAAAGGGATAAATAATCTGTGATCAAACACTTCACCACATCTTCAAGCACTGGATCAAACACCCTCCATGTGTGGGTGTGATCCAAGATTCCTTTTCTATCCTTAAGAAATGGAATAAAAATGGAAAGCATATCCACCACCCTTATGGTTATCTAAACTACTGGCCAATGTTAGGGACGTGTTTCTCATTTAATACACTGTATTGCTCCAACTATATGGTAGAATTAAATTGTTCAGCCAAGAATATTTGCTTATAATTGCATAGCTTGGCTTCTTGAAAAAGATAGTTTGTAGAATCTACTCTAAGACCCATTCCCCTATCTGACCTTGATTTTCATCTCCAGGGTGGGAAAAAAATAAAATAGCATTCTCTGCTTATTTGAATTTAAGGAACAAATGGGTAATGTTCTATTTTTTCTTTTTTTTAATCTAGTAGACAAGCATTCTCAAAAGTAAGAAAAACGGAATCTGCAAAGGGCTCAAGCAGTACAATTTCTGTTAAATTACAGATGATTGGCCTCTCAGAAAACAGTGTGATTGAAATAGTGCATACAAGCCAGGCCACAGGCTAGCATAACATCTTTTAACAATCCTATAAAATTGTATTTCATTTTCTCCTAAAATTAGAGGGGTTGATCAAGCTGTAAGGGGATATATTTTTATATTAAAATGGACTCATGATTTTAATGATAAATAAATACCATAGAGTTATGTTTTAACTATAATGGGCATAAATACAAACGAATACAACTTATGATGAGATTGAAAGTGTTAGGCACTCAGTCCAATGTAAGTACAAATATCACTGAAACAGTTCCTTCCAAGATTAATTGTATTTTGTAAGACCAAGTGGTTCAGAAAGATTGAGTAGGTATTGATTACAATGTTCTCTGAGACAAAGAACATAAAATGTGTCTGTCATTTTTTATAATTTGTTTTCTATCTCTCCATTTTTTATTGAACAATCATTGACTGGATACCTACTCAATTTAAATCAGTAGTTTAAAAAATTTCCAGCTGAGTTGATTATGTTTACAGTATACCACATTCAAGATAACTTGGTTTGTATTTTCCTTTTCCTAAACACGCATTTTGTGTTTTTTCTTGATAATTAAAAAAATTATAATAAAAGCATAAAGTATAAAACAACAATGAAGATGGCAATAATAATGACAGAACAATTAATTTATGTGGCTGAGAGCCATTAACAAACAGACTTGATTCTGTTACTTTGTTGTAATGTGGTGGTTAGCGTATTGTTGAAATCCTGAAAGCTATGTCACAAGTATTAGAAACACTAGCAGGGTCACCCATGATGAACAGACTTCAGCATAGCTTTCAGACTAAGAAAAGGCTGAGAAGAAATAGGATATTCATTTCAGAGGGGTTACCAGTAGAGCCTTCTCAGGTAGAAGGCCAGAGATGAGCCCCACAGGTTCGAAGGCACACAAACTGTAACAGGAGAAGAGCTGCCTCCACAAAGTAGAGTCTTTTTTTTTAATCACTTCATTGGAGGCTCTTACAGGTCTTATCACAATCCATACATACATCCATTGCGCCAAGCACATCTGCACGTATGTTGCCATCATCATTTTCAAAACATTTTTTTTCTACTTGAACCCTTGATATCAGCTCCTCATTCTCCCACCCTCCCTCCATCATGAACCCTTGATAATTTTTTTCATCTCTTCCACCTACCGCTGTCTCCCTTCACCCACTTTTCTAGTGTCCATGCCCCTGTGGGAAACAGAAAGATTTCTCCCAAGTCTTCTCCCCCAAATACAGGTTAGACTTAGGACACTGCTTGCAACAAATGGTAAATGATTGTCAAGTTACCTCCCTGAAGGCAGTCAGTTGCCAGACAACTGGGCCCATCCCAGGAGGGGTCCATTACCTGCTGTTAAGGACAATGGGCTATTTCTCCCTAAAGGCTCACGGTCATTGGTTTGGTGCCTGTAGGTGGGGTTTACATCCCACTGATAATGGTTTCTATAGTGAGCCAGAGAACACGTCAAATGGCTCAGTGATATCCAAAATTAAGCTGCCTCCCTGAATCTAGGATCTGCCCATCTTGTCACGTGTAGCCCCAATACCTCCCCTTCCTATTGAGTGGATACCTCTAGATCACCCCTCTCCCATTACTGTATTACCTATAGCACAACCCTTTCCTGTGATGTATGTTTTCACCTTTAATTAGGGAGCTTGCATGTCACCAGAGAATATAAAAGCCTTGGCTAGCAATAAATATCTCTCTCTCTCCACGTGGACCACCAAGTGAGGCTGAGGTAAGCATGCTACCATGAAATGTGTCTGACTCCATTATTTCAATCTCTTCTACCTCTCATGCTCTCTAGGACTTTACTATAATCTTTACATATTATCGCTGTACAACTGTGTCTACCAGACCCGTGATGATGTGTTAGGGGCTGGTCTACCCTGACAGTGCCCCTGCGAGGGGGTTATATGTAGATCATCGTGATTGGTTTCCCCTTTCTTTTCCCACCTTCCCTGTTGATTCAGTCAATGTCTTACTAAGCATACTGGCAGAAATTGATAGCATCTGTCATTTCATCTTTATATAAAATCTGTTAAGAGGAAATAAAAAGCACTATTAGGTTTTCACTAGAAATTAATTTAATAGAATGAAACCATTGCTTATGAAACCACTTCAAGTGCCCTGGTAGCAAGGAGATTAGTTGAGTTAAGGGAATCAGAATTGTTCAGAACTGCCTAGAACCTCCAACAATGATATCATTTTGCTTGCTACTTTCTGTAAAGAATGAAATGCCCTGATTGGGTGATAGTAAACTGCTTCTGACCCTGGTTGTGTCAAACTTACTTGTGTGGCCAAGGGGTATCATTTTAGTTGCATTAACCTTAACCGTGGGCATGGTTTATACTACCTACATAGTTTCTCCCATCTCTGTTATGTTCTACTTATAAAATTGCAAAGGAATCCAAATTTCACCGATGAAAATGAGGGAACACTCTATGAGGTGACTTGACACAGCAACTACAACCATGGGCTGGGGCGTACCAGAGCTCACGAAGATGGCACAAAAGGGGCAACTTGCCATCTCTTATATACAAGGATGCCATGAATTGGAGCTGATTCAAGGGCAACCAGCCACAATGACAGATATTTCCATGTCATTTCAAGCTCTTTGTCCCTAAAAGTATGTCCTCCCTTCCTCAAAAGTCTCTCTGACAAAGTTTCCTGTTTCTGTCATAGACATCTTGCTTGCCATGAGTTTAAAATATGCAATCAGTTTTAGTTCTTCATTCAGGACCAATTAACTGATTACCAATTACATTAGTTTTACAGAGCTGTTTTAACAGAGTACTGCAAATTGAGTGGCTTAAGGAAGAAAGTTCTCTCACAGTTCTGGAGGTGATAAGCCAGGGCTTGGCCAGGGGCATGGTCTTTTGGAAGGCTGTAAGGAAAGCTTGTTCCTTATTAGCTTTTGGCAGTTCCAAGTGCTCTTTGATTGATAGCCGTATGACTGCAATTCCTGCATGTACTCTTCTTCCCTGTGTGGCAGTTTCTCTTCCTTTTATAAGGGCATCAATCATCATGGATTAAGGCCTTCTCCCTTACTCCTGTATAACCTTATGTTAATTAATTATAGCTGCAAAGTCTTATTGACCAGGAAAGAGGACTCACAAGGACCAGGATTAAGGAATGCAACATATTCCTGAGGGCACACAATTCAACTCCAAACACTAAGCTTTCATATGTCATTCTTTGAAATACCCATCAGAGCCATCCCTCTTTTATGTTCTTAGGTGAACAATGTTACCTATTCCTGCTTCACCTAGTGACTAGTTTGCTGCAACAATTGAAAAGCCTCTAATGTTCTGATCTCTCTATTTATCCCACAAGTCACTGCCACACGAATCTCCCATAAAAATGCTTTAAATGCAGTTCACATCTTTAAAATCGCCTCTGGTTTCTCTCTAGTGCTATTGTTTTCAATATGTATTCTCTATGCTTTGCCTTTCCACATCCAAATATGTATTTGGTTTATTCAATGGTCTTTTATTATTAAAAATGAGCTTTGGTTTCAATCACAATTTTTGCAAAAATAACACATGTTCTACAAATTTTGCCAACTGTACCCTCTCCTCTGCAAGGTTTTTTTTTTTTTTTTTGGCTTGGTAGTGTGTGTGTGTGTGTGTGTATTAACTATCCTAGCATGCTTATGAAAATACCTTACAAGGGAGGGCATGACTGGCAAAATAAAGATCCCATCTGTTATTTGTGTAAAAATACAATATAACAAGTGCTCACTTGATCGTATAAATATAAATAAAGTGGAAGATATGTTATTGTTGTTCGGTGCCATAGAGTCAGTTTCAACCTATGGTGGCCGTCTGCACAATAGAATGAAACACCACATGGTCTTGTGTCATGATCACGCTCGTCCCCATGCCTGAACCCATTGTTGTAGCCACTCTGTCAATTCATTTCCTTTTCACTGCCTGCCCTCACACTTTGTCCAGCATGATGTCTTTCTCCAGGGTCTCCTGACAATATGTCCAAAATATATGAAACAAGTCTTGCCATCCTTGCCTCTAAGGTCTTCACTTAGGTCTTCACTCCTTCCAAGACAGATTTCTTTGTTCTTGTACCAGTCCACAGAACTTTCAGTATTCTTCTCCAACACTACAATTCCAGTGGAAAGTGTACAGAGCATAATAGAAGTCAACCTTATTCTATACCCAGACAAAGACTTGCATAACAAAGTGAACAAACTTTCGAATGGACCAAGAGACAGGGAGGACAAAGGAAGGAAGAAGAAGAAGCAATATGTTAGAGGACTGACCCTTATTAACTTGGGTGAAGGAAAAGATAGTAAGCACAAGATGGAGAAGAAAAATTAAACATGGGGTAAGCTACTGGAGGGTTTGATGCGTAGCTCAAAATGTAAAACAAAATTGATCATCTGAAATTTTAAACCTCCACTTAATTGACAATAAAAAATTCTAAATACATTTCAAACACTCAACCTTATCCAGCGTTCAAAGATAAGCACCTTCAGTTGGAGTCTTGTGCCATCCAAAGAAACATGAGGTATTTACCGTGCATATGAAAATGATCCTGTTTGGAAAAAGAAATGTTTGTGATGTTAATGAGGTAATACTGGAGAAGATTAGGGCCTAAGCTTAATCACTTCTTAGTGGTGTCTTATAAAAAAGGTAGAATCGGCTCAAAGGTATGCTACATGAGGACACGCCACATGTGAAGACAAATCTTGAATCTGAACGCATTCAAGAAACTACTGCAGCTACAGAGGCCAAAAAAGATGAAGGTCTTCTCAGTAGTCCACAAGAGTAGTGAGGGAGATCCCAGCCATGGAGCCACCCTAACATTGGACTCCTACCCTCCCAAACTGTACGAGAATAAAATTTTATTCTACACCACCACTCATGTGTGCTATTTTATTATTACAACGCTAGGTAGAAAAGACAGAATTTGGCACCAATCATGCAAGTTGCTCTAACACATACCAAAAAATGTGAAAGGACTTTGGAACTGAACTGGGTAATAGGTAGGGGCTGGGAGATACGAGAGGCCTTTGAAAGTAAGTAATTAGATTGGCTTCAAAAAATATGGATGTAATTATTGGCATAAAATGTGATTTGATGGGGGTTCAGAGAGAAGTGAAAGCTGTGAGGAAAGCAGCCATCATCACATTAATAGAAATGTGGACGTTCAATGTGCTCCCTATGGATCATGTTATGGGACATTGGAATAAGGGTGATTTTTTATAAAGTGGTGAAGCATTTGTTAAATTATGTTACAACTTTTATGGAAAGTACAAATTGTGATAAACTTGACTATTTAATAGCTCAATGCCATGAGGGCTCCACTCCCTTGGTTGCTATTGTTATGTGCCATTGAGTGAGTTCCAACTCATAGAAATTGTATGCATAATAAAACAAAATAAAGCCCTGCACCATCCTGTACCAGTGTGCTGTTGGAGTCCATGGTCTCAGCCATCATGTCAATCGGTCTTCTCTCTCACTGACCCTCCACTCTCCCTAGCATAATGTTCATTTCCAGAGACGGTCACTCTTGATAACATGTCCAGAGCAGGTGAGACAAAGTCTTGCCATCTTCACTTCTAGGGAACATTCTAGTTGCGCTTCTTAAAAGACAGATCTGTTTGTTCATCTGTCAGTCCACAGTACTTTCAATATTTTCATAAACATTACAGTTAAAATGCATCACTTCTGTGATCTTCTTTATTCAATATCAAATATTTACATACAAAGGAGGTGATTGAAAATACCACAGTTTGGGTCGGGTACATGTTAGTCTTCAAAGTGACATCCTTGTGTTGCAATATTTTAAAGAAATCTTGTACAGCAGATTTGCCAAATTCAATACATAGTTTGATTTTTTGATTGCTGCCTCCATGTTCTTTGGTTGTAGATTTCATCAAGATGAAAACCTGGACAATTTCAATTTTTCCTTGTTTATCATGATGTTATCTTTTGGTTGAGTTGTAAATACTTTGCTTTTTCTTAAACTTAGTTGCAATTTATATTGAACACTACAATCCTTGATCTTCATCTGTAAGTTCACCAAGTCCTCCTTGCTTCCAGCAAGGAAACTTGTGTTGTTAGTATAACACAGGTTGTTAATAAGACTTATTCCAATATTCTTCTTCATATAGGCCAGGTTCTGTGGTTATTTGCTCAGTGTAAAGACTGAATAGTTATGGTGAAAAGATGCAGTCCTGATGCACATCCTTTCTGATTTGATACCAGGCAGCATTACTTTTTTTTTTTTAAACAATTGTCTCTTGGTCCATATATAGATTCCCTATAAAATTTAAAAGAAGTTTTCTGGAACTACTATTCACTTTAATGCTATCCATAGTTTTTTATGATCCACATAGATGAATATCTTTGCATAGTCAATAAAGCACAGTTAAGCATCTTTATGATATTCTCTGCTTTTTCCCAAGATCCATCTGATGTCAGCAATGTTATTACTAGTTCCACATTCCTTTCTGAATCACCTTGAATTTATGTTTGCTCCCACTGCATATACTGCTGCAACCATTGTTGGATGATCTTCAGCAAAATTTTACTTGCATGTGATATTACTGATATTGTTCAATAATTTCCACATTCTGTGGGGTCACAGAATACAGATCACTTTAATTGGTTATCTTGGCATAGATGGGTGAGTGCTTTCAGTGCTTCATCGGCCTGTTGAAACATTTCATTTGGCATTCTGTCAATCAGAAAGGGTTCTTTTAAACGAATGCCTTAATGGCAGCTGGGATTTTTTCCTTCAGTATTATCAGGTCATCATTTTATATTATCTCTTGAAATGGCTGAATGTCAACCAGTTATTTTTGCTATAATGACTCCTTGTATTTCTTCCACCTTTTTTAATGCTTCCTGTATCATTCAATAGTTTACCCATAGAATCTTTCAATATTGCAACTCAAGCTTGACTTTTCCTTCATTTCTTGCAGCTTTAGATGTGCTGAGTGTGTTTTCTTTTTGTTTTCTAACTTTAGGTCTTTGCGCATGTAATTATATTTTATGTTTGTCTTCTCAGGGTGTCCTTTGAAAATTTCTCTTTGCCTCTTTATTGAATTATTTTTTTCAGTTTACTTTACCTACCCTATAATCAAATTTCAGAATCTCTTCTGACATTCTTTTTTTATCTTTTCATTCTTTTCTGTCTTTTTAATGTGATTTTGTTTTCTTCAAATATAATGCTTTTGATGCCATCCCATAACTCATGAATTCTACTGTCATTAGTGCTCAGTGAGTCAAATCTTTTCTTAAGATGTCCTTAAAATCCAAGTACAGTATATACAAAATCCTACATTGGCACTTAATGGACGTGTTTTAATCTTCTTAAATTTAAACTGCCTGTTACATAGTCAGCTCTGGGCTTTGTTTGGCAGTTGATATGGAATTTCTCCATAGTCTCTTCTCACAGATGTAGTCAATTTGATTCCTGTATTCCATCTGGCAAAGCCTATTTGTATGTTGTCAGGTGTAATCTAGTCGGTTGCTACTCATAGCAACCCTATGCACAACAGCTGGTCCTATGCCATTCTCACAAATGTTCTTATGTTTGAGCCCATTGTTGTAGTCATTGTGTCCTTTCACCTTGTCTAAGGCATTCCTCTTTTTGCTGCTCCTCTCCTTTTCTAAGCATGATGTCCTTCTCCAGGGTCTGACCTCTTCAGATAACATGTCCACAGAACATGTAAGTGTTTCTTGCCTTTAAGGAGCACTCTGGTCAGACTGCCTCCAAAACAGATTTGTTTATTCATTTGGAAGTCCATGGTATGTTCAATATTCTTTGCCAGTACCATAATTCAAAGGTCTTGATTCTTCCGTGGTCTTCCTTATTCAATGTCCAACTTTCACCTGCCTATGAGACAACGGAATTGGGTCAGGTTCACCTTAGTCTTTAAAGTAACAGTCTTGCTTTTCAGCACTTTAAAGTGGTCTTGTGCAGCAGATTTATCCAATACAATGCCTCATGTGACTGCTGCTTCCATGAGCATTGATTGTGGATCCATGCAAGATGAAATCCTTGACAACTTCTGTCTTTTTTCCATTTACCATGATGCTATATATTTGTCAAGTTGTGTGGGTTTTTGTTTTCTTTGCATTGAGTTGTAATCTACATGGAAGGCTGCGTCCTTGATCTTCCATAGCAAGTGCTTCAAGTCCTCCTCACTTTCAGCAATGAATATTGTTAATAAGCCTACACAGGCTTTAATAAGATTTCCTACAATCCCGATGCCACACTTTTCTTCATATAATTTATATTCTCGTGATTTTCTCAGCATACCGATTGAATAAGTGTGGTGAAAGGCTGCAACGCTGGCAAACACTTTTGCTGATTTTAAAGCATCTAGAATGCCTTTATTCTGTTTTTACAGCTGGCTCTGATCTATGTACAATATCCACAGGAGCACAATGTATCGTTCTGAGATTCCCATTCTTATCAAGGCTAACCATAGTTTTATATGCTCAACACTGTTGAATGCCTTCGCATAATAAATAAAAAAGAAGTTAACCTCTTTCTGTATTCTTTGCTTTCAGCCAAGATCCACCTGACATCAGCAATGATATCCTTTGTTCCACTTCCTTTTCTGAATCCAACCAGAACCTCTGGAAGGTCCCCATCAATGTATGGCTACAACTATTGTTAAATGATCTTCAGCAAAATTGAACTTGCATATGATATCAATGATATTGTTCTATTGTCTAAGCATTCTGTTAAGTCATCTTTTTTTTTTTTTAATGGATCTCTTCTAGACAGTTGGTTTCTAAATTTTCTGGCATAGACCAGGGAGTGCTTCCAGGGCTTCATCAACTTGTTGATACATATCAGTTGTTATTCAATCAATTCCTAGACCATTATTTTGGCTAATGCTTTTGGTGCACTTTGAACTTCTTCCTTTAATACCATTGTTTCTTAATTATATGCTACCCACTGAAATTGTGGACTAGTTCTTTTTTGTACAGTGACTTGGTGTGGTATTTCCACCTTTTTTTTTTTTTTGATGCTTCCTGCATTGTTCAGTAATTTGACTACAGAATCTTTCAATATTTCAAATAGAAGCTGGAATTTTTCTTGAATTCTGTCATAGGTAGGTTTATTGTGCCAACCTGGCCAATAGGAACATATGGGATAAAGAAGGCCACAGTTTGATTGGAGGGCAAGGAGATAAATGGCATGGGAAAGCCCGGCCTTCTCTCTCTTGGTCTGGTGAACAGACCAGCAGGCGGCTGCTTTAGTTAATTCTCTGCTTCAATTTGGGAGCTACACTACCTGTGGGGCAGCCAACCTATGGATTGTGTCACTAGAGCTTGAGGTTCCTTCGAAACCTGTTTCACCACTCTGCTGGTGTGTACATTGCTTGAGCTTGAGGTTAGTGGATCTTGTCATCTTACATTGCTTGAGTTTAATACACTATCCAGGCCTGTTTGCTAAACTGTTGGTGACCCACCCTGCTATTTGCTGCCTGTGGGAAGACTGCCTGCATTGCCTGAGAAACTACTCAGTTGTCTGCTTCCTTGGCCTTGGACCCAGAATCCCTCATGATTTGAAGGACTTCCAGTATATTAACTGTTCCATGGAAGTGAGTGGAACCACGCTCTCTGTATTGCTCTGTGGACTAATTAGCTGTTATATTCCTTCATGCTATATAAATCTATCTAATCATAAATGTCTTGGTTTTGTTTCACTAGAGAACCCTGCACAAATTCTTTCATTTTTAAATATGCTAAACATGTTCTTTCTCTTTGATTTTTCTAACTAAGTGATGTTTTTTCTCATTTTGGTCCACAAGTCTTGTTGCTGTTTATTTTGTTGAAAAATATGTTTGCATTGAAGAAATCTTTGGTCTTGCAAATTCTAATCATGGCATTGTTTCTACCAGAAAGGCCTTATTAACCCATGTTCCTTCCTTTCAATTTCCAACTCTTGCATTCCAATGACCAATATTATCAATGCATCTTGATCAGCTTTATGAGTTTCAGACTTAAAAATGTTGATATAATTCTTTAATTTCATTGTTGACATTACTGATGGTACATAAATTTGAATAACAGTTGTACTAACTATCCTTTCTTCTAGATGTAAAGATATTATCTCATCACAGACAGCATTTCATTTTAAGATAGATCTTGACATTTTTATCCTTTTTGACAATGAATGCTATGCTATTTTCTCTTTAATTTGTCACTACTGGTATAGTAAATTACATGATTTCTGAATCAAAGTTACTATTACTAGTCCATTTCAGCTCATTAATGAGTAGGATATTGATCTTTATGCATTTCATTTTTGATTATTTCCAATTTTCCTAGATTCACATTTTGTGCATTCCAAGTTGTCATTCTTAATAGAATTTGTCAGCTGATTATTTTCATTTCGAGTCAATCTTCATGAGTCTTCATAAAGTCTCAAAAGCTTTCCTTCATCCATGTCATTATGATCTACTCTATTTTGAGAAGACAGCTCTTATTCAGTCAAATTTTGAGTGCCTTCTATCCTTAGGGATTCAGGTTCAGGCACCATATCATAATTTTCAGCAGCTATTCAAAATATTTTCAGTATACCTGACAATGTTATACTGATATTCAAAAATTTTCAATGGCTAGTCCCTCAGAAATGGACATCCTAGTCATTCTTCCAACATTTGTGTGTTCTCTAGAGAAACAAAACCAGGACACTTATGATTATATATATGTATATGTACATATGTATGTATACAGCATGAAGGAATATAACAGCAAATTAGTCCACACAGCAGTATAAAGGGTGCAGTTTAAGTCACAGTTAATATACTGGAAGTCCTTCAACTCATGAGGGCTGCCAGGTCCAAGGTCAGGAAGCAGACAGCTAAGTCTTCCCTTGGGCAATGCAGGCAGAGTCTGGTCACAGGCAGCAAACAGAAGGGTGGGTCACCAACAGTCAGCAGCTCAGGAGCTTAGCGAAGCAGGTCTGGATGGGATATCAAACTCAAGCAATGCAAGATAACAGGATCCATCAGCCTCAAGTTCAAGCAATATATACACCAGCAGCATGGCGAAGCAGGTCTCAAAAGAACCTCCAGCTTGGTAGAATGGAGGGGCAGCAAAAGAGAGGAAAACCCACAACAAGGTGGATTGACATGGTGGCTGCAGTTTGGGGCTTAAATATGAGACTATGAGGATGGTGCAGGAATGGACAGTGTTTTGTTCTTTGTACACAGTGTCACTGTGAGTCACAACCATCTCGATGGCGCCCAACAACATCATGCACACATAGTCGCTGGGTACAAGTGTCCAATTTATGGACAATTCCTAATTTCTCTTTATTGTTACGTAAATTTTCCCTCACTTTGAAAATATTGAAGACCCGTACTCACAAGTTATTCATCAAGTTGCCTTCCCTTTCTTTACAATGGCTTTTAAAACATGAGAAAGGCTTTGAAGCTTTTCTTTCACTAAAGAAAAACTAAGAATGGAATGATCTTATTGTGACTTACTTATAAATTCATCTTATAGATACACATACATAGGTATAGCTCTTGGCCATTCCCCAGGGTTACCTCTGTGTACAAGCACAAACACACACACACAAACATAGAAACACATTACATATTGATTTTGTAGAATTTAGTGTTCGTCTTAGGGCTTTATAACTACTATGGTCAAATGGCATTAATGATCATGATCCATGCATTTGCGAATTGGGATATAACTCTTTAGTTTGTCATTATTTTAATGAATGCTCTTCATTGTTAATATTATATGAAGGAGATTTGATAAATTCATGAAAAAATTCATAATCTTTTCAATTTTTTTCAAAAAATTGTGAAGCTTCTTCATATCTGTTGAATTGACTATTTAAAATATCTTCCAAAATTATAGCTTGTGATCTAGTATTGAAGTAAATTTTATTATGTTCAAAATAACAAAGCAGTGTTGTGTAAACTTACTAGTAAGTAAAGCAAATCCATTGTTTTTAGAGCAAAGGCAACAATTCCACATTTTGTTACAAAGCAATAATGCAGTGCTCTGCAGCAGTGTTCTTCAAATATTAATGGTTACACATAGGAATTACTTGGGAATATTGGCAAACGTCCCTATCAGATTGTGTTCTGCAATGCCATGCATTATTTAACATACCTCTTCTAACCATTTTAGCTTCATATTTTGTTATGGTTTAATAAATATTTCTATGATCTCATAGCAATACTTTTTGACTCATGGTTTATGAACTATAACACAATTAGCAACATTTTCTGACTTACCATCTGATTAGCCCTGACCTCAAAATAGTTTTTCCATGACACAAAAAAATGTATCCCTATTTTTGAAAGCACTCTAGTAGAGACTAAGACAATTGTATTTCTAGGGAACTTCCCTGAAAGCACCCATGGATCATGGAGACGTGTTTAAATACATTTTGTTTGGAAAAAATCCATTCAGATATGACTGGATCCCAAAGAGCAATATTTTTTTTACTTAGCAACATACTCATATATGAGTGTGAGTGAAATTGGGGTTCATATTCCTGAAAACAATACAAAATTCATATCAGTTCAAGCTCAAATATACCTATTCCAACTTTTTGTCCATAATTCTTTAATTGCCTACTGTTTTAGTGAGCATTAATTTCTGATAAGTCTCTTTGTCTTGTCTCACTTGTCATTTCAGATTATCTTATACTGGCCTATCCTCACTTTTCCACCTCACATCCACTGAAATGCTTATGTTTTCTCACTTTTTTGGTCCTTCTGAGTTTTTTATTCAATGTTTTCCTTCTTCCACCCTTCCTATGTTAGTTTACATAGTTGCAAGTAACAGAAATTGACATGGCCCTTTTTTTTTT
>NW_022111379.1:21572113-21573254 GCF_000313985.2 Echinops telfairi
TGGCTTATCTGTGGGCATCACTTGGGCAATGAAGCAACTAGAATACAGGTCATCCCAAGTGATGACTGTGAACTATTCCTCAGGTTACTTTTATTTGTAGCTAAGTCAGAACAGGTGCATACAGTTCTTATTTAGCCTAACTTTTATGCAAGAAAATGTGGAAGTCTTTTCAATTATTTAAAAACTTCACTGCAGCAAGTGCAGGTGAGTGAGGTGAAGAAGTTTTTGTAAGAGGCTGATTAATCACTTCAAAGTGAGGACACATTTACATTACGTTCATTGGGAAGTGGGAGTTGTCCTTAAGCTGACAACCCAGGAATTCTCTGTAGTTCCAAAACCCTGCTCTAGTTTGTGAGCCATTTCTCTAAAGCAATTTTATTAATATGATTCAAACCCACGAACTTGCATTGTGTGGAATTTTCTTGGTGAAATGTGAAATTTGTAGAAAATAATCTGAGATCTTCTCTTGATGCTAATGTTCTGCTCTCTGGTGATAGAATGGTAGGGTATGAAGGTACATGGGTAGGAAGATTTTGGTCATTCTGAGATATGCACACTAGCCCAGTTTAGGCACTAATGTGCTCGCAAAAACTTCCTACTTCTTATTGAAAACAGGCGGTTTTTCCACAGGGGAGAAGGATTCAGCAGAATTGAATTAATTAGAATTTAAATAAATTCATAGAAATGTTATCTACTATTGCAGGACACCTTTCCTTATTTATCAGTGTGAGTTATTCAGTAATACCACCAGAGAACTAACCCCATTTCTCATTTTATTTACACAGACTCTGTATCAAGGTAGAGACTATACAGAGGAATGTATTTAAGGCTTTATGTACCAATAAAATTACATGTTTACTGGTATCTTCCAGTCTGCTATAATGATGCTTAGGAAAAGGAGTTTTAAGCTTCTCTGTGTATTCTGAAGGTGAAGAGGAAAGAGTGATATCTTTGCTGACATGAGAAAAGAAAAAAAGAAATGTCTATTTGTGTTTCTTTGACTATGCAAAGGCATTGGTCTTGTGGATCCTTAAAAACTATGGACAACATAGTGGAGAATGGAATTCCAGCACGCTTTCTTGTACTCACATGGAAACTGCACATGGACCAAGGTTGTTTCAACAAAACAATGAAATACTTC
>NW_022111379.1:21580396-21622955 GCF_000313985.2 Echinops telfairi
TTTATGCTTGGTGAGTGTTGTTCTTCTGCCCATACTGGGTCGGCAAGGATCTTTTGTAGGGCTGGGTTTCTTCTAACGTATTCTTTGAGTTTTTCCTTTAAATGAGGGCTTTGACAAGGAATGTTGAAAGTATTGTGGACTGCTGGATGAACAAACAAGTTTGTCTTGGAATGAACCTTAGAAATGAAGATGGTGAGACTTAGTCTTACATACTTTGGACATGTTATCAGGATAGAGTTGGGAAAGGCCATGATGAGGGTCAGTGAAAAAGAGGAAGAAGATCCCTAACATGATGGAGTGATACAGTGGCTGCAACAATAGGCTCAAATAAAACAACAATTTAGAGAATAGCACATGTAGGTCAGTGTTTCATTGTTGGGCACTATGAGTCAGATTCAATTTGACCATCCCTGAGAACAGCAACAGCAGTGGTCAACAGTCTTCTCGGGAATAAGTAGTGAAGATGGGAAGAGGGAGGAGTAATAGAATGGAATATGGTCATGATTGTGATTATGATTATGATTATGGAATGTGTTATGATTACATAACTCATCTTAGAGGTGATTTAACCATCGGAGTGGGGGATGCTCTACAAAATGTCTGATGTCGGGTGACTATGAAATTCTCCTTGATATTATTAAATGATTGAAGTATAGGAGGAGGGGGGGAATAAATATGTAAAGTACAAAAAATTAAACTCTCCTACTAAAGTCTGTAACTGTCAACTTTTTATCCTTTTAATTATTCAAGTGAAAATAATTTATGGTTAAAAAGAGAAAAAGAAAGAAATTCAGTCCTGACAACCACTTTAGGATGTCCAGTGGACTAGTGAACCTCAAATATCTTTGATTTAATTACCTGAAAAGTGAAACCAGCAACAGCATCTTTCCTATCAAAAGGCTCAGTGAATAAACCCCAAAACCAAACCCACTGGCATCATGTGGATTGTGACTCATATTGAGTCTATATAGGGTTTATGAGACTGTAAATATTCACGAAAGCTGGAAGCCTCATCTTTCTTTCTCTGATCTGGGGGAGTTTGAACTGCCAACCTGTGGTTAGTAGCACAATTCCTGACCACCTAGAGATATGTAGTACTTAGGTGGTACCTAGTACCACCAGGGTTCCCTGACTTGGTGAATATACAAGGTTTATTATGTGACCATTAATGTTTGTTAACATCTGTTTAGGGCTCTCTAGAGAAATAAAACCAGGACACTTATGATTTTATAGATAAATATATAGATATATGCAGCATGAAGGAATATAACAGCTAATTCATCCACACAGCAGTAGAGAGGGCTCAGTTCAATTCACTTCCAGGGAGCAGTTAATGTACTGGAAGTCCTTCAACTCATGAGAGTTGCTGGGTCCAAGCGCAAGGCAGCAGACAGCTGACCCTTCCATTGGGCAATGCAGGCAGTCCACCCACAGGCAGGAAACAGCAGGATGGTCACCAACAGCAGTTCAGGAGCTTTTTGAAGCAGGCCTGGATGGGGTATTGAATGCAAGAATGCAAGACAACAGGATCCTCCAGCCTCAAGCTCAAGCAATGTATGCACCAGCAGCATGGAAAATCAGGTCGCAAAGGGACCTCAAGCTCTAGTGCCAAGATCCACGGGTTGGCTATCCCACAGATAGTATAACTCACAAGTTAAGGCAGAGAAATAACTAAAGCATCCACATGCTCGTCCAATCACCAGGAGCAAGAGAGAGAGTGGCAGGCCTTGCCGGGCCGTTTATATCTTTGCCCTCCGATCAAACTATGACCTTATTCATCCCACATGTTCCTATTGGCCAGCTTGGCACAATAAACCTACTTATCACAGCATCTGAGGTGACCATAGGAACTGGCAAAGTTCACATTCAATCAGCATGTAATACCTCTGAAGCCAAAGACCCCCATCCTCTAAAAATGGAAGCTAATACTTAGGAACTGTAGATGTATTGAATGATTATACCAATTTGGCAGATGTTCCATTCCAGAGATAATTTATTATTATAGTTTTGCTTTTACTGCATTTATACTTTTACATGTTTCCTGGATCTAGCAAATGGTGAGGAAGTCATGTCAAGGAGAAGTGTGTGACTCTAAAGATCACAGCATACTGTAAAGCTGAAAATGATGAAGTAGACATACTAATCCTTAAAATAAGTAAACAAGTAAATAAATCAAATATTCTTTTTTTAAGCTTTTTATAAAATTTAAATAATTTTATTGGGGGCTCATACAACTCATCGCAATCCATATATACATCCGCTGTGTCAAGCACATTCATACATCTGTTGCCCGCATCATTCTCAAAACATTTGCTTTCCACTTGAGCCCTTGGAATCAGCTCCTCATAAATATCCTTATTTTAGAGAAAATAAAAAAATTGTTATTATCTGATTCCTTATTTAAGAAAGAGCTTATGGCTGGTAATTTTCTTGAATGTGCATCCTAGACATTCTTAAGAAATTGTGACTTTTAGCTTCCAGCTGTTACTTCGATCATAGTTTCCCTTACATTCTTATGGACATCGAAATGAATAGTGATTCATAAACATTTGGGGGCCTGCTAAAATTCCACATCTTTAGGAATTTATATATCTATGAATAAAGTCATCCTTCTAACTCTTGCTACGGTGTTGCTGTGGGTTATTTCATAAGTAAGTGCTCTTATATTTGAGAAGCAAATAAATTATTTGTTTAGCTCTCAATACTAGTTTGCCCAATTCCAGTATGAGTTTGAACAAGCATCTGTTTGGGGTCATATAGTCTTGTTGCTAAAGGATTTTTGTCAATATGAGCCCATCTTCTCTGAAAAGTGGGGAGATAAGAAAATATTACTTTAAGAGAAAATTTCAGAATTTTTCTTAGGCTAAAATTCTTTAATGGCTTACCATATTTAGTGTATTAATTCATGGCTATGAGACTCCATTTAAAGAAATAGAAAGGCTTTCATAAACCATGTGCCTACAACCTCACCTCATCACCACCTAGGAGATGTTCATAAATCTCACAAGAATGCTGTCACAGAGCCAAAATGAGCTGCTAGGGAACCCAGGAATTCTATTTTAATTTTATAATATTAATATATTAGGAAAGGGAATTAGGAATGAGTGTTGGATGATCCAATCCATATTGCCAGCCCCACTGATATTCATGAGGTTTTGTTTATTTCATGAAAGCATTATTATTTTTCTAGACTAAGGGAATAATGCATAAACAGATACACAATATTGTACTTACAATTTCAGATAGATCTCTGAAACTCAAGAGATCAGCGATTGCTTGTATAAATTTAGAAACTTTTCTTTGGTTCAGGAATTGGTCCCAAAGATTTGTTTAATTGCTGTTTCTTCTTATAGTAGTGGGCTCATACAATGCTTGTCCTTTTGTGATTGACTTACTTCCCTCAGCATGATGGTTTCCAGGTCCTTCCATGTCATGTGGTGTTTCATGCTTTCATCACTGTTTTTCGGGGATGCAGAGTACTCCATTGTGTGTATGTGCCCTAGTTTCTTTATCCATTTTTCTACTGTTCGGCATTTGGGCTACTTCCAGTGTCTTGCTATTTTGAACAGTGCTTCTATTAACATGGGACAGCATACATCCATGTGTGTTGTGTCTCTTATTCTTTTAGGGAATATGCCTGGTAGTGGTATTGCTGGATGATAAGGGATTTCAATTTCTACTTGCTTTAAGTATCACCAAATTGTGTTCCACAGTGGCTATGTGTATTTACAAATCTACCAACAGTGTATACGAGTTCCAATCTCTCCATGTCTTGTCCAGCATTTGTTGTTTTCTGTTTTGTTTTGTTTTTTAATTTGGGCTAGCATTGTGTGTGTAAAGTGGTATCTCATTGTGGTTTTAATTAGCATCTCCCTGATGGCTAGTGATTGTGAGCATTTTTTCATCAGTTTGTTAGTCATTTGGACTTTATTTTAGTAAGTCTACCTATCCATAAGCATGGGATATTCTACCATTTATGGCGGTCTGTTTTCAGTTTCTTGCAGCAATGTCCTGTAGTTTTGTTTGTTTTTTTAGTTAAGTTTATTGCAAGTTATTTCATCTTTTGTATGGTTATTGTAAATGGTATTGATTTCTTAATGTCTTTTTCATAGCTCTCTCTGCTGGTATACAGAAATCCGATTTGATTTCTGGTTATTAATTTTGTATCCTGCTACCTTGCTGAATTCCTCGATTTTTTTTCAACAGGATTTTGTGCAGACTTTTGGGTTTTCTACAGATAGGATCATATCAACTGCAAATAGCGAGAGTTTCTCTTCTCTGCCTATTTGTATTCCATGATTTCTTTTCCTTGTCTTAGGAAGCTGTCCAAGACGGCCCTTGTACCAGCTTCTCAAGAAGACAAATGACCTGGATGAACTTCAAAGCACCTGCCTTAAATGTTTCACAGAGCTTACCTTCCCAGACAGAACGCAGCCCCCCTCTCCCTAGAATTGTTTGCTAAGAACAAGATGACCTCCCCGGACAGAACACAGCCCCCATTCTCCCTAGCATTGTTTCCTAGGAACAACAAGATTTACTAACAAAATGTCACCTGGCCCAAAACTTGCAACTGCAGCACAAAGAACCTCCTTTCCCCTTACCAGCTAATATACCTTTAAGCTCACACCCTATATAAGTCCCACTGCCTCACTGCTAGGTGTGACTTCCCTGACCTAACTCCTTGGGTTGCGGAACTGCCAGAAGGCTCAAGATGCCCCCGTCCCTTTCCCTGCCCTCCCTTCCCTCCCAGGAGTTCTTTCCCTGCCTCAATAAAATCTTTCTCAACTTCACATTCCTGGCTAAATTCTATCTCTGTTCCACGCCTCCATCTCCAACCTTTCAATTACTCTAGCTGAAACTTCCAGCACGAGGTTGAATGAGTGCTGACAGGGGACATCATTCCCTGGTCCCTTTTTTCCGTGGGACTGTTTCTAGCTTTTCCCTATTAACCATGATGTTGGCTGTTGGTTTCTCATATATGGCTTCTATTATGTAGAGGATTTTTCCTTCCATCCCTATTTTGTTGAGTATTTTGAACAGAAATGGGTTTGAATATTGTCAAATGCCTTTTCTGCATCTACTGATATGATCATATGGTTTTTATTTCTTGCCTTGTTTATGTAGTAGATTACATTGATTGTTTTTGAATATTGAACCATCCTTGCACACTTGGAATGAATCCTACTTGGTCATGGTGAATTATTTTTGAATGTGCTGTGTATTCGATTGGCCATGATTTTAGCATTTATGTTTATGATGGATATTGGACTATAATTTTCCATCTTTGTGTGGTCTTTGCCTGGTTTGGGTATCAGTGTTATACTGTAATATTTGTGTCAGATAATCTTTGAATATTGGGAGAATTCCCCTGTGAAACCATCTAGTCCTGGGATTTTCTTGATTGATAGTTTCTGAATGACCTGTTCTATTTCTTCTTTTGTTATGGGTCTGTTGGGTTTTTCAAAATCTGTCTACATTAATTTGAGTGGGTTATGTGTTTCTAGGTATCTGTCCATTTCTTCTGGTGTGGAATTTGTTTGAATATTGTTTTCATAGTAGTATGTTAGTAATCTTTTTATTTCATTTAGATCTGTTGTAATGTCTCCATTTTCATCTCTTATTCTGTGTATTTGCATCTTTTCTTTTTTCTCTTTTCTAAAGTTTGCCAGGAGTCAGTTTATTTTATTAATCTTTTGAAAGAACCAGCTTCTAGCTTTGCTGGGTTTTTCTATTTTTTTGTTTTATTTTCCATATTGTTTATTTCTGCTTTGATTCTTATGATTTACTTCCTTTCTTTATTGGAGGAATTAGGTTGCTGTCCTTGTTCCATTTCTTGGAGTGTTATGTTAGGGTGTTGATTTGAGATTTCCTGTGTGCTGATAGCTGTAAACTGACCTCTGAGTCCTGCTTTCCCTGTGTCCCATTGTTTCTCATATGTTATGTTATCATTCTCATTTGTCTCAAGGAATTTTTCAATTTCCTCCTTCATTTGTTTATCACCCATCATTTTTAAGTATTGTATTTTCTTTATGCTCCTTTCTATCTAATTGTTGATTTATAATGCTATAATGTTGTGGTGGTCTGAGAAGACTGATTGTAGTATCTCATTTTTTTGAATTTGTTGAGATATGATTTGTGGCCTACTATGTGGCCTTTTCGTGAGAATCTTCCACGTGTGTTGGAGAAGAACATATTCTATGTTTTTGTTGGATGGAGCAGTCTATGAGGCTCTTTTTTTGTTTGTGTTATTGAGCTTTTCAGTGTCTTTATTAAGTTTTTATCTTGATGTTCTCTCTTTCCTTGAGAGTCGTGTATTAAAGTCTCCCATTGTTATTGTCATGATGTCTATATCTTCTTACAATTCTGTGACAATTTGATTGACCTATTTTGAGAGTATTTTATTGGGTGCATATATGTCTATTATAGTTATGGGTTCCTGAGTTAATGTTCCCTTTATGATGTAGTATCTGTTCTTATCTCTTAATTACATTGTTTGCCTTGAAGTCTATCTTTTTGGAGATTAATATAGCTACCCCTTCTTTCTTTTGGTGCTGTGTGCTTGGTATGCTTTTGTCTAGCCTCTGATATTTAGTCTGTTCATGTCTTTACATGTGTGTCTTTCATGTAGGTAGCATTTTCATGGATTTTGTTTTCTTACTCATTCTGCTACTCCGTCTCTTTAGTGGTACATTTAGTCCAATGCTATGTAAGTATCTGTAACTGTCACTTGCTTTATATGTGTGTTTCTTCTGTGTTGGTATGTGTATTGTGTTTTGTACCTTTATTCTTACTGTGTTATTTCTTTGCTTTGGGTGTTGCTCTGTGTGTGTGTGTGTTGGTTTTTATGAGGAATTGTTTTCGATGTTGGTTTCAAGTTTGTGTGTTGTTGCTGATGGATTTTTGGGCCATGCTACTTCATTGAGTATTTTTTGGACTTGCTTTTCTGAATTCTTTAAATTTCACATTGTCTTGGAATACTTTTATTACTATATCATCCTTGAGCGATAATTTTGTTGGGTGCAAGTGTGTTAGGCCAGGCTGACTAGAGAAACAAATCCAGTGACACTTATAATATGTGTAAGAAAGAGTTTTATCACCATGTCTGTATATTTTGGCAAGTATCCGACCCACAAGCACAATGCTCCTTCTTCTTCCTTTGAGACTTCAGCAGAGTAGAGCTCGGCATGCTTTATAGATTTGCTTTGTGTAGAGTCCACCGAGCACCAGAGGCCAGTTTCTTTGCTGCCAGGGGCTGACGATATGGCTGCTAGGGAGAGATCGTGTAGCTGTGGCACTGAGTCACATAGGCTTCACAGGAAAAGATGACTTGTAGTGTTTTTAGAAGTATGACTTTTGGGCTGCTTTGATTTGAATTGCAATAAAAGAAAGGCTAGCCTTTTCAAAAAAATAAAGAAAGAAAAGAAAGAGCTTTATATCAAGGAGTAATTGTATATTAGGAAAACATCCCAGTCCAGTCCAGATTAAGTCAGTAAGTACAATAGTAGTCCATCAGTCCCTTTTCAGACTCTAAAGCAACATGCAATGATGAAGAATGCAGGAAGGCTGGTGGGTGCAATGTCTTGTGGATCCAATGGTGTTGGGCTCATCTCCAGGGCTTGTGATGGCTCATTGTGGCTCATCAAAATGCAGGTGAAGCAGAGGGGGCAGAGGAGTGAGGTTCCCAGGACCCTCCTATCAAAGAGGGTATGCCAACCAGGAGACAGCATCAAGGTGTAACCTGATTGGCAGGCGAGACTCGACACCTTCACTGTAAGTTGACATGAAGTTATGTAACTACCACCACAAGATTCCAGGGTTCCATGGTTTTTCCACAAGTTCTCTGTGTACTTCATCGTCTTCTTGCCTGTGTGGTTTCTGCAGAATCTCTCCTGGCTGTTTTTGCTTGTTTGTTTTGTTTTCCCAAATAATTATCTTTTCCTCCTTTAGACATTGGGGAAAGTTTCCTTTCAAGAGCTCTTGGATGATCTTTGTGTGAACTTTTTGTTTCTTCCTCTTCTGGAATCCCTATATACATAGGTCGTTCCTCTTAGTGTCCCACATTTTTCTCATGCTTTCCGTGGTCCCTTAAGCATTTTGTGTTATTTGTTCTTTTTTAGGTTGGAATCTATAGCTTTGTCTTCTAGTCCACTAATTCGGGTTTCCATTTCTTCCGTTCTGTTTCTGTTCTTTTATAGCTTCGTGCTGTTCCTTTATAGTGTTGTTTAGTTCTGCTATTTCAGTGTTTGATTTTGTGTTTCTGTTTGGGATTTTTCTAGAGAGGGAATTAGTTTACTAGTTTCACTTTTTCTCTCAGACTCTTCTTTCAACTATTGCACAAGTGTCATAATCGTTCTTTTACATTATTTTTCTGGTAAATCCATGGCTTGTTTGATTGTCAGGTATTATATTTAGGTCTGGTTAATATTCGCTTATTTGGTTCTCTTTCTCTTGTGTTATGTGTGTGTGTGTGCACCAATATCTTCTATTGTTGCTGTTGTTGTTTTTTGACCTCTTTGTGTCATTACTAGGGGTGTTATGGAGGTGGTGTTATGTGGAAATGGTTAACTGTGTTGGTTGGTGCAGTTGAGGGTTGGTGGACAGTTTGTATTAAGTATCTGGGAGGGGCGTGAGTGTTAGAGTGGGTATTAGGGGAGGGGTCAGAAAGTGGGAGAGGAAGTGTTAGGAGAAGGACAGAGGAAGATATAATAGGTCCCCCAAAAAGAAAGAAAAGAAAAAGAAAAATGGGAGGGATCAGGTAGTATTATTTGGTAGGTTGAAAGAAGGGAAATCGGGTCCAAAAAAATTCTTGTTTGCAGTGATGGAAGAATGGCCACTAATATTTGATAGAAAAATGATTTTAAAATGTAAGAATAGTGGCAGCTATGGTTTTTATGAGAATGAGAGAGAAGGAAAAGGTTTTATGAGAAGGAGAAATTAAAAGATATTTCAATAGTGCTATGAAATACAATTTTAGAATATTTAGATTAAAGAAAGGAAAATTAAAGGAAAGGGCAAGGGACAAAAGTTTTAAAAATAACACTAGAGCAAGATGCAGTTCAGCTGTTAAGTTATGTTTGTTTGGGCTTGAAACTTTGCCCAGGAGCTTTAACTTTTGGGTTGATCATACGCTAAGGTCTAGGAATCAAACAAATTAAATATATATATATATATATATATATATATATATATATATATATATATATCCTGTGCTTACGCTAAAGTCTAGGAATCAAACAAATTAATTTGATATATCTAGATAGATAGATAGATAGATAGATAGATAGATAGATAGATAGATAGATAGACAGATCCTGTGCTTATGTATACCCACGAATGGGGAAGCCCTCACTGAGGATGAATTATAAGAAGAGTGCTCAACTTTATTTTAAAGAGGGGGAGGAATAAGAGTGATAGAGCATAGAGCAATAACAAAACCAGCAAAAAGAGAAGCCGGGTCCCACACGTTGTCTTGGGTTGGGGTGGAGGGATCATGAGTGTGTGAAGCAGAGGTCTTTTACGCTGTTGGGGGTACTATGAAGTTTTACTAACTTGTGACCTTGTAGGGTTGAGACTAAAGATAGGGGAATTATTTTTGTGTTTGGTATGGCTGCAAGTCCTGTATTCTTGTGATTTAAGTTTATTATCTTGAAAGAATAGACCTCTGATGAATCTGATCAGAGGGGATGGGTATCCAAATGGGAGTGGGGGAATGGGGTGTATAAATACCACCTACCAAGGTGGCTTAAGAGAGTGAAATAAAGCCATGACCCACTCAGAGGGCAGTTAGCTTATTTGAGGGGCTTGGGATATTGATCATGGGTAGGGGTCACAGGATAGTTTAGTGGATACATAGGTATGTGCTCTATGAGCTGTGTCTGGGCCCCTAGGCTGCAGTTTCTGTTTCAAGTCTAAACTCCCTGCCTGTGCTGCAGTTTCTACTTGTTTTGTTATGCTAATACATTTTAAATGAACCAGGTGTGTGTTAGCTGCCACCCAGAGAAGGCCTTCCAATAAGCTGTGCCTCAGGGAAGCTGAGTTCGTTTTGATGATTTGAGCTGGCGCTCCCTAGTCCTGTGTGAAGAGTTGGTCTATTCACTAGTTACACCCATCTTTCAGATGATGGGAGTGACCACGTGGGGGTGGAGGAATGGGTTCTATGCCTGCCACCTACCTAGATAGGCTATCAGGGAGGAATGAAGTCTCCTCAGAGGGCAGGTTGCTGTTGTGGTTTATATTTGTATTGTTATGCTGATCGTGTTTTAGCAGACCAGGTGTGTATTGAGTGCTACACAGAGAAATTTTAAAAGCAAAAGAGAGAGAGAGTAGCCTTCAAATGGCCATGTTTTTTAAAGCTTTTTGAAATTTCAGGGTGTCTTAAGATTAGGGCTATGCTGAGCGGTACCTCAGGAAAGGGGGATTAGTTTTGTCGAGTGGAACTGCTGCGCCCTGGGCTTGTGTTTACTGTCTATGCTCACTGCAGGCTGCCTCTTTGGTCAAGTCTTGATAGAGGATTGATTACTCAAAAAACAAGGAACACACAGGTTTAATTAAAAAGCTGTACAGCACAACTAAGCCTGTAAACTAAAGCATATTGAGATTCTTGGCTAGTCTACTCCTGCCTTGATGCCAAGGCCTTCTAAAGTAATAACAATTTTTGATAGCTCGATTCCATGAATAAGAGCTCAAATCTTCTTATATATTTGTTTACAATCTCAGACTTTACAAAGCTTAATTGTGTATGTTCATAACCTGGAAAGCTTTTAAAATAAATTAGATTTCTTAACCCTACCTTAGACCTATTAAATCAAATCCACCAATGACAAGATTAACATGATTTAGGTTGTGGATACAAAACCTCATTGATTTATGCAACTTCATTGGGCTTTGTCATCTAATGAACAGAAAGATAGACTGTTAGCCAGACAAAAATAGCTACAGATGTACCAGCCAGACTTCCCTAGTCTAAATCTAGGACAAAAATGACAGTGTCATTTGGTTTGAAACATGGTAATCAGTGCATAGAAATGTCTCAAATGTGGGATCCTAGGTGAAGTTAATGTTCTGAGGCTTTATAACATGCAGCCCCTTGCCTACATATTACCCAGAACCAGTGTGGCTTATCCACTGAATCTTAAATGTATTACAATAAGCTGCTAAGATTAAACATTCTTATTCTTTGAAGTCACGCCGAATGCTAAGGAAAAAAAAAAGTCCTCTGGCTCCTTCATTGACCCACATTCATAACCTGAAATTGTTCTTCTGCCCAATAAAAAAGTTTTCATATACAAAATGTTCTCTTCCTTCCAAACATGTTAAGACTTACTCTGTCAAAGTGGAATTTCATCTAATGATTTGTAAATCATAAGTTGGTCTAAGTATTTGAGACAATACTGTGCAGTGAGATGGTCAAACACTGCCTGCAGAATGACCAGGATTTTAGAGTTTACTGCAACAGAGGACAGTATCTGATTTTTAAATAGCCAGCCACCTAACAGTACATTTCCAGAGTGAGCAAGTACTTTCAAGACAGTGAAAGGTGAAATGGTGTTGACTTAAACTGGAACAGGAACAATTTTGACAGTCACTCATCAGAGTGAAAAGAGGGTAGAGAAGAGAGAGAGAGAGAGAGAGAATTCTATTTAAAGAAATACTGATGCCCTCTACTCAATACAGGGAATCATTTCCCAGAGTGGAATAAATATAAAAGGCAGCATTACTTGCAGAGGTCCGGCAGGTCCAGCCGAGCCATTGTTCCACAGCTATCAGACCTCCGTCACACAAAATGAAAATCCCTACCGCACAGACGAAAGTTGAGATTGGGGAGTCAAGCTGGGAGGAGTCCTGCTCATGATTTACTGTGGGGAAAACACAATCAATGGAAGGATCAAAAGTCTGTAAGAAAAAACTCACATACAATTGCAAAGGAAGAGGCTTTAACTAGAAGAACCATCAAAAGTTTAATATGCTTTCTCAATGCATATTCCCAAAATGAACATATCTGGACTTATGTTTGACCAGGAAGCCAGTTTAAAAAGTGCAGCAGTTTTCCTATATACTCACCTAACCCAATCATCTACACACAATTACCATTGTTTGCCTTTCAAACCTGCTTACTGTAAACCTTTTACAGACCTCAGCAGTGAGTTTCTCTTGACAGAAGAGAGACTTTGAATAAAAGTCATAGTGAGACTGTGAATTTTATAACATTTGAATTAGATGGCAGACATTTCAAGACCCATGATAATTGAAAAATAGCATAGTTTCGTAGCAAGTTATTATTTAAATTTTTTTAACTTTCATTGTGATTTGGGTGAAAGTTTAAATGGAAAATTGGCTCAAACAAGTTATTCATCAGAGCATTCCTTTTAAGCTTTATAAAATGTAGTTTAGTAATCACATATATTCATATACCACAATCAACTATGGACATGTAATTCACAGATTAAATATATACATATTCAGAATCACATGAGAATTTCAGTCCAATCTATACAAATGTTCCAATGACTCTGGAACTTGACCGATTCATAATTCATCTTTATTCAAGTAAATGGTGCTGTTTTCTTAGTAATTATAAAGTGACAAAATGTAAAGAAATATTGCTCTAAGCTTTCTCTTTGTGTTATATTATTATTTTAATTTCCACTTTGGAATCTTCGGAATTAAAGTTCATTGTCTAAGTTGTTTACCACATTAATCTGGGATGGCAGGCTGTCATTACAAGAATAGCAACCATTTATTTCAATCTGATTCATATATAGATGTACTGCATGTTCATGTTTAATAGCTGGTTAAACACTGTCAGCCTCACGTGGGACTACTTGTAATAATTCAGCCTAGTTCCACATTAGACCATTACAGCATCTTGAGACCTGTCAGCATTATATTCACAATAGTTAGTCAGCGGGAAGCCAAATATAGTTATGTTATTTGTAGACAAATAACATCTGCATGATTGACTAAATTGACCCCAAAATTGGCTGCACAAAATTCATTATTTGGAAAAGATGTCAAATCTAATATAATCCTAACTGTTTTGAAAGGATGTGTAGCCTGACTTTCCTAAAGCATGTGCTTGACACCATGGACATATGGATGGATTGTGAAAAGAGAGGTATGAGCCCCGAGTAAAATGATTTTTTTTAAAAATCCAAGAAAGCTCTGAAGGGTCAGATCAAGTTACAACTGATACTCGCTGTGGCAAATCCTGATGCACATACATTACGGATCAGTTAACGCAGATGGATAAGAAGATGCAGGTCAATACCCTGATTTAACTTAAATTTTACTTACTTACCTGTAGCTTTTACTAATTTATACATTCGTATCACTAGCTACCTTCACTCAGCATCATGTCTTCCAGATCCCTCCATGCCATGAGGTGTTTCATGGTTTCATTGCTGTTTTTTAGGGATCTGTAATATCCCATTGTGTGTTTATATCAGAAGGATTTTTTTATCCAATCTTCTACTGATGAGAATTTAGGATGTTTCCAGCTGTCTTAAACTTCTTGCTATTGTGAACTGTGCTGCAATGAACATGGAGAAGCATATGTCTGTTCGTGGTCTGTTTCTTATTTCTTTGGGGTATATGCCCAGTAATGGTATTGCTGGGTCATATAGTAATTTTATTGTCATCTGTCTTAGGAATAACCAGATCACATTCCACATTGGCTATATGTATTCACAAGCCCATCAGAGGTGAATAAGATTTCCAATCTCACCACATCCTCTCCAGCATTTGTTGTTTTCAGTTTTTTTAAACTTGGGCTAAGGTTGTGGGTGTTAGATAGTATCTCATGGTTGCTCAGACTTGCATTTCCCACATGGCTAGTGAATGAGGGTATTTGCTCTTGTGTTCATTAAACATTTGAGTGTCATCATTTGTGAATCATCTGTTCAGGTCCTCTGCCCACCTCCTCAGAGGGTTGTTAGTTTTTGCTTCTTTCTTTCCTTGTTGTAGGCTTATCATATTCTGTAGATTTTAACAGTTAGTCCCTTGTCCATTAGGTCATTGCTAAATACCTTTTCTCAATCTGTGGACCTTCTTTTTCCTCTTTTAACAAAATCTTCCTATGTATAAAGTGTTTTATTTTCAATAGGTCCCACTCATCTATTTTGTTTTCCATGGAGAGTGCTTCTTTGTTAATTTGGCAGCCTGTATATTCCCTGTACTAGGGCACTTACATTTGTCCCAGTTTCCTGATTGATGATCCCGATAGCTTTGGAATTTACATTTAGATCTTTGATCCACCTTTTTTTTTGTGTGTATGGAGTGAGATTTGGGTCTTGTTTCATTCTTATTCTTAATTACTAAAATAGTACAAAAAATGCTTTGCTCAAGACTGGAAATCTGAAAGTAACAATGTTGATACTTTTATTAATGACATTTGTTAATTTGATTACCAAAGTCTAAATGCTTTTTATTAGGATGAATTGGGTACAAATAAGTCATGTTAAACTTTTAAAATGTATCATTTGTTTTTATTAAAGTCATTCAGTCATCATTCTACTTCCATACATATTTTATTAAAAAAACTAATTTAAGTGTACATGATAAATGAACTGTGCTGAAAATTCTATTTTTCTTCAATTCAACCCCTGATCTTAATTAACTTCCCCACTTCTGTTCCCATAGAAACCAGCAATGCAATCAATAAGATACAAAGTAGTAACATACATGCACAAGCATTCTACAAATACAGTAATAACGTTTATTTTAAATCATAAGACAAATTTGTATTTGCAATTAGATTAGAGGTAATATACCTTCAAATTTTAAAATGGGAAATGCAGCCAAATAGTAAACAAAGATGATAAACTTTCCCCGCGCTCCTCTTTTCCCAATACAAGATAGGTACAATACCTAGAAAATTGAAGATCATATTTTATTTGGCAAATATTAGCAGGTCTATCAGGTAACCCATTTGGCATAGTGGGTTATACATAACTTCAATGTCAGCAGTTAAAAACCATCAAGATGAGGCTTTCTACTTCCATATAAAGTTACAGTCTCAGAAACCCACCTGGACAGATCTCAATCCTAAAGAGTGGCTATGCGTCATGATTAACTTGATGGCAATTAGTTTGGTATTAATTTTGGCCTTTGATATAATTTTTCTGTTTATTACTATCCCCTTCTCCTAATCACCAGCTCTGACAAAAAAAAAAAAGTGAACCAATTGGGTTTGTTTAGACCGTGAATCAAATGTAGAATACAATATTTGACAAAATCACTGCTGTTTTTGATTTAAAACAATCCCGATAAGATCCCTTTCATCAATTCTAAATCTAGGTGTGATGGAATTCACATGTCTTAGTTCAGAGGTGTGTTGCAAAAATATGATCATTAAAGATAATTAACAAAACAAAAGTAAATATTACTCATGAATGTTTTACTACAACATAATACTAGGGCAGTGTTATGGATCATAAGTTGCCCCCAAAGTGTGTGTCAAGTGAGCAAAGAGAAGAAGTGAGAGAGATGTCAAACCACATGCAGAACACCGAGGAACCAGTGTGAAACAGATGTGGGAAGGAGCCAAGAGGTCACGGAAAGAAAGCTTTCCTCTAAAACGGGCACTCTGTATTGGCCTTCTCAGTTTCTAATCTGTGAAAAATAAACGTCTGTTTGTTGAAGCCGCTGCCTGGGGCATTTCTGATATGGCTGCACAGATAAGGAAAGTGGATTCAAGGTCCTTTAAGTAATAACTTAACTCAAACTTGTGTTTTGATGTAATTTGTGAATGCAGAGGAGTGAATTCAAAGCTGTTACAGGAATTTAGATTATGAGAACTTAATTCCTCATGTGTTTTGGAGGGAAAAATGTTTGAGAATAACTGATCATTCATGCGCAATTCTTCCCTTCCATATCATTTTAGCAGGAATAATCTGTTACATTGTGTTTTAATACAGTAGCTTACTCTTAACTTAGTCTTTTAAGTGCACCAATAAAATTGTAATACAATTTGGTGTCAAATTATATTACTGGTTTATTTTTTTCATAGGATATAAGGTTCTTTACGTGATTCATCACACATGGTTATTTCAAGATCCAGCCATATTGTGAATATAGGGTAGATTTAGACTTACAATATGAATATACATATATATATATATATACACCTATATATGAGAATAAGTTTTAAAAGTTGATTCAAAGTCATAGAAACTTTATTAAACAAAGGTTAAAAATGTGAGATTATTGTTTCTTGATATATCATCCTTGTAGGCCTATAGACTTCTTCTGAAGGTGGTTCTTCCATCATTCCAACTCGCTAGAGGAATTCTGGACACTTCTTTGATTTGCACCAAATCAAAATGGCAGTTTTGGCATCCTCAAGGGACCCACACCATGGTTATTTTCAATATTCTTTGAATTTGAGGAATTCAAATTAAAAAATAAATCTGAAGGAGCAAGATTAGAGCTGTAGGGTGGATTCAGCAAGGCTTCTGCTCCTCTGGAAGAATGAATAAGTATGCACCTTGTTGGGATGGAAAAAATATATCTGTAAAAATTTCTGGGCTTTTTCTCAGCAACACAGTTTTCAATTTTATTAATTTTTTCAGTATAACTCACTATAATCATCCCGTGTTCTTTGAGAAAATCTACAGAGATCACCTCTTTGGAATTCTAAGAAAAATAAACTATCAAAACAGTCTCCATAACCTTTCAGAACTGGTCTCTCTGCTGGAAGTTAACAGGCCCAGGAGATCCCTTTGAAAGCCACTGTTTGATTGAATCCATTTTTGAAGGCATCCTAACTAGACTAAGAAGATAACTTGTTTGCAGGTATCCACTGATTGCAGAAACATCTTTAAGCACCTTTTACTTGGAATGACCACATGATTCTATGAAGTGGAACACTAGTAATAATACTTTTTACCTACTCTCACACCTTCCCAATTAGAAAATAAATGTTTAGGCCAAGCAATTGGGACTATTGATAAGAGTCTAGTAAAACCATTTCACATATTCTGAAATATATTCTGAAATATATGAAAGTGTTTAGGTTATTTCAAAATATGACCTCTTTCCTCTCTCCAAATAATGCTAGGTTAGTATTTTAAGAACTACACAGAAGTGGCATTTATCTAAGTTAAATCCAACCCCCTAATTTTTATATAACAAAATATATAAAGACAGCTAGTTTCACTTCAGTATCCACACTGATCAACTTTGGCTTATGTAAGTTTTAAAATTACTCAGATTCCTTAACCCCAATTATATACAGTCATTTTCCCTCAGCTATCCTAGAACCACATCCTCAAGAATGTTAAGTCTGAAAGTCCTTTCTCTGTGTTGTACACTGTCCTGTGTAAAGCACTACCTAACTGCCCCGTCCTGCTCGGCTTGGACACGGTTATGTGATAAGCACAGGCTGATTCATCCAAGGAAAAGGGATCCGTGCTGCTTCGGGGTGGAAGCTTGTAGAACTCGTCAGCATCTTGTGAGCTTCTTTTTCGCTTTGCCACAGTTGAATGTTCCAGAGTGACTCTCATCAACTTGGATCTGAGCGGTCCAAGAATAATAATTAGGGACAAATTATCTACCTAAATTGCAATGAATTTAAGGTGTAACCAAAGGTAAAATCCACTGACATTGAGTCAATACCAACTCATAACAGCCCTGTAGGAGAGAATATGTCAGGTTTCTAAGACAGCAAATCTTTATGGGAATAGATAGCTTCATCTTTCTCCCTGGAGTTTGAATCACCCAACAGTTGGTTGGATGTATGAAACTGGATTATATGATGAAGAGTTTGCCACCAGGATTGAAAGAAGGTTTATTAATTGGTGCAATGGAGATGACACAAACTTGCTTGCTAAGTGAGGAGGACTTGAGGCAGTTGCTGATGAGGACCAAGGATTGCTACCTTTAATTTCGATTATAACTCAGAGTAAAAGGAGCTATGGTATTTAGTGCTTACATGTTGGGCTGGTAACCATGAGGTCACTCCCTTTAGATTGGATTACAACTTAATGCAGCGAAAACAAAAATCTTCACAGCTGGGTAGCAGATCTTCACATCGTGATCTGGAGAAAAGATTGAAGCTCCCAAGGACTTTGTCTTGCTTGAATACACAATCAATGTTCATGGAACAGCAAAAAAGAGGCCAAACTATGCATTACACTGGGTAAATCTGCTTCACAAGATCTCTCTAGAGTATTGAAAAGCAGGGATGTTATTTTAAGACTAAGGTGTGCCTAATCTGAGACATGATATTTTCAAACACCTATCACATGCATCTGATATTTTCCAGATATTTTGAAAATATTTTTTTCTTTGGAAATAGTATGCACCAAATGCATTAACTAAAAACAGGGCTCCAGGAATTTATGGACCAGCCATTAGAATGTTCCAGCAAGTTGAAAAAGGACCAGAAGCACTCACTCACTCATCTGTGCCAGGAAACTCAGGAGACATCTACTTGACCAACTGACAGGAGGATATCCATATTTGTACCTAATGCAAAGAAAGGTGACTCAACAGAATACACATATTATAGAACAATATCATTTATATCTTGTTCCAGTAACATTTTGCTTAAGAGCTTCTAATAAATGTTGCAGTAGTCCATTGACAGGGAATTGCCAGAAGTTCAGGCCCTATTCAGAAGAAGACCTGGAACAAGGGATATCATTACTGATGTCAGAGAGATCTTGACTGAGAGCTGAGAACACCAGAAATATGTTTATTTGTATTTATTGCATTGACTATGCAAAGGCATTTGACTGTGTAGACCATAATAAACTGTGGATAAACTTGAGAATAAGGGGAATTCCAGAACTCTTCATTGTGCCTATGAGGAACTTGCACATGGACTGAGAGGCAACTGAGGGCACAGAACAAGGGAATAATACAGGGTTTAAATTCAAGAAAGAGGTGCATAAGGATTGTATCATCTCATCATGCGTGTTCAACTTATATACTGAACAAATCATCAGAGAAGCTAGATTATGTGAAGAAGAGTGCAGAATTTGGATTGGAGGAAGACTTATTAACAACCTGAGGTATACAGATGACACAATCTTGCTCACTGAAATTGAGGACGATGAGAAGAACATGCTGATGAAGATCAAGGATTGAAGCCTTCAGTATAAATTACAATGAAAAGGAAGACCGACCGACATCTTCACAACTGGACCAATCGGTAACATGATAAGTGGAGAAAAGGTTGAAGTCGTCAAGGATTTCATCTTGCTTGTATCCATAAGCAACACTCATGGAAGTAGCAGTCAAGAGATCAAAAGCCATATTGCATTACGTACATCTGCTGCACAAGACCTTCTTTAGCGTTTAGATGTTATTTTGAGGACTAAGGTGCATCCAAGGCATGGTATTTGCCATCACCTCATATGCATTTGAAAGATGCACAATGGATACAGACAAATAGATACATTTGAATTTTGGTGCTGGAGAAGAATATTGAAGTGGGCATGGTCTGACAAAAGAACAAATAAATCTGGCTGGGAATAAGTCAATCAGAATGCTCCTGAGGAGCCAGGAGGCTGAGCTCTTGTCACCCTTCCTTTGGACATGTTGTCAGGAGAGACCAGTGTCTGGAGAGGACAGGCAGTGAGAAAGAGGAAATCAATGAGATGCATTGACACAATGGCTACCTGGATGAGCTCAAACATCAGGACAATTGTGAGGATGGCACAGGACTGGGAGTGTTTCTGTTTACGTAGGGTCACTGTGCGTCAGACTGAGTCAATGGCACCTAACCACAACAGCAACAACAGGGAGGCTTGTGGGTAGCAGCCTGCTGCTCACCCTACTGGGCCACCAGGGCTCCTCTCATAATATAACTGCTTCTTATTTAAAACTGTGATCAACAAACATAGGGCCAATTTGTTTAAAGTAAACTTTTACCTTACATCTTTCTTTTCTGGACCTTTATAGAAAAGTAGTTTCTGACCTTGTTTAAATCATTGAGAGTTTAGAAATGTCGGTTACTGCAGCTTAATCTAGACCAGTGGTTCTCAACCTTCCTAATGCTGTGACCCTTTAGTACAGTTCCTCATGTTGTGGTGACCCCCAACCATAAAATTATCTTCATTGTTACTTCATAACTGTAATTTTTCTACTGTTATGAATTGGCTGACCCCTGTGAAAGGGTCATTCGACCCCCAAAGGGATCTCAACCCACAATTTGAGAACCGCTGATCTAGATATACCTTAATTTTGCATACTCTTCTTTTTTTATTTGATCATAACTCAAACCAAATTCACTACCATCAAGTCATAATGACCCTATAGGACAGGGTAGCACCCCTGTGTGTTTCTGAGACTGTAACTCTTTGTGGGAGTAGAAAGCCTTAACTTTCTAATGGTTTTGAACTGCTGACCTTGCATTTAGCAGCCACATTTGTAACCACTATGCTACCAGGGCACCTTATTTGAATATAGCATAAGTAATAAGCATAATACCCAAATATGATTTTGAGTGTGCAAGGCACAAATCTGAGTAGCAGAAACAGTCTCTTAGTCACAATTCTGGCAACATTAGTGTGGGAAATATTCAGATTGCCAAGACTACAAATGTCAGGACACCGAGACAGGTAGTAACAAAGATTAAGGAGTTTAAGGTCAACCGCAGAGTTCTTTACCAGGCTACTAAATGGGAGTAGGTTCTGTGATAGTTAGGTTTATTGTGCCAACCTGGCCAACAGGAACATGTGAAATTGATCAGGTCACAGTTTGATTGGAGGGCAAAAAGATAAATGGCTCTGCAAGGCCTCTCTCTCTTGCTCGTTAGTAATCTGACCAGCGTGCCGCTGCTGTAGCTAGTTCTCTGCCTCAACCTATGAGCTATACTGTCTGTGGGCCAAGCCAACCCATGGATCATGTGGCTAGAGCTTGAGGCTCCTTTGTGACCTGCTTTGCCACACTGCTGGTATGTACATCGCTTGAGCTTGAGGATAGTGAATCCTGTTGCCTTGCATTGCTTGAGTTTGATATCCATTCTGGACCTGCTTCACTAAGCCCCTGAGCTAATGAATGTTGCTGACCCACTCCGCTGTTTGCTGCCTGTGGGCAGACTCTGCCTGCTTTGCCCGAGGGAAGACTCTGCTGTCTGCTTCCTTGACCTTGGACCTAGCAGCCCACGTGAATTGAAAGACTTCCAGTATATTTACTGTTCCATGGAAGTGAGCTGAATTGAGCCCTCTGTACTGCTGTGTGGATTTATTAGCTGTTATATTCCTTTTTGGTGTGTATATATATATATATATTCGTGTATAAGCCGAGCTTTTTGGCAAATTTTTAATGCAGTTTTTGTGGTAAAATTGGGTGCCCCAGCTGATATTCGGGTCAGCCAAGTATATACTTGAGTGTGCACACACACACACACACACACACACATCATCATCATCATCATCTTAAGTGTCTTAGTTTTGATTCTCTAGAGAACCCTGCCTAACACAGGTTCTATCCTATAGGGCCAGAATGGTAATTATAGGACAGAATAGCAGATACTATCAACATGTGGGCAGAATTCTGGGTACATTCCAGCACTTACTGGAGTGATCGTATCAGAAATAAGAGGCAAGATGAGAAATAGATGACTAATTCCAAAGAACATGTGGAATATGGCAGTGGGACATAGGTATCTACCTATGAGTCTGAAGGGAAAGAGAATAAAAAGAAGGAAAAGCCAGCCAACGACTATAGGTAGTTCAATGGGCATTGACTCCTCATTGACAGTAGAGCAACCACCAGGTTACTCCATTGTCCCGAGTGGCTTTGAGTGGACATTTGGGCAATTTTTGACAACAGTGAATGAGAATGGATACAGGGGCTTAAGATTCATGACTACTTCAGACTGGATTGGTGCATGAAAATGGTGGGACTGAGTGAAGAAAGGAAGATGTGGCCACACTAATTTTAGAGAAGGTACAATAAACACATCGTCTCACTCTTTTATACTAAGCAATATATTAGCCTTTATAAGTATCATTTGTCATTTCATCTTTACATATTCTTGTAGGTGTCTATCCCATTTCTACTTTAATTTAGTCTTTAAGAAACCTAAATTCTACAATCAGTCATTTTATGTGTATTTCACATGTTATGTGTATTTCACTAGGATTGAACTCAGTCTCGCTGTGGTCTCTGCCCAGACTTTTTCCAATAAAAATTGGTTTGAATGCCTAGTTTGTTCCTTGCAGGCTTCTTAGCCTTGCTTATGAAGCTCACTAAACAATGATGATTAGTTCCACCACAAATATGTTCTTCCTAAACTTGGCAGGCTCTAAAATGCAACTCAGCAATTCTTTTAGTCATCTCTAATTGGCTTCCAGTTATAATTCCTGCATTATAATTATAACAGCTGTTCCAAACTATCTTCAAGCCCCAATTACAACCCATTCATTCATTCAATAAATAGTATCTTTAGCATTTACTATATGCCAGGCTCTCTGCTTGCTGTTTAGAAACAGCAGTGAATGAGGTCGGCAGGGACCTTGCCTTTGTGGAGTTAGTAGATAACCTACTGGGGCAGCAGTAGGGGAGGTACGGGGAGGTAGTAGATGTCTGTCATGATTTATTCAATTTTGTGAGTCTTGCTTTGCTGTTATTGTTAAGTGCCATTGAATCAGTTTGACTCATAGTAACCTCGTGTTGCAGAGTAGAATTGACCCATAGGGTTTCTTTCTTATTTGTACAAAATCGGATCATCAGGTCTTTCGCACATGCAATCAGTGGCTGGGTTTGAACTATAAGTCTTTTCATTAACAGTGAGCACTTAACCATTGTGCCACCAAAACTTGTGAGGTAAAAGCTAGAAATACTTTCTCCTTGCCTCCTTGAAATCTAGGTTCACAGAATAAAACCATACCCAAGGTGAATGCTGAGATGCTGGGGGGTGGGGGTGGGGGGGCTGGCATGGAGTGGAGACCCAATGCCCATCGGTAGACAATTGGACATGCCCTCACAGAGTGGTCATAGGGGAGAGAGGAGCCAGTCTGGGTGCAGTATAGCACCGATAAAACACACAACTTTCCTTTAACTCTTTGGTGCTTCCTTCTCCCCACTATCATGACCCCAGTTCTACCTTACAAATCAGATTAGACCAGAACATGCACACTGCTACAGATAAGAACCCGCAACACAGGGAATCCAGGGTAAATAAACCCCTCAGGGGCAACAAGGAGAGTAGAGATGCCTGGAGGATTAGGGGAGGGTGGGGGGAGAAAGGGGGAATTGATCACAAGGATCGATTTAGAACCCCCTCCCCAGGGGACGAATAATGGAAAAGTGGGTGAGGGGCGATGGAGGATGATATAAGATATGGAAAAAATAATCTATAACTTATCAAGGTTCATGAAATGGGGAGCTGATATGAGGGCCTCAAGTGGGAAGAGAATGCTTTGAAATGATGATGGTGGCATATGGGCACCAATGTATCATATGCTTGATACATTGGAGGAGTGTATGGATTGTGATAAGACATGTAAGAGCCCCCAATAAATGTATTTTAAAAAATAATAATAAAAGAAAAAGAAAGAAAGAAATCCAGGGTTCAAGTTTGTGACTCAACACACACACACACACACACACACTGATCCTGTAGGACAGGCAGAACAGCCCCTGTTGGTTTCCAAGACTGTAAGTTTTTAAGAGATTGAAAGCCTCATCTTTCTCCTGCAGAGAACCATGTATAACCACTACACTATCAGGGCTCCTAGATTCGTGAGCAGGTTCCACCTAGCACCACCTCTGTGCCAATTCCGAAGAGAGTTTTGAAGCGAACTTCAATACAATTCAATCTGACAAGATTCATAGAGAGGCAGCCAGAGGTCACTCAGGTGCCAAAAAAGGTGGAATGGTGGTGGCTCCAGCACCGGGATAGCATTGAAAGAAGTCATTGTGAAATTTTAGTCAAGTGGCTGCTTATCTGACTGTGGCTGAATATAACATGGCTGAGTCGATATTATCAACATTTTTGGAAAAATAAAATTGAAGTGGTGAATGTAGCGAAAGTTTTGGGATGGTTAACCATGAAACAAAAATCCCAGACCATCAAAGAGGTTGAAAGCTACTGTAATTTGGATAAATCAGAATAAACTATATGGTGATAACATATCTGAGACAGTGATATACGGGAAAGCTGAAAGCTTCCATAGTGAATTTATAAGTGTAAATTTTAGGCCCCGGTAGCCATCATTTGGTTTTCCATTATTTCCTATGGGAAATATATTTCATATCTCGAATGTTTTGGTGTCCAACATGGATTTGGAATAAGTCGAGTTTGACAGCGGAAGTGTCACTGTAACTGTGGGGATGGAGGTAGAGCCTTACATTACAGACATGGCTGGTCATCCTGTGGCTGTTCTTTAACGTCTTCCTTTTACTTCATGATTTACAGATGGTTGAAGAAATATGTGTTGAGTGTTGTTTTGGGTGTGAAGACTATTCCCTGTGTTAGGAGTATAAACAAAGAATGAGAAAGGCGAGGCACCTCTTTCAGAATCTGAAGGAGGAAAATAATACACAAGTAAAAACAGGGAGATGATTTTAAAGACTGATAAGTACCCAGGAAAAAGTAAACAGAGAGACGTGATTAAAAGTGATCTGAATGGAAGCTCCTTTACATTGGAAGGTAAGAGAAGTAATCTATGAAAGGCCATGTTTTTAAAAAATATTTATTTTAATAATTTTATTGAGAGCTCTTACAGCTATTATAACAATCCATAATTCAGTTAGCTCAAGCATGATTTTATAATTGTTACCACCATCGTTTCAAAGCATTTCTTTTCTTCTTGAACTCCTTGATATCAGCTCTTTGATAACGAGGCCAATAACAACTATGCCATTGGGGTTCCCTTAATATATATATATATATGTTTTAATTAATACACTTTCTTTTTCAGAGCTATGGACAGAGTACTTCATCAGCAAATACATAAGCCTATATGTCTCCCCACACCCTATGCTCAAAATTGCTATTATTACTATCTTGCCTCCTTAAGATAGCATATTTCTTACAACTGGTGAATTGATATTGATTCATTGATAAGAGCAAAAATCCTCCATTCACATTAAGGTTCACTCGTAGCATGATAGAGTTCTCTGATTTTGACAAATATTTAATGTCAGATACCCACCCTTATAGTATTGTGCTGAATAGTTTATTGTCCTAAAAATTGTGCATGTTTCACCTATTCATGCCTCTCCTACTCAAATGCTAAGCTCAATATTTCTGAGTTTCCAACTTTCTTCCTTAGATTTAGGAAAAATATAGGAAACCATGTCCTATCATATGGTTTCACAAACCACACTATCCCATCACACTCCCTGGCTATCTCGCTGATAATGCTCCGCTTCCATTCCTTAGGCCTTCCGTATATGACAAGGTTTCGATGCTTTCCACAATAGTTTCACTGGCTAATCCCTATGAAGTGGATCATCTCTTCCGCCTTCATAGTCTGTCCTTAATCTGGAAGCTCTGCTGAACCCGGGTCACTTTGCGTGACCTTGCTGGTATTGGAAAAACTTGCGACCGAGCTTCCAGCCTCACTGCAACACACAAGCCACCACATGACAACAAACTGGCGGATAGGTGGAGGAAGTTTAATTAAGCTTAGAAAGTGACAGTTGGAGAACTAGAATTTTCTAAAGAAAAGAAGAAAAAAAAAGGTGGGGGATACAATGAAGTGAAATTTCTTAATACAGCTCTTCTACCCTGAGATTAGAATCCCTGTGAAGGGATTAAGGGCATTGTATTCCACCCTTAGCTTTTTCGTGGTTGATCACAGTAGATCACCTCACGAAGGATCATAACATAACTCACACATTGTGTAATTATGTTATTAAATAACCGTCAGATCAGAGAGCCATGGTCCAGTCGATTTGGTGCATAATGTAGGAGAGACAGAGGTAAATTCATGACACCTTCCTTCGAACAACCCATCTATTATTAGATGTAAAATATTTAATCTTACATTTATGATATTTAGCTGAGATGTCAGCTCATCTTCAGCAGTGACCAAAGCTTCGCTCACAGCCTTGCTCCTACAGAAGGACTAGTAGTAGGCTTTCCACCGAGAGGGATGGACAGTACTGAATTCAATCATGCCCTTAGTAGCTATCTTTGACAGTTTTAGAGGCCTCCGGTGTTGTTGCTGTCTTAATAGAATACGTAATGACAATTCTGTAAAGTTGTCCTCCTCGGTCCTAATTGGTAATATTTTAGCTGTCTTTGCGCCCTTGCTCTGAACTTTCACATACATGTAATTGGATTCCTTTTAAATTATTAAGTAAAAAACTCCAGTAATGATGCAAGCAGTCTTAGACATACGCATATGAAATTATATTATAAATAAGTGCTTTGAGCTTTCATATTGGTTTTGGAATGCTTTTACTGGAAGAAAAATCTATAAATTATCTTCATAGATCCAAGAGATTGAAAACAGGGTGAGTTTCAACACTAACAGTAAAGACTTAGTTAAAAAAAGAATATTTAAAATTTTATATGGGCAAGTGTCGAAGTACATAAAAGATTAGGAGATTGCTTTTGTTCTGGTGTGGACAAAAAAGGAGAGGTTGTTGTTTTTGTTAGTTACTACTGAGGCAATTTTGACTCATGGAGACCTATATGTGCTGAGCAGCACTGAGCCACAGGACTTTCAAGGCTATACCATCTTGAAAACAGTTTATCAGTTTGAACTTTTAAGGCATCTCTGAATGGGCTCGAATCACTAACTTTTCATCTGGTTGTTGTCTGTTTAATAGTGCTCCTTGACTCAAAATTCAAACTAACTTCCTGCCATTGAGCAATTCTGACACATAGTGTCCCCATATAAGGTTTAAGAGACTGTAAATAGTCAGGGTAGCAGCTCTTGTGGAGCAGCTGGTGGGTTTGAACTGCCAGCCTTAGAGTTAACAGTTGAATCGCTAACCTGAAGCACTACCAGGGCTCCTTAGACTGCTTGACCAGAGAGTCAATATTAGAATCAATGTTACCCTATCATTTAGAGATGAGCAGGGATAAATTTATTCTTTCTCAATTTGTTTTCTTTCATTTCTGGGTGGAGGGATAATATAGTCCCTACCATCTAAGTTTATTAGAAATGAAAAAGAAAAATATAAATTGTTTATATGAGTGTGTTAGGCTAGGTTCTCTAGGGGATCAGAAGCTAAGCTACAGCCTGAATTAACAAACCAGGGGGCAGGATGACGAGCAGATGTACCCCAGGTCAGCAGGTCAGATTTCAGGCTCTGGTACCTGCTCGGGCTGTTGGCTCAATAGCCCAGAAGTGAAGGTCAATACGCCAGAGGCAAGACACAGACAAGTAAGGGGTGAAGCAACTCTTCACAGTGCCCACTGGTAGATCAAGTCGGTCATACCCCTGAAAAAAACATCTTTGGGGCTCTGACCTGAAGAAGGTATTGTGTGCCGTTATAATCCTCCGTGATTGCTTGGCTGCTCACAGTAGATCCCATCATGGAACTGGTCATGTTGTGTTCGTTCCCCTCACGGAGGTGCTCCGAAGGTCCAACTAGGATGAGGCAAGACCCAACACAATGAGTGCCTGGAAAAGATGGAACAAAGCTAATGTTCGCCCTTGTCTTTTCATGAGATCCTCTTAGCTGCCATGCTGGTTCTTCTCCATTACCCCACTTGAATTCATTCTCAGCCTCTCTGTAACCTGCTTTGTGTCCTAAAGTCTGTGCCCAGAGATATCGTCTAGACTCACCTGAGCTGTATTTTATTGAATTTGGCCATTGGTGTAGCTTCTTATGATTTCCTCCCCCATAGCTTCAGTTCTCACCGAATCCTAGTAACTCATTTTCTGTCCCCTGCACCATTAGGCATGTTGCGAATCACTTAGGTTGTATGACATCCCTGGTTGGCCCCCTAAGCCCAATGGTTAACTTTTACAAGAATATCACCAGGTATTTTTTTCTGAGACACCTATAGGGAGAGTGGAGCCACCAAACTTTAAATTAACAACTCAGTGTTAACCACTAGCACCATCCATAGTTTCTGAACCTTGTCCATACTTCCGAATCGTCTCTTCTGTATCATCACTTCCCGTAGACCAACAAAGCAGAATTCTATTTCTTTCTGTGGATGAATACGCCTTTCAAATTCTTGCTTTCAGCCAAAGCTAATACTGTTAAATTTGGACAAAATCTAAAACTCAGGCTTGTGAAATGTTTCTTATGTGCTTCTGTTCAGGAATGAGAGGTGTAAACAATGACGACACAGTCTCTCCTGTCATGGAATCTGCAGACTAGTTAAAATAGGACAGATTGAGGAAGACAATAGTACATATTTAAGAGTCAAAAGCCTACGCATCTCTAAAAATTAAAATAATCGCACAGAAAGCTGTAGTAAAAAAATGTTGACAGGAAAAGATCTTAAAATTTTAGAGTGACTAGAAATGCATCAGGTGTGGATAGTGAAGTATCGATTTCCAGACAGAGAAAACAACTAGCATGTACAAAGGCTCGATAGTATGTAACTTCCCTGTATACCTGTTGGCTTGGAATAATTCAGATACAGGTAAAGAGTACAGAATTACAGCATGTTGAATCAGCAGATGAGCAGAATAGCTTAGACAAACAGCCAGGGATAAGCACACTGTTTTATTTATATTGTACTCAGGAGGTATAGACCTTATCCTAATACCTCTCTTCCTCACTTATCAGCTACCTTATCCAATGTTTGACATTAACCACAATAGTGAAAACTCTAGTCTCTGACAGCTATGTTTGTATTAATGATGTACGTCCGGCAGGAAGGACTGCTGGGGTACAAGGCAAGAGTGATAATGGCTGTGATGGTTAAGGTGATGTGTCAACTTGGCTTGGTCATGATTCTTAGTGGTGTGTCATTTATGTAATAGTGGAATTTTTCAGGTCTGTATAATTTGATTTGGCAGCTGTGTAACATAATTGCTAAGTGTAATAATATTGTTAGCTGCCACTGAGTCCATTCCAACGTCCAGCGCAGGAGACACCGCTTAATCCTATTCCATTTGTCACTTATTTTAAGTTCAGTTCGGCAACCACTGTGTTTATTCATTTCCTTAGGGATTGTCTGCATTTTCGCTGACCCTCCACTTGCCAAGCCTCATGCGCTTTTCAAGAACTGCTCTTATCTGATATCATGTCAAAGTCTAGTTATCTTAATTTCTAAGAAACCCTCTGGTTGTATTGCTTCTGAGGCAGATTTGTTTGTTCCTCCAGCAATCCGTGGCACTTTCAATAGTCTTAGCCAACACTGTCATTCAAATGCATTAATTCCTTTGTAGTCTTCCTTATTTATTGCGTAACTTTCACATTCACATGAGACCGTTTACATGCTATTACTTAATGAAGGTGTGCTTTAGTTCCCAGAGGACATCCTTGCTCTTCGACACCTTAAAGAGTTCTCGTGCACCAGATGTGCACAATGCAAGACTTTGATTTCTTGACTGATGCTTTTTTTTACATTGATTGTGAATCTAAGAAAGATGAAATCCTTAACAACCTCAATCTTTTCTCCATTTAACATGATGTTCTCTATTGGTAAGGCTTTGTAGATATTTTTTTCTTTACATTAAATTTCAATCCACAGTTAAGTCTGCAGTCTTTGATTTTCATCAGAAAATACTCCAAGTTTTCCTGGTGTTCTGCCAGCAAGTTTGTGTCATCTGCACACAAACTTGCAGGTTTTTGACAAAGCTTCCTCCAATCCTGATGGTGTGTCCTTCTTCATACATGCCTTCTTCTGTACTTGCTCAGCATACAGATTAAATAAGTATGGTGAAATGATACAAGCCCGAGGCACAGCTTGCCTGATTTCAAATCAGGCAGTATTACCTTATTGAGTTCAAATGAGTGTCTCTTGGTTTATGTACTGGTTCCAAATAAGTGTAAATAAGTTCTGAAATTTCCATTCTTCACAAGATTACCATAATTTGTTATGAGCCCCACTATTAAATGCTATTGAATAGTTCATGTTGCACAAGTAATCACATTCCTCCTATCATCCACTTTTAGCCAAGATTTATCTGTTATCAGCAATTTCCTCTGCTTCAATTGGTTTGCATTTCTGTTGGCTCCCTGTCAATGTCTCAATGAGGCTATTTTGGGGGGATCTTCAGCAGCATTTCATTTGCATGTGATATTGTTGGGTGATTTCTCTATCTACTGTGTCACCTTTCTTTGGAATGGGCACAAATGTGGATATCTTCTAGTCAGTTGACAAGGCTACCTTCTACATTTCTTAACAAAATGAGTGAGTGAGTCTTTCCAGTGATTCATCAGCTTTTGAAACATTTACATTTTATCAATCAGTTCTTGAAACCTTCTTTTTATGCTAATGCCTGTAAGGCAGCTTGGATTTTTTTCTTCAATACCTTCAGTTCTCGGTCATATGCTACTTCTTGAAACTATTTAATAATTTAGTTAAATAATAAAGTAGCCATCCTCTATTTTCTGATTGAATATGTTCATATTCCATTTAAGTATATTGCTTATTTTCACATAAAGTTCTGGTTGATAGGTTGTTTATCTTTCATTGTATAGGAAATCTTATCTTTAATTGGAATATATTGAGATGAAATATTTATGATAGGAAGAGGTACAGGTTTAATGAAGCCCTTGTAATCCTCCTTAAAGAAATAATGTAAAAGATGAATACTGATTATTCTAATGAGTCATCATCAGCCTTTGGAAAAATAACTGTATACTGGGGATAAGGGAGAAGTATAGTAGATATGATATTTCAGAGAAAAGTTTTACATGAGAAAAAGGTATATTCTACAGAAATTAAGCAAAAACCTTGCTTAATTCTAGCCTCTGATACTGTGTTTATACTGCCATAGTTGGAATGAGTTATGCTAATGAAGCAGGATTAAGTGGGATATATTTTGATTCAAGTCACCCCCTTTCGTTTCTTTGAGGGTATGATCAACTCATTAGCCTTCATCTTTGATATCTGCATTAACATGGGAGTGAATTTCTAGTGCTAAACTGTTCCCTTAAGTGGCAAACTACCAGGTTCCTGGTTAACTTTGAAAAGCAAGAGACTTGAGGCATATAACTGCCTGCTACGAGGCCTGGTCTGCCTAAGATGGGCATAAATGACCAATATATCCTCTACCTACCTAATCATTTGAAATCAGAAGACAAAATCTACACATCCACGAAGCTTTGACTTTGGGCAAGACGTCATCTTTGTGATTACCCCCATGCCTCACCAATGCCCTTTCTGATTTGACATGTACAGAAGACTAGAGCTGAGTTATCAGTGAATAACAGCAAAAAGATACAAGTGGCCGCCTACAGAAACCATTGGCCAGGACTTGGGTAGCAAGGTTTACCTGCCCTAGAAATGTCTAAAAAGTTTACTCTCTTACTCTGGTTCTGCATCTGTCTTGTTCTGTCTCATCTGTAGTCCTTGGGATACAAGCTGGCAGGTTATTGGCTGACCTGATTCATAGGTTTCTATAATCTAGTGTGTCACTAGCCCATTTAATGTGTATGAGGAGAATTTTCCAGATCATTGGTTCTTAACCTTCCTATTGCTGTGACCCTTTAATACAGTTCCTCATGTTGTGGTGACCTCCAACCATAAAATTATTTTCATTGCTACTTCATAACTGTAAAGTTGCTACTGTTATGAATCTTAATGTAAATATCTGATAAGCAGGATGTATTTTCATTGCTACAAATTTAATATAATTAAAGCATAGTGATGAATCACAAAACAATAAGCAATTATATATTGTAAAATAGTTATTTCTAATAGCAAATCAATAACATTTTGTCTTGACCCATGGTGTGGCATGGGTAGCAGTCTTCACACCGGATACTTGTATGTGCGTGTATCTGCACGGATACAATAGAGACGATAGAGGAGCAGTGTCTCGGTTCCTATGACCATCAGAAATATGTGTTTTCTGAAGGTCGTAGGTGACCCCTGTGAAAGGGTTGTTTGACCCCCAAAGCGGTTGTGACCCACAGGTCGAGAACCGCTGCTCCAGATGGAGGTCTGAATTTTGGCATTGGGACATGCCAGCCATCACAACCAGATGAGCTACTTATAGGATAGTCTGTGAGCTCTGTGAGACGTCACCGCACATTTTACAAAACTCAGGGGAGGAGGAGCCATTGATATCAGGGATAAAGGGTTAAAACAGAATTTGGGGAAAGTTGGACATTTGTGACATCTTTAATTTTCACCTCAGCCTTGTATTATTCCTTCTGAAAGAAATTAGTTTTGTAAAATGCAACACATAACCCTGGGTTTCTTTGACTACAGAGATTATTATTGTGTGTGAAAAAGTAAAGCTGTATTTTAAGGAATAAAGAATGATGGATGCAGAGTTAAAAGGATATGTCAGAAGTTTACTATCAAATAGTTTAGTAGAATAGGAAAAAGAAAACAAAGACAGTAATACCGCCCAGGGAAACCCACAGTTTCAAATATCTGTTAGGGCAAATGGACGGAAGAGATTGGGGTTGTGGACGATGGGTTTTGTGGGAAGAGGGCAGGAAAAGGCACTGGAATGGAAGGCACAAGGAATCAGAAATCAGGGTTGGAAGAGGGAAGCACAGACTTTAAAGAAAGAGTAGACATTGGTAATAGGGCTCGGGGACAATATAGCAGACTCCCATAATTCCAAGAATGGGGTGGGGGCCTGGATGGAATTATCTGCAGGCTTCCCTCACAGTTGCAATGTTTTGGTGGGGGGGTGGGGGTGGGGGCAGGAACTTGACAGACTATCCCAAGTGACTTTTTAGTGACGTTTCAGAAAAGCTTGACTTTCATAATTATTGTAATAGCTACAAAAGTGAATCTCTATGACATAGTTGTACACCAGATACCTAGCAGGTATGTCTGTGTTGACTTGCTATAGCTCTGCTTTTCAAGATTAGAATGACCATGTGTGTATTGAGGAATTTATGTGCAAAGAGAGAACTTTGAAAGGAAACGTCCAAGACATCTGATCACAGTTTTATATCTTCAGAGTCTTCCATAGAACCTGCTGGTCACTTAGAAGAATACAGCATTGATGGTCAATCAAGTAAACATTTCATGAATGAATGGTTCAACTAATTTATTGTAACAACATTAAAGAATGGATGAAAATAATAATAAAAAGAATGGATGAATAGAAGCAAGGGACTTGTTTTACCACAAAGTATATAGTAAATTATTTTTAATTCAATTTGTTATTTCATTTTACCTATATACATTTTTATATGTATTGCTCGATGGTTTCACTTGCCGTGGCTAAATGGAGAGGCGAAATATCATATTTATCACTATTTGAAAGCTCCTAGATTTATTGTCTTTCTTTCTATATTAAATAGAACAGGCCATTAGTATTATTACTATGTGTAAGACATCAAAACTACATTAATATCCATCTTTATATTGTTCACTCTTCTCCCTTCTCTGATAGACTTTGAAAATTAATTTGATTGTAGAAGGCACCACAGGATTAATCAATAAAGATTGTTCCTGCTAAAAATAGTAAAGGTATAAATAAATAGAATTAAAATGTTTCCCATATAAACTTACAGATTTGAAGATATTGATTGACTCTGCGGTATTATACTACCTCATTCTGTGAACACAAGATTTTTGGAATAATGATATGGAGTGTGTACCTAGTGTTCTAATTAAAGCCCATGGTCATTCATCTATCTAATTGCAACCATGCCCTCCAGGATTCTTCCACTCCAAATGTACCATTCTTCTTTTGCCCAAACAAGTGACATTAAAACCACTTGGCTTCTAGCCAAGACTGAAAGTGAAAAATTCACCTACTGTGATATCACACTAGAAACAACATTATAGGATGAAAATTGAAAAGGACAGGCAGAGAAGCGAGATTTTCTATCAGATTTCTGGAGGTATGGCTTATAATGTTTGGGCATTAGCTGTCATAATATCTCATTTTCCCCACAAATGAATAGAAATCATCTGTTAATAAGGAAAGACTTTCTAAAATATTATACAACCCTTGAGCTCCCACGCTAAGAAAAAGATGAAGCCTTAAAAAGGAAGGTCCCCAGAGCTATTGGGAGTGCTGTGTTGTGACTTTATTCCTGAGGGCTGAGAAATTCCGAGAGCAACCGGGCCTAGCAGCTCAAATGACACGGAGCTGAATTTACACAATGCCACAAAGTTCCAATACTAGAATTCACACAATGCCACAAAGTTCCAATACTAGAATTTATACAATGCCACAAAGTTCCAATACTAGAATTTATACAATGCCACAAAGTTCCAATACTACAGTGAAATTCTAGGTAGAACCTCCTACTAAGTACACAGATGTTATATACTCTAAACATACTTTTCATTGGTATTATGATTTATTTATAATAGCAAGTGAAAAAAGCATAGAAATTATTTTTGACACAGATAATAAGACATCAGCATCATTATACAAATTAACAGATTTAATATTTATTTAGTAAATAACTTAGTATCAGGAACTATTTTAAGTGATGTGCATACTAAACTCACTTAATCCTCAAAATCTACCGTACGGTATTAATGTTATTTTTTACAAATTTTTAACTAGGCATTTTACAAATACCCATTTATAAACTATCAAGGGCTCATGTGGGAGGGGGGAGCGGGGAGGGAGGGGAGAAATGAGGACCTAATGTCGGGGGTTTAAATGGAGAGAAAATGTTTTGAGAAACGATGTACAAATGCACTTTACACAATTGATGTGTGTATGGATTGGGATAACAGTTGTATGAGCCCCTAATAAAATGTTTTAAAAAAAAAAAGATCCTAAAGTATAGCAATGGTGTATTGCCAGGGCAGTGGGCTTGGAGGGGTGAGCTAGTTGTGAGCATCTTGATCATTTTGCTAAGAAGTTGGGAGGATGCCCGCGTTGAGGCATCAAAAGGCATCAATGTGACACACATTATTAGAAATGAAACAAAGGGGATCCTTATTCTCTCAACAATAGTGGGAAACTTGGAAATACTATTGACAACAATAGCATAGAAAACTAGGTCATCTGTCTAGAGAATTCCAAACAAACGTTGAAATGAAGATCCTGCTGGGTTTCCTCCTGCTGCTCAGTAAAATGACAAAGAGAGGAAGGTTGAGAAAAGTATGCTTAATAAAGGAAGTTAAGATTCTATTTTTGAAATTTCCAATCTCTTCCAGATGGTATATGATCATAAAATTAATAAATTCCCATTACTTTTTTGTCTCAGTATACATATTTTCTTTTTTTTAATATATTTTCAATATATACATATTTTATACTTAAAATGGTCCTTATGGCATTGAACTAATTGTTAAATTATTTTAATTCAACCACTACTTGCACCTTAGATGATTGCTCAGAATTTTTTAAGACCATGATCACTACTTACAAAAGTAGGATATTTAATTTAATTTAATATTTAATAAAATATTGTGTTTGTGAACTATGCTATGTCAACTTTCACATGTATATGAGGCAATTGAAAATATACTTACATCAGGAACACTTTAGTCATCAAAGTAATATCTTTGCTCTTTAACACTTTCAAGTGGTATCCTGTAGCAAATTTACCCAAGTTAATGCATTCGTATTTCTTGGCTGCTGCTTCTATGAGTATTGATTGTGTATCCTCATAAAATAATGCAACCCACCAGTATGCTGTAATGTCCCCAGACAGACTGTTGTCCAAGAGTGGGTCATAATCCCATGCCCCACTGATAAGCACCCAAAACCAGCTGCAATAGCCCACCCCAGCACTTCCCTGCCCATTTGCAGGTTTTGTCCCTTCCCTGCCAGAACCAGAGGAATGGCATTGGTCACCCTACCCTACCTTTACCCTAGATCCACAAGTGGCCTGCCAGCATGGTGTCATAAAAGAAAAGTAGACAAAACTTTACTAAAATCCAAGAGAAGCAATATCTGCCTATCAGAAGCCCCTACATCATTTTCCCATGGCACTCAGCCTGCAGAATGCAGAATCCTGGTTCTGTGCAAAGAAGCTACCTGGGGCTGAGGGGAGGCAGAACAACAGGGGCTTAGTTCTAAGGGATCAGCCCCATGCTGATCAAAACAGAAATAGATTAAGCCCTCCATCCAGACCAGAAGAACTTAGGTAGAGATCCCACAAATTGAGACCTGCTTCAGCAGAGACAGCACATCCTACTGAGCTGCAAGGGCTTGAGTCCACAAAGGCAGCTGAGTGCAGGTGTAGTGAAGACAGACCCTGTGAGCCCAAGACCCACTTGGCCAATCTATTCCTTCTTCCCTAAGGGACCATGTGCCACAGCCCCAGAAACCAGGATACCCTTAAAGCCATTTTTAAAAACCTTAGAAATGCAGTCACTCTGGAGCTTTTCTTTGTTTGCTTCTCTAACTCCCCTGGATTGCCACCATATACACCTGGTTCGTTAACATAGTTTTAACATAACAAAGCTACGGGTGGGGGTGACAACCAGGAAGCTTCTGCTAGAAGCAACTTTTACAAGTTTTGGGCTGGACATGGAATCCTAGGGACCCAGAGGCTGCTCTCCGCCCACGTATATAACCAGTCAGCCAACCAAGCCTTGCACATAAGACATGAGCCTGCTGAGTAGGACATTGCTGTGTTTTACCCTCCTTGGCTACCTAGGTAGAGGACAGAAATCAACTCCTTTCCCCCACATCCACTTGGCCACCCCCACAATCTGAAGAGAGCAAACCCCATCCCTCTGACCTGACATATCTGAGGTACAACCTCTCAAGATTATTAACTCATATCACAAGAATACAGCTCTCACAGCCATATCAGACACCGAAATCATCCCCATTCCCCTAGCCTGAATCTCAAACCTACTCTGACACCCTGTAAGATCACAAGGAGTAAAACAACATATCACCAAATACTGAACCCAACTGCACAAGAGACCTCTGCTCCAAGCAGTCCTGCCGCCCCCCACCCAAGACAAAATGTGGGACCAAGTGGCTCTTTGTCCTGGCATCGTTGTCGCTCTGTATTCTAACACGTGCTCCCCACCCAGCACCTCTTTACAAAGCTGTGCACTATTTTAAGACGTCATCCTCATCTGGGACTTAATCATTTGTGGGTGGACTTAAGAACAGGGATATATATATATATTGCCTTCCAAATTAACGTGCTTAACTTTATAGTCTGTTAATACACTCTCTCATTAGCAGCCACAACAGAGACTAAGCTCCTGAGCAAAGCTTAGAGCCAAGACAAAAACAAATATACATTAACAACTCTGTTGTATCTTACACTGTGGGATAAAAAGACTTTTCTCCAGCTTGTCTCCCCGAAATAGATGTTATTTCGCCACAAGTACACCTTTAATCCCCCTCTTTCCACACTGTATTAGCTATAGTACAACTGCTTCCTGTGAAATATGTCATTACCTGTAATCAGGGGATTGAACATCCCCAAAAGATATATAAGCCTTGGTTAGAAATAAATATCTCTCTCTCCTGCTCTCTCCACCTTCCACGTCCCCACATGGACCACCAAGTGGGGCTGAGGTGAGCATACTACAATGAAATGTGTCTGACTCCTTTATTTTACTCTCTCCTATCTCTCTTATTCTCTATAACTTGACTATAATCTTTTTATGTTATAGCTGTACAATTGCTCCTACCAGACCCAGGATTATTTGTTAGAGCCTGGTTCCCCTCACATTACACTAGCATTGTTTTTACCATTAGTATTCTTAAAGCTTTAGTCTTTTGCCCTCTCTGTTAACTTTCCTTCCTTTAATCTGAAGACCTCAAGTTTTACTTCAGAACACTATCAACCTATTCTTTATTTTCTCCTTTCTTATCATCAAACCTATACTGTCCTTCTCACCTTCATAAAACCAAAGCTGACACTGTTCTACCTTTAAAAAATTTGTTTTGTCTATCAAATATTAATACCCATTCCTTCATCACTGCAAGTGGGCCTAGAATCCCTTCCTGTAACCTGCCAAATAACTCTGCCCAATCTCTCCCATTTTTTATTTTATCTACTGTTCCTTTCATTTCCCTCCCCCAACACTTCCTCCCCCACTCTCTGAATGGTCCCCTAATATCTAATTGAGTTATTTGCTTTATTGTGCCAACCTGGCCGATAAACATGTGGGATTAATTGAAGGGCAGAGGGATGAATGGCTTGGTGAGGCTCACCTTTCAATTTCTCAGGTCTCTTGCTTTGTGATGGTCGGACCAGCTGCCGACCACAGCCACACAGTTCAGAAATTTTTGTTTTTCTCCAACTCTTACCTCACATGATTTAAAGATAATATTCCAGATGACTTGAAGAAAAACCAAAGTTGTAAATGTAAACTCAGAAACTCAATTGGTAGCTCTAACTCTTTAGACCAGTTGAGTCAACAAGGAGCAGGGTGTCACATCTTTTCTCCACGTTATCTGAGTGTAATCTTTAAGCAAAGTGTATTTCATGGATTGAATTGAGCCCTACCAAAATATGTGCCTAGTTAGCTAGGGCATAGTTCTCAGTTTTATGTAGTTATGTTTTATTTTTGTGATCTGATATTATCAGATTAGCCTATGTTTTGAACGTCCTAACTTCTATGATGATAACGAGGTATGATTAGTTATATTAAGGAGCCCAGTCTTTTGTTGTATCAATCAATCTCCTTTGAGACATAAGAGATTAAGCAAGGGAGCAGAGGTCAAAGTGACCCACAACCACCAAAATCAGGAACCAGGAGTGAAGGACATTCTTTGTACCCCAAATCCCTGCGCGGGGAACCTCCCAGAGCAGGGGAAGATTGTTGTCAAGCTACATCGAGATATTTAAGGAATCTGGGGCCCACAGACAATGAAAAAATGTAAACCTTTTCTCTTAAATTGTGAGCCAACAGAAGAGGCCTTTCCCTGAGCCAACCCTTGGAATCATGTTTCTATTCTTTTAAACTGTGAGAGTGAATTTCTGCTTGTTAAAGGTACCCAGTTGCATTTTTGTTATGGGAGCCCTGGTGGTCTAGTGGCTACATATTGGGCTGTGATCCATTTGGTCAGCAGGTGAAAGCACCCGCAGCTTCGCAGGAGACAGACAGTTACAGTCTTAGAAACCCACAGGTGGTCGAAGTGAGTCAGCATTGATGGCAGTGAGGGCACTACATAGCGAAGACAACCTAAACATGAGGATGGGTCAAATGTCCCCTTTTAAGGGAAAAAAAGTCAGAATGACCTACTTTGTCATTTGTCAGCAGCGTCTTCTTGTTTAAATATTTTAGCTTTAATTTAACAAATAGGCTCTTTTTTTCCCTCAATCTCTGGATTTTACTCAAAAACTCAGTTAGGGTCTTATGATGCTCTAGTACTGCGGTTCTCAACCTGTGGGTCGTGACCCCTTTGGGGGTTGAACGACCCTTTCACAGGGGTCGCCTAAGACCCTCAGGGAACACATATTTCCTATGGTCTTAGGAACCAAGCCACTGCTCCTCTATCCACATGCAAATACGCCCACCTACCTGTACCCGGCTTGAAGACTGTTACTCGTGCTACACCATTCTTCAAGACAAAATTTCATTTATTTGTCATTAGAAATAAATATTTCACAATAAATAATTACATATTGTTTTTGTGATTAATCACTATGCTTTAATTATGTTCAATTTGTAACAATGAAAATACATCCTGCATATCAGATATTTACATGATGATTCATAACAGTAGCAAAATTGCAGTTATGAAGTAGCAATGAAAATAATTTTATGGTCGCGGCATTAGGAAGGTGGAGAACCACTGCTCTAGTACCTAATTGGTAAGTGTTGAAGATCTCCAAAGCTTGGCCTTAGTTCTTTTTACTCTATAATCTCTTCCCATATGATCATCTCCATCCTTGTGGCTATAAATACCTTTTATATGCAACAAGGTGAAGAATTTTATTTCTTTTCATAAAATCAACATTATCGTTACACATTCCTGGGTATTTGTTGTCTTGTCTAGGTTTTCCCTGAGGATGGTTGTGGAAGAAAATAAAAAAGAAATAGGTTACCGGTAATTTCTCTTACAAACCGTGTATCATTTTGTTAAGAATAAACACAAAGACACATGAATTAACGATCAAAATGAAGGGCTTTATCATGTATATGAGTATGATAGAGTCGATCAACATAAATCTCAATATCAGAGTTATATACCATTTTTAATCTTCTCATTTACATAGATTGTTTAAAATATTTCTGATGTGAAAGTTTAAGGAATAACATATTCAATCTTTGTTAAACTGTCAAGTGGAATAACTATGCTTTTCTTTTGTGAATTTATCTTGCTTTTGGGGGAAGTATTGACCTTCCATTTTATGAGTTTTATTTACTCTTTAAATGTTCTTTCATCTTTTTGAGTGTCCTGATCCACCCTTGAATTAGAAATCCTTTCCAAATAGAATTTTTGAATAGTTTCCTTGCATATCCTCCATCTCAGAGTTACTTTACATCTCTTGATAATACTAATTTCCTATTGACTTTCTCCCAGGGCTGTTTCCTAACCATAACATGATGTAGAAAGAAAAAAAATAAAGGCTTAGAAATAGGTGTGAAGTAAGACTGTAAGAATCTTTTCACATAAGTACTTTGGCAAGGTAAGGAACAAAGAGATGGAAAAAATAGTAACTGAGAAAAGTTAAATATATTGTCAAAGTAGGTCATTTTGTATTCTACTTAAAGTTCAAATAGGCCAGGGAACATTTTTATGCTGAATTAATCCCGTCCTATCAAATACATTCTAAATCCCCAGGGAAGCCTGATTATGTAGCTTGAGGGCATATGCTAAGAGGTTAATTGACCCTTTCTCAGGTTATGATCATCATTAATGATAATGGACACTCTGTTCTAGGACTGCGCTAAGGGCATACCTTTTTATTGTCCATTGATGTTACTGAAAATAATAGAGACATTTAGATGGGAAGTTTAGAAGCATCTCAGTGTCCAGAGAAGGTCAATTCGACATGGCAAGAGAAATAATGCCCCACCACTTAAAAGTATTTGACTGGAGTGTAGTGTGAGAGGCAAGAGGTCTTTGACATATAGACTTGCCATTTTAATATTACTCATTTGTTATATTATACTCCATATACTCTTTTTACTCAGAAGTATATTTTCTTTCTCGGTTCCTTCATTTTTTCCTAGGTAGAAAATGTGTTAAAATATAATGAAAAGTAGAAGTGTTACAAAACCTTTTACTCTAGGGACAATTGTAGGGACAAGCTGAAGAAAGCTAGCCTGCTCTCTTCCATAAACACTTTGTGTTCAGGTCTATCTTAGATGGTTATCCTACAGAGCCAGCAGACTCATAACTAAGGCAGATCAAATAGTGACCTAAGATATCTGACAAATTGCTGAGCTGAGGAGGAAAAAGGAAAGCTTTATTTGGGCAAAGAGCTGAACTCAGAGTCCCTCCCTCAGAAGCAGTATCAGGTTCATGAACACACGGTTGAGACAATGCAATGAGGAGTGAGGAAGGTTGACTCCATGTTTGCAGTTAGAGCATTTCTATGGAATGCATGCACAGGAGCCCTGGTGGTGTAGTTGGTTACACGTTGGGCTGCTAACCATAGGTCAGCAGTTTGAATCCACCAGCAGCTGTGTCCCTGTAAAGATTTACCACCCTCACTTCTGGCAGGAAGATGAACTATGCAGATATGCTACTTAGATTATCAACAGTAAAGATGCAATAGACTAAATCAAACACTTCTGGCAAGAAGATGAACTATGCAGATATGCTACTTAGATTATCAACAACAAAGACACCATAGACTAAATCAACCAGATATGATGATTGTCTTGGAACCCTGAGCCCTGAGCTTCAGAGGAAAGGAGACAGAAGTGGACTGAATACTGACTAGGAGAGCCAAGAATCATTTCTGCATCACTTGGTCATAGATAAATAGTTATAAACACTTGCCAAACTTGTAAGCATTGTTTAACATTAGAAAAAATGATCAATGCAATCATTTTTATTGATAAAACATAAAAAGAACCATAGGAACATTTCAATTGATGCATAAAAAGCAGGTGACAAATTCTAACATCCATTTCTGGTTAAAAAAAAAACACCAAAATTAAATAGAAGGGGAATTCCACATCAAAAAGGGCATATACTCATATACAAAGAACAGCAAAAATTACTCTAATGGGAGAGAATCTGAAAGCATTCCCCTTGTGAATAGGAAGAAGACAAGGAAGCTCAATGTCACTGCTTGTAATCAGAATTGTGGTGAAGGCCAAGTCAGGGCTTCCATGCAATAAAGTGAAATTACAAGTGGTCAAATTGGACACACACATACACACAACTCTATTTGCAGATGGTATAATCTTATATGTTCTTGTTGTTAGATACCCTCCAGTGGGTTCCAATTTATAGCGAGAATCTATGTACAATAGAATGAAACACAGCCTAAGCCTGCAAACTGCTCCGAATTGTTGTGATGTTCAAGTCTATTGTTGCAGCCACTGTGGCAACCCTCTTGCCAAGGCCTTTCCTCTTTTGCATGGCTCAATGTCCTTCTCTAGGAGCTGGTCTCGACAATGTGTCCAAAATGCTTGAGACAAAGTCTTGCATCTCTCTCTCTCTCTCTCTCTCTCTCTCTCTCTCTCTCT
>NW_022111379.1:21623055-21624472 GCF_000313985.2 Echinops telfairi
CTCTCTCTCTCTCTCTCTTTCCCCTCCCTCCTCTCTTTCTTTCGAGACCCTCAAGCTTCGAAGATCATCTCTGTAAGAGCCAACGTTGCTGATTCCAGACACCTATCTCTCCTAGAGCCATTGAGGCCTCCTGTAGGGATCTAAGGTATAGTGGGTCCTGGGGTTGACTTTGTTGGAGTCTTTACTTTTGTGTGTGTGGGACTAGCAAGACAGCAGAAGGAAACCTGGTGCCAGTTTTACTGTTAAAACTTACTGTATAGTGAATATTTTTTTAATGCTCTCCAGAAGCAAGATTTTAAAAATCTATATGAAAGCATAAATTGTACTAGCCAATGAAAGGATCTGTGTGCCAACATAGCTAAAGGGTTTGTAATTGAAAACTAAGCTGTGCTAGAGTTACAAGGATCTGGCCCCGAGGGGCGTCTACATTGGATCAGTTTCTAGATAGATCCTAAACAAAATATACTCGAGGTTTTGACAAACCACAATGTAAGAAGTCATGCTGCTGCTGTTAACCTATTCTCATGAGATTCTGGAGGTAAAACAGGCACTCAGCTATGATCGTACCTTACGGAAATGTCCTTTAAATCACGTGCTTAGAACCCCGTCAACATGTCAGCTCTGAGCTGCTGCTCAGCCTGTTTTGACTCTGCTACTGACTCCCCGCTCCATCCCCAGAACCAGGCTGGTTGCCCAGCATGGTGAGGACACCCATTGGGCTGCAGAGCACTTTGAAGATGAGCCCTGTGTGACGGGGCTTGATAGTAGATGCTTGGGGGCCCCTCCTCCGATTCCCTTTCCCGTAATATAATGCGTTTTGCTTGGAATTGTAATAAGTTATGAACTGCATGGTTTAGATAATCATGACTACGTCATCAGGTGTACCTTTGAACACAAATCGAACCCGTCGAGTTTTTCTTTACTCCATCTATGCCATGGCCAACTCTGCTTTGAGAAAGCAGCTGCTCCTGAGTCGGATTTTGCGCCCCTTCCAATTACTGACTCATATTCTCATACTTTCTCTGACAGTGTTTTCAGTTCAGTGACTAATTCCTCAGAAGTGAATAGTGTATACTTTCTTCCTACTGTGTAAACCCTGCTGAAGCCTGTACATTTTCAGTGACCCTGTGGATTTATGAAATACTAGTGACATAGGTTTCAGCATCCCAGCAATGTATAAGTCACCACAGAATGACGAAGAGACACACACTGTGGGATCTTACACGTAGAGAATCCCAAAGGCTGGGAAGTAAAGTTGATGGGACAAATTGAAAGATTAAACAGAATGGCAAGGTAAAATATCAACATATACAAATCAATTAGATTTATAGAGGCTAACAAATAATGCTTTTAAAATGAAAAATCAGCAAATGAATGGAATAGGCATATATTATTGTTATCAATATAACCGGGGGGG
>NW_022111379.1:21624572-21638603 GCF_000313985.2 Echinops telfairi
GAAGTGAATTTGGATAAGAAAATTTTAATATTGTGAATATGTCAATATTCCCCAAAATGATCTAACAATACAATGTGATCAAGAACAAGACTCAGCATCTTCATTTAAAGTGATAGAAAATGTATCACCAACAAAAGGAACATGGATAAGCAACCACAAGGAAAGAAGACAAACAACATAGGAACATTCTTGTTTCCTTATCTCAGAACCTACCTCACAGTCAAGTTGGCCAGAAAAGCAGGACATCGGTATAACAATAAATCCCTAGACCAATGAAACAGAATTGAGAAGCCAGGAAGAAATCCAACTCCTTCAGGCATCTTTGACAAAAGCCAAAATATAGTAAGTGGGGAGAGAATAGTTTTATTTATTTTGTAACAAGTGAAACTGAAGAAATTCTATTTGTATTTTGCAGAACCAAAGACACATGACTCCCAACTTACACCATAAACAAAAACAAAAAATGAACTCAAATGGATCAAAGACCTAAACATAAAACCTGGACCTATAATCAATGGATAGCATGAGATAAACCCATTAGAAAGCATAATGACAACACAAACGAATGAAGATAAATGATAACACAGACAAAAGAAGATAAACTAAATGAGTAAGATCTCCTAAAACGTAGACATGTGTGTGCATCAGAAGATTCCACCAGAGAACAAAAAGAGAACCCACAAATTGGGGGGAAATTTGAGGAATGACATATCAGACAAGGAGCTAAACTCTAAAGCGTTTTGAAAATGTCATTAATCCAGTAAGAAAAAGACCAAAAGCTGCAACTTCAAAGTGAATAGGGGACACAGAGATTTTGCACCCAAGGGGGCATTCGGTCAGACAAGGCTGATGCAAACATCCTCCGGATCATCAACCATTCCAGAGACTGCTCACCCAGCATTGTAGTAAAATAAAATAAACGCCGACGTGGGTGTAGAGGGACTGGACCCCTCGAACCCTGCTGGTAGGACTGTAAAATGATTCAATCACTGTGGAAAGTGCAATGACATTTCCCGGAACATTTAGGGAAAGAAATACCATATGGCACCGCCATTCTTCTACGTGATATAGATCCTAAAGAAATAAGACCATGGCACATATACGTAGATGCATATCCATGTTCACAGCACAATTTGAAATAGAAAACGATGGAAAGAACCTAAATGTCCATCGGTGGGAGAGCGGACAAGTAAATGTTGGCACATACAGTGGAATGCTACCCAATGCTAAACAAGAATGAATCTGTGAAACACCTTACAGCATGAGTTAACATAAAGAATATTCTGCTGAATCAAATTAGTAAATCACAAAAGAACAAGTAATATATATCATCACTATCAAAAAAGTCAAGAAAAGCTTTCACACTGAAAGAGCATTTTATAATAATTACCAATGCCAGAAGGGAAAAGGAGGGAGGGGGTTCCTTGGACTAGAGGGTAGACAAGTTTTGACTTAGGTGAAGGTAATTTAAAATAACTGAGAGGTTAGAAAAAATGATGGAGGCACGGAAAGACACTGAGAAATTTGCAAGGGTTAAAAACCACAGAACCAAATATTGTTATACACATAATCATGCAATAGTAATGATGTATGTGTGGATGCTTAGGTTGACATAAAGGTTGAGCAAGTGTGAGAAGGAAATTAGCAGTATATCCCTGGACAATTGTAGGTTTGACAGAGAATAGTTATTAAAAATGAATGACCTCTAGGAAATCTTTGGAGACAGTAACTCGATTAATGGTTCCTTGTGGGTACGGCAGGGGATGTTGGGGGAGATGTGGCGCTAACAACAATGAGTACAAGATTGAAAATGATCAAAACTGATTGTATTGATGATTGTACAACTCTTCTTCATGTGAATGAACTATTGAATTGTACGATATATGAATTACATGCCGATAATCTATTAGGGGAAAAAAGCGTTACAGTTTCAGAAGCTCACAGGGGTACTTCTGCTCAGTCCTACAGGGTCCCTGTGAGTTGGCATCGAGCACTTGGCCGTGAGTTTTGATGTATATATAAATACATATCTCACTGGTTTCGCTTCTCTAGAGAATACAGCAAAAGACAACATATTGAAATATATTTGTTTATTTATATTTCACAAAACTTCTGTTACCAAGTCAAGATTCATATATCTCTATGGTGTTTTCCAGTCTTCATCCTAGCTTTCTACCCAGAACATCTGTGTTCTTGGCAACAGGCTGGAAGAAGGGGATACAAGGAGCGGACACACAAGCACTTGTGATGTTCCTTCCTGAAGATTCTCTCCAGTTAGCACACAGAATTTCAAATACCAATCCCACTGAGCGGAACATTGTCATCTGATTAGGCTGTTGTTAGGAACCCTAAAATAGGCTCCACTTCATAGCTACACTACGTACAACAGAACAAACACTGCTAATATCACAAGCTTGCCATGTGTACCCATTGTCGTAATCGTTATATTAATCCATCTCATAAAGACCTTTCTCTTCTTTACTGATGTATTAAGGGACGCTGGTGGTGTAGTAGGATGCTAACCACAAGGTCAGCAATTTGAACCCCCAGCAGCTCTGATGGAGGAAGACGAGGCTTTCTGCTCCCATAAAGACTTGCAGCCTTGGGGATCCACAAGGGCAGTTCTGCTCTGTCCCTCAGGGTCACTGTGAGTCAGAATTGACTGCCTGGCTGCGAGTTGTTTTTTGCTTTGGTTTTCAGTCTACTTTATCAATATGCTGTCCTTAGAGATCTGCCCTTCTTCATAACATGCCCAAAGTATGTGAGATACAGCCTCGTTATTCTCACTGTTAAGAATCATACTGGCCATACTTCTCCCCAGACCAGTTTGTTGATTCTTCTGGTTGTTGTTACTAGGTTCTCCAAAGTTAGTGCCAGGGCTCAGCGGCTCTCCGTCCATCAGCTAGAAACACTTTCCGGTTGGAGCCCTTTGTCGTACCATGCGAAGCAATCTCATCGACGGTCTTCCCCTTGTTCCCTCACTCTCTACTTCCCAGGCGTGACTTCCTTTCCAGGGATGGGTTATTGCTGACACATTTCCAAAATAAAGATATGAAGTCTCCCTCTCTGCACTTTTAAGGAACATTCGGGCTGTACTTCCCTCAAAAAGATGTGTTTGTTATCCTGACAGCTCATGGCATTTTCAATGTTCTTATTCAACACCTTAATTCAAGCGCAACAATATTCTTCAGACTTCCTTATTCATTGTGAAGCTTCCAATCTATGAGGAGATTAAAAATACAATGGTTTTAATTAGATGCCCTTTAGTTCTCAGCAGGACATCCTCACTTTTTAACACTTTAGGAGGTCTTTTGCAGCAGGTTTGATAAATGCAGTATGTCCTTTGATTTCCTAAATGCTGCTTCCATGAGCACTGATTGTGGGGTCCAAGAAAAATTAAAGTTTTAACAACTTAAACCTTTCCCCTGCTCAATGTGATGTTGCTTACTGGTTGAGATGAGGGTTTTGTTTGTTTGTTTGTTTACTTCATGTGGAAGTGTAATCTATACTGAAGGTTGGAGTTTTTAATCTTCATCACTGAAGTGCTTCAGGTTCTTAATTTCATCAAGCAAGGGTTTGTCATCTACATACGGCAGGTTGTTTTTGAGACTGTCCAATCCGGATGCCGTGTTCTTTTTCATATAGTGTGGTTTCTCAGGTTGCTTAGTATACAAATGGGTGAAAAGTTAAATCCTGACACAGGCTTGCACTGATTTTCAATCATTCCTTATGTCTTCTTTTGTTTGAAACACTGTCTCTTGCTCTATGTTTAAGTTCTGCATACGTCCAATACAGTGTTCTGATATTTTCATTCTTGGCAACATTATCCATCATGTATGATCTATATATTCTAGTGCTTTGTGTACCCAATAAGGCATAATGAACATTAATTTCTGTTATCACCCAAGAACTATCTCATTTCAACAATGACATGCCTTGTTCCATGTTCTCTGAATCCCGTTTGTATTTCTGGCACTTCCCGGTCAATGTACAGTTGCAACTATTTTTTAATTATAGTCAGTATTCTCTTCCTTGTATATAATAGGGTTTGACAATTTTTTCATTCTATTGGATTGCCAGTTTTAAAAATGACCTACAACATGGCTCTGTTCCAATCATTTGGCCAGGTCACTATCTTCCAAATTTCTTGGCATAGACAAATGAGCTCTTCAATCATTTGTTGGAATATCTCTGTTCACACTCTGTGAATGCCTAGAACCCCGTTCTTCATCACTAGCTTCAGTTCCACTTGAAATTCTTCCTTTAATGCCATTTGTTCTTGAATATAAGCTGCTTCCTGAAATAATTCAATGTATTCAACCCCTCTTTACTTTCAGCAAGCAAGGTGATGCATTTGCATATTTTAGGTTGTTATAAGACAATTCAATTCTCTATTGAATCCAAATTCTCTCATTATTTGCTATGCATACAGATTGAATAAGTATGATGAGAGGCTACAACCCGGACGCACACCTGTCCTGATGTTCAACCCATGCTGTAGTCATGTGTTCTTTTCAAGGCTATCCATAGTTTGTTATGGTCCACACACTCAAGTGCCTTTGTGTTGTCAATAAAACACAGGTGAACATCTTTCTGGTATTCTTTGCTTTCTGCCAAGATCCAGATGACATCAGCAATGATATCCCTGTCCCATGTCTTTTCTAAAGTGTGTCTATACATCTGGCAGCTCCCTGACAGTGCACTGCTTCAACTTTTGTTGGATGAAATTCAGAAACATTTTACTTGCATGTGATATCAATGATATTGCTCTATAGTTTGAGCATTGTGTGGGATCACTTTTCTTTGGAATGAATATAAATACTGATCTTTTCTGGTCAGTTGGCCAAGTAGGTGTCGTCCAAATTTCCTGGCATAGACCAGTGTGTGTGTCCAGGGCTCCATTAGTTCATTGAAACATATCAATTGGTAATCCATCAGTTCTTTTTTTTTTTTTAAGTTTTATTAGGGGCTCATACAACTGTTATCCCAATCCATACACACATCAATTGTGTAAAGCGCATTTGTACATCGTTTCTCAAAACATTTTCTCTCCATTTAAACCCCCGACATTAGGTCCTCATTTTTCCCCTCCCTCCCTGCTCCCCCCTCCCGCATGAGCCCTTGATAGTTTACAAATGGGTATTTTGTCATATCTTGCCCTGTCCGACTTCTCCCTTCATCCACTTTTCGGTTGTCCGTCCCCCAGGGAGGAGGCCACACACAGTTCCATGCAATTGGTTCCCTCTTTCCTACCCACTCTCCCTCCACCCTCCCTGTTTTGCCACTCACACCACTGGTCCTATAGGGCTCATCCATCCTGGATTCCCTGTATTTTCAGTTCCTATCTGTACCAGTGTACCTCCTCTGGTCTAGCCAGTCTTGCAAGATAGAATTCGAGTCATGGTCGTGGGAGCGGGGAGGAAACCTTTAGGAACTAGAGGAAGGTTGTATTCCAAAGCCCATTAGTAGGCCACTGGAGATCCCCTTGCAGAGGGGTCTTGGGGAGGAGATGAGCCAGTCAGGGTGCGATGTAACAATGATGAGAAATACAATCCATCAGTTCTTGAAGACTTGGTTTTGGCTAATGCTTTCAGGGAAGCTTGAACTACTTCCTTTAATACTATTGGCTCTTGCTCATATGCTACTTTTTGAAATACACACACTTGTATGTGTGTATTTGTATGTGCTTGTATGCTTCTTTAAAAATTCTCTTCATCTTCAATTTGGACTTGCATGTGACCAGGTGATGGTCTGTTCTCCAGAAAAGAAGAGGACAAACTGCATGTATGATGTTTCCTAAAGAAGAGTGACTGTAACTGCCAAACCTCTGACATGGCATTGTTCGGAACTGAGGCATATGATCATAGCTATCTACCAATGACTCCAGAAATGTATTCTTATTCTGGGTGACCTTTTTAAATTGTGTATTTTCACTCAGGAAGAAATGAATAGCTATGAGGGGATACAATATCTCTGACACAGAATTCAATTACACAATTATAGTGTAGGCATGGATCTGCAAAGCTGCCCACTTGGTTGGAACCCCATGGTTGCTAACCTACACCAGAAGAGGTGAGTGACATGTTTCTTTTATTAGGACTCGGTTTGATTGAGAAAATTTTGAGTCTCAGAGGCCATATAATATGTTGAGAATGTCAGTCACCGTCAGAGAGTAGCTGATATCTTAGGGCATTTCTCTCTGTACTTTAGACAGACCAGCTTTAAATACTTAGGCACCTGAAAACTCTGTGAAGCCTTCTGGGACTTGTAGTCCCCCTAACTTGATCTCATGAAATATCACTATATATGCATAGTGGGGGAGAACTGGATCCTTTTCTTCTTCTAGAATTCAAATATAAGCAACCCATTCAAAAGACTTAGTTTGTGTATATTTTAATGCCATATCAATTTGGATGCTCTTGTTTTAGAGATATTGAACTAGGTATGGACAAAATGAGAACTTTAAGAGACCCATGGAAAGACTCTGGCATAATGTACCACCTTTGCCAGCAAAGGAAGAAGCAATAGTGAAAGTTTTACTGTGGGGCCCTGAGTCAATTCATGCCCTGGCACAGTCCGCTCCCTCCCTCACATCTGCAGTGTCTGCAGTTTCTCCCTGGCAAAGTGTGAGCTTTGAGCTAAGAGGAAGAGTTCTGCACTTGGAAACCATCAACCCATTTTGTGAATTCCCCTGACACGGGATCCATATAAAGTGCAGAGTGCATGGCCCTTCTGCCTTTAGTTCAAAAAAGGACATCAATTAAAAAAATAAGTTTTGAACTCAAAAATAGTGGCAATTACCTCCCTATTCCTTTTACAGGACAGAAGGGAAAATGAAGTAAAAGGGTCAAAGGTGTCATGAGAGTTGGACACATGATGCATTTATAACCTGAGTAGCCTACTGATAAATTCCATTGATTTAAAATGTCACATTATTGGAGAGCAATTAGTAATTTCTGATGCAAACTTTCAGAAAGTTTATGTTAAAAGTCAGTAGACCATTCCTCAAACTCTCTTACTAAGGTACATTTTCTAAAGGCAATCGCTGTAATTCTAGCACTTCAGTTATTATGTAAATCCTTTTCAGTGTAGAAACACAGAGTATAAAGATGAAAATACTAGTCTTTGTTGAGTAAGTGACTCTGTGGCACTCACTCCATAAGCTTCTTACATACATTAACTAACTTAATGAACGCAGCACTGGTCCAGCAAGATTCCTAGTTTTACAAACGAGGACACTCTGGCACCACTCAGCTAAAGTTACACACATGAGAAAACTGGGGTGCATGTAATGAGTGTGTCTCCAGGCATGCAGCCAGTGAAGGGCACAACCAGTAAAATTATGTAGCCAGCCTATGCCTCACTTTACCCAGCTTCACTCTCATTTAAAAGAGAGGGATTAGTTGTGTTATTTGATGCCACCAGTTATAGTGTAAATTGCATGTAAAATGCTCACCCATCCCTTTCACAAAGAGGCAAAATAATGGGCCAGTGTCCATCGCTGACAGGTAGGGATATGGGTTAGGTGCTGGGCTGCTAACATTAAGGTAATCTACTTCTGTAAAACCAGTCATTAAAAGCAGTATGATCAAAATTCTACTGTGAAACACATGGCTGCCATGAGTTAACGTTCATTTGTTGACAACTGTTTTGTCCGTGGAGCCCCTGCTGGATAAGCAGTGGGGTGCATCTGATGGGGTCAATGGCACAAAGCGTTAGCCACTACAGGAGAGAAAGATGAGGCTGTCTGCTCCCGTGAGATTTACCCCCTCAGAAACTCTCTATATAGACACTCTGTGAATCGGAATCAACTCTAATAGAAGTGGGTTATGTTTTGTTTGGAATGAGATCTCTTTAGACAAATTGCCAAACAGTGCATTCTTTTTTCCTACAAAATAGGGAGAAGTGTAAATCTTAACTCATTGAATGAAAAGATTAAATTGTAGCCCATGTGAGAATCTTAGAATAGTTTCTGCTACTTAACATTTTTAAGTCCTAGTTTATTCCTTACCCAGGCTCACACAGTTTATAAATGGCAATACCAGGGTTAATAATATAAGAAATTATACTATCATTAGTCTGTTCTATTTATATCTTTGTTGTGGTATTTTTCCTGTGTTTATCTTCTGTATTCTGTAAGGTAAACAGCTACCTCTGTTGGGGGCACAAAGTGATTTTTTTCCTACAAATCAATCATTAAAGTTTATAAGTTCTAACTGATTCATTAAACCAGTAATATACCGTATTATATGTTCTCAATCACTGTGAAATTGAACATATATGATTTGTGGACTCATATCCTCTTGTTTTCGTTTATCTTCATCATCTTTCTAGGAATTGCTGCGACTTCGTACGGGGCCTGTGTCCTACATGGGCCACTGCAGTCTGGTTTGTGGCAGTCTCACTTTGAAACCAGAGTTTGTCTATTTTCTCAACCATAACATGGGGTGAGTTCATGTTCTCTCCAGTATGTCTGCTTTTTCTTATTTATCAAATGAAAAGCTTGATCTTTATTACCTCTCTATCTTTACTTTGTTTAACCACAAAAGTCAGTTATTTTTCCTCTAAATACTTTAATATGCTTACCTGATAATTTTCAGCTCTTTTTATCTACTATAAGATGCTAAAGATATAATCCCCTTTAAGAACTATTTGTCTGAAATTCAAATAAGTTTGGATCTATAGAATGTTTATTATTACTCATTTGTAAGTATATATTTACAATTTTTCATCATATATTATTTAATCCACGAGCTTTTTAAGAACTTTCTGTTTTAAACTGATTTTAGACTTTCCTAATATTTGCACAGACACAAAAAATTTCCCTCATATTCTTACCCTAATGTTATATCTTACATCTAACCATTAATATTATCAAGAATATGTTATATGTATTAACACCCAACTAACAAATTAAAACAAAACATAAATCCAGGAATAGGTTTTGGGCTCACACTAAATCCTGGCTCCAACTTAAGAAAACTGTGTTCTTACATCTTGCCCCTGCTTGACACTCGCCCTCCGGTTAGGAATACAGAAGATTCGGGTGCTATAGCAAAATGTTGCAAAGAAATTATATGGTGCCTGGCTATCAGATAAAATAGCATCCGGGGGGTCTTAGAGGCGTGTCTCCAAACAAGCAGCCAAGTGAGATGCCAACCAAGTTCACATGGAAGGAGCACACCATCATCAGTCACTGAAGGAATGTAAATCATATAATCCAAAATAGGAGGGATTAGTAATAGAGCATGAAGTGTGGGAATCTGGTTTTCAGAAGGCTATGGAAGGCAGTGGAAGACCCAGATTCATTTGTGGGAACTACCTAGGAAATAAATCTCCGTGGAACTCCCTCTATCCACAATTGAGAGATGGGAGGAAAATGGTTATTAAACAGATTGCATTGGCAAGATGAGAATAGACGATCAAAGGCTTATGTAAATCTGACTTGAACATTTAAAACCTTGCCAGTTGACTCCGCCTCTGATGCATGCTGGACCTGATCTAGTTTTCAACATTTTTTGTATTTTTGTTTTGTGTTTGTTTGTTCATATTAGGGTGTATCTCAGTGATATGATGCCATTGGAGGCCACCTTCTAGAAGTCCTGTTAAGTTTTTATGTGTTTCAATATATGAACTCCAGGACGGATGAGCCTATAGGGACAGCAAGTAGGATAAGGGTTTCGGGGGTGGGTGGGGGTGGTTGTTCAGTGGTGGTGGGCACTAAAAGGGAGATGATGTCAAGGAGTCCAGGAAGAGAAAGACTGTTTCGAAACTGGTTGTGTAGCAATTGAATAATCTGCTTCACGTGATTAAACTATAGAATGGTATACGAGTTAACTCGCAATTAATAATAAATTTTGTTAAAAAGAAAAAAAACCTAACACTGATATGAAAACAAATTCTGAGCACTAGGTTTGTGGCAGGCTGAGGTTTACTGAAGGGGTTCCACTTTCCTTTTGAGTATTCACATATGTTCAGCCTCATTTGAGACCTTTCTAACTACTGATTATTTAAAAGTTAATTACTAAGACTCCCATGGTCAGCCCAGAAGGGATCATTTTGCCCTTCGGAACTTTCCTGGATATTCCCTCAATTCCATGATCATGAGTCCTATCCCAGCCAAGATGATTTGAAGGCCCTGACCAATCTTATAACCTTTTCTAATCTGCAACAGTGCCCACATCCCAATCATGGCCCTCGTCCTGCTTCTGTAGTCCCATTCTTGACTGTGACAAATTGACCTGTCACCAATCATGATTTTTGACAGTTTCCTTATGTTCCATTTCCTAGTTAAGTAGCTGTGAATCCAAAATCACCATTGTGGTCTCATGCTGCTGGTCTTCCTCATCTGGATGATTTGCTTTTGTCTTTGTCTTGTTTAGAAAGCTAAATACTACATGTCTACCTCACTGCATCATAAAAAATAAACCCACTGCCAGCAAGTCCATTCCAATTCACCATGACCCTAATCCTCCTGAGGATTGAGCTCATGGTTTTGAACTGCTGATTGTCCAGATTGCAGCCTAACTCATTGACCACTATGCTGCCAGGTTTCTAACAGTGCATCATTACCAAGGTTCTTATGATATCATTTCATATTACTGATGAGACCTTTGGTCACTTGGTCTGATTAGTGTTTGGCATTTACTCCTTTGTCAAGATTCTCTCTCTCTCTCTCCCTCGGTGGAGCATTTCTGTACTTTCTGATGCTCTAAGTTTCTGAGAATTTTGTTTTTTTCACTCTTCATTTTAGAAAGAACTCCTCTAAGGTGCATTAGTTCCTTTCACTGGCAAATGGTGCTTGTAAATCAAGATTTCAGCACTAGCTGAGCACATTGCAGCTAGATATTTTTGTTTCTAAGACATCTCAGTGAGTAAACTAGGGAATATACTTAAGTACACTAATCCACGTCTGTACATTTGTCTAAAGTATCATCTATGAAACTGAGTTGATATTGATTTCAACCTATCACACGGAATTCATCTTTGCATTCCTCTTTTTATTTATAAAGTATTCCTCTGTGAGAAACCCAGCTGTCATTATGTGAAATATATTCTCACAAATTTACATTCCTTATTTTTTCAGTTCCAATATACACACAAAAGAGTTTCAGAATAGCCAAATTATAATTTGAGAAATACTTTTATTAACTCAAAATCACTGCCGTCAAGTCAATTCCCACTCACAGTCACTCTATAGGCCACATTAGAAATGCCGCTTTGTGCTCTGAGACTGTAGGTGGGAGTAGAAAGCCTCATCTTTCTCCTACAGAGAAGCTGGTGGTTTCGAAATGTTGATCTTGAGGTGAGCAGCCCACCTTGTATACCCTAAGGCCAACTCTTTCTTTCTTGTTAAAAATCAAATTGTATTTAGCTTATAGAATCCAGTTGAGATAACTGTTTCCAAAGTTAAGTAGGTTAGTATTTTCCTCCCCCATCCTTTCATTTGGCTATGTTACTCATTTGCTACATAGCTAAGTTTCTTGGCAGCATTACAGTTTAATTTTGCATTGATTAACCCCACATCTTTGCTTATTTTAATTTTTTAAAAATTAATTTAAGGTCAAATAAGATACTAATCTAGTGGTAAGAGTCAAAGTTATACAAAAAATATATTCAGACATGTCTCATTCTCTACTCCTTAGATTAGCCATTTTTTTCCTACCTCTTCTCCTAATACCAAAACCACCTTTTACAGCTAATTATCTCTTCAGTTTTGACTCCTTTTATTCTAAAATTAGCTTACACACACAGAAAACAGAAATCTCTGCGATTTCTTATATATTCTTCTTTCTAACAGGATGATTCCATGTCATTGATATTTGTTTCCTTTATATTTAATTTTTAACTGGACTTTATTGTACTTTGCAAATATCTATCTCATTCTTTTTTACAATGTATATTATTCCATTTTGTGGTCATATCATACTTTATTTAATTGATCTGTATATTCTGGAAATTTGGATTGTTTCAATAGTTTTCAGTAATGCAATATAATTTGCATTTTTCAATAATACAGATGTATTAAATAAATTAGTGCATTTATATTTTCTAATGCCTGGAGTTGTACATATATGTTTTGAGTCTACTTTTGTAAGTGAAGTTGCTGGGCAATAAACTTAAACAAGTTGTAATTTTTTGTAGATATTGTCAAATTTATTTTTGGAAAGTGTATATCAATTTGCATTCCTATACATGAGTTTCTCTAGCCCTACAGTCTCATCAACAGAGTGTGTCTGAAAAACAAAACAAGAAAAAAAAACCCTGAAGGATGACAAATGGCATCTCCGTGTTGTCTTCATTGTCATTTTCTAATCATGAGTAACTGATTTCTTAAGATATGCTTAAGGACTATTTCCATAAATTGAATTACCTGTTTCGGGTGTTAATTTTTAAGACATTCTGTTGATGAAATTATTGAATCTATGGTTGTTTGTGCCTTTGTTTTTTTAATTATAAAAATCTTGTTGGTATTATACACAGCAGAACATATGCCTACTCAGCAGTTTCTACCTGTTTAAATCAGTGACTTCGATACCATTCTGTGAGTGGTCCCGCTGTTCTCCACCTGCATTATGAGTTATTTCTCACCCATTAACATAAACGCACTGTCCCCTATGGCATCAATATTTTAAGTTGATGTTTTCACTTTGATTGCATATACATGGCTCTTAAAATAATATAATATCCACTGGTTTTTTACTGGTGTCATGCAGACAAAGGTATATTTGGCTTCAGGTGTAGCATATCTGAGAACAGTAGTATCAGTGATTCAGTCAGCCTCCATGGCTCCAGAAAATCTTCAGTGTGTGGTATTTGAAATTTTGCTCTAGTTTTCACCCCTTTGGATTAATATTTGAAGGATCAACAAAATTACTCACTGTGCTTTTCTTTGTAAGACCTCTTTGGGGCTGAGGAATATCAGACTTTGTCTTTGGCATGAGTTAGGAATATTTTCAATGTTTTTAATTTTGATAATGCTGATTTTTGCATGGAAACTTTTTATTTCAATCAATCTCATCATCTTTTTTCTTTTAATACTTCTGGTCTCCCATGCCCTAAGTTAAAGAGAAATTCATTCATATTCTATTATTACTTACATGATTTCATTTATTAAGTTTAAGTTCCTAATATTTTTAGAGTTTATTCTTATACATGGTGTGAGAACTAGATCTAAATTTACCTTTCCCCAAATGTCTACCTTTTGTCTCAGTACCATCTATTAAAATTTTGCCTTCATCTCAGTGACTTCAAATGCCATCCTATTATTTATCTTTTTATATATTTCCATTAATTATTTATTTTCTTTTCTTTTTCTATGTTATTTATCTATGCATCCATTCCAAAACCACAAAAAACGTCACTGCCATCAAATCCAGTCCGACTCATAGCAACTCTAGAATAGAGTGTAACTGCCCCCGTGAGTTTTAAAGACTAAATCTTTACAGGCGTCAAAAACCTCCTATTTCTCCTAGTAGCACTTCCAACTAGACAATGCCAATGCCTTGGTTCATGCTCATTTGTTACCCACTAAAATACTTTTGCAGTTTTCCTAATTATTTTTGCATACTTGTCTTCTAGATGAACTTTAAATGTTTACTTATTAAGCTTCATAAAATGGTGCTATTGAGCTGAATCCAACTCCTGGTGCATAACAGGACACAACATGACCTGGTCCTGTGCCACCCTCGTGGCGTTTTGGTGGCTCAGTGGTTAGGTTGTGTGCTGCTAACCAGGCCAGCAGTTCGAAACAAGAGCCACTCCCTGGGAAAGAGAAACGTCTTTCTACTTCCAAAAAGAGTTACCAGCTCAGAAGCCACAGGGGCAGTTCTGCTCTAACATATAGGTTCTCTGTAAGTTAGCATCAATTCGACAGCAGCGAGCTTGTGAGTACCACCCCCACAATCCCCAGCATGTTCAGTGCCATCCGTGAAGATGCTGTGTGGGCCCCAGCCTATGCAACCACGTGGTGTCGAAGGGATCAGGTATAATGCATCATCAGAACAAAAAATCTTACCATAGTGAATGATG
>NW_022111379.1:21639252-21679937 GCF_000313985.2 Echinops telfairi
AAAAAAAAAAAAAAAAAGATGCTGTGTGGGCCTCCTCACTGAGGGCCTCCGCGACTGACTGACCCTTCCTGAGGGCATGGCCTGGGCGGGAGAAACAAACAATACTCTGTTGTGATACATAACCTTTTCATTATTTGCTTTTTTAAAAAGTAGATATCAGGCCTTTCCCTCTAGTGTGTTGTACACTGGACCTACTGAAGCCCATCCACCAAGTGTGGCCCTGGTGAATCTGAAATAGTGTGGGTACCCCATCCAGAATCACAGCAAAATTGTGACAAACTGAAATCTGAGGAGAAGGCTAGATTTGTGAGAAATACACTGAATTTCAGAATGAACCCAGGGACAATCAACACTTTTACAAGATGGAATTACTTTCTCCAAACAAGGCATATGTTTTCATTGATCAAGTCTACTTTAATGAAATGCTGCATTTTGAGAAAGTTTTTCTTGTATAGTTTTTCCAAATCTCTTCTTAAGTATTTTGGCTTCTTTGTTGCTAATGTAAGTTTTTATTATACTCTGTTGTTGTGTATCATTATACTCTATTGTTTGTGTATATAAAGGCTATTAAATTTACATGTTAATTTTATCTCTCACTTTACTGAATTTTTTTGTTTGAATTAGTTTTATCATTGAGTTCCCAGATACATTACCATATCATTTGAAAATAACATAGTTTGCTTTTTTATCTACTTTATGCTGATAATCATTTTCTTTTTGAAATTGCATTAGTTAATGTCTTTTGTACAATGCCAAATTAAAGTGGAGAAAAAGAATATTCTGGCTTTGTTTCTGCTGTTAGTGTAAAGTCTGTATTGTTTCTTCATTAATTAAAATATTTACCTAGAATAGTTTTATAATGCTGAGAAAGTATCCCTCAATTATTTTTTCTTATAATATGTAAATCATGATCTTAATGATTTTTTTATATTGGGCTAACCTTATGTTTGTGAAATAAATATTATTTTTGATAGAATTTTTTCTTAATGTTGTACTGGATTCTGTTTGCCAATATTTGATTTAGAATTTTTACATGAATATTCATGACAATATTGATCTGCTGCATTCTCTCTTCTATTGTCTTTGTCTGGTGCACATGTCCTATTAGATCCATTTCATCAACAGAATTAAGAATCTATCCTAGCTTTTCAATAATCTGGAAGAAAGCATATTCTGTATGAAAACATCTGAAACTGGTGCTTCTTGGTAGGATTGTTATGTAATATATATCTCTTTTTTTTGGCAATTAACTTATTTATGCTTCTCACTTTTATGGGATCAGTTCATCACTTTATTTCATCTTTATTTCTGTATCTACTTGCACAGAGATTTGCAAAGCAGTCTCATGATTTTTTAAGATTATTTTCTTTTTATATCACTGTCATCTATTTTTTATTATTGCTCTTTTTCTCTTTGATTCTTTGATGTGGTTAGCTAGGGATTTATCTATTTTGTGTATTTTAAATAACAATTTAAAACGAGGGTTTTAAAATTTATATAGATTTATTATTTCCCATTTTCTTCCTTTTAAAGGTCTATTTTAGTTTACAATATGATTTCCTTGTGTGTTCTTTTCTCCACTTTGTTATTCTCTTTCTAGCTTTAAAAGGTGAGAATTGAAGTCATGGTTTTTAAATTTCTTTATTTTCACTGGTAAGTGTTAGGGTAATGATTTTCCCACTGAACACTGCTTTAAATGGTTTCACCTTATTCTATTTAAAATCTTCATTGCCCTGGTTTCTATCCAAAAAACAAACAAACTCACTGCCATCAACTCAATTCTTACAGATAGCAAGTTTGGGGCAAAGGAGAACTACCCCTGGGACTTCGGAGGCTGTAAATCTTTCAGGAGCAGACAGCCTCAGCTTTCTCCTAAGGGGTGACTGGAGTGTTCAAATTCGGACCTTGTGGTTGGCAGTCCCATGTATCCTCCTTTATGCTACCTAAGAGATTGTATATACTCTTTTATCCAGGAGTTGTTTAATAGAGATTTCTAAATTCCTATTTAACATTTTTGTTTTCTGTTTTATTGTCCACCTACTTTTTGGTATATTATACATTTATTGCACAGAAATATGAACATATTGTTTGGAATATTTCTGTTTTATAAAAATGATGTTATAGACAAAGAGCTTTGAAATGTTTGTAGCAGAAGTCCATGATCTGTTAGTGCTATTTTTTCCGTGAACTTTTGGAAGCCCCTTGTGTAATCATTTTAAAAATATAACGTGACATGTTAGTCTGGGTAGACTAGAGAAATAAATCCATGGACACACATATGTGTATAAGGAAGATGAAACTCTTTGTGTTAATTTGGGTTCCCTAGAGGAGCAAAACCTCTGTCTGTGCTTGTATATGGAAAGAGATTTATATCAATAAATGGCTTACACAGTGGTAGAAATATGCAAGTCCAGTCCATTTCAAATCAGGGTTTTCTTGACTAGAGGAAGCTCACAAATAGAAGACAGGATAGAGAAGTGGAGTTCATTGAGGCACACAGGCTGGTGAAAGTGGAGGTAAATGAACCCACTGTCAGTTGAGGTAATCTGCCTCAGTAGTTTGCTGACGACTCCTGGGATCAGCAGGAGATGAAACAGGAAGTTGCGAAACCAGACACAGGATCCAGCTCCAGCAGAAGATGAAGGGACAAAGAGAAATTCACTCTGCTTGGTCTCTCTCTGATACAAAGATTCTACCATAAGGAGATGTCATAAGGCTGCAACCTGATTGATAAGTGAAGCTCCTGCCCTATGCTTAGGAGTGTCTAGTTGACATAATCTGTAAACATCACAGACGACTCTTTGCCAACTGGTCCATGGACGCAACTCTTTAACCAACCATAATCACCAAAACAAGACAATAATAAACTCATACTTGTGTTGTAGTAGCTCTAGGAAAAGCCTAAACAGCCTTGACAAGAGTAAAGCCATTGTTGAGCTGACAGAAGCCATTGTGAACTATAAATGAACTAGCTGATTTTGAGGAAGTAGGTTGTGCAGACGTGGGGCAATGGAATGTACCGAAGGAAATTTCTGTTCAGAAGGCTTGTGAGAAAGACCAGAACAGTTATTGTTCAACTAAGAGCAGTTATTGTTCAACCAAGAACGGTTAAGCGCAATATCCTGCTTCTGTACTCTGCTTGCTTGCACAACTGCACATTGAAAAAGTATATAAACTTTTGGGAAATTACACTGTAGGCCACTCAGTCTCCTTTCAAGAGGGATGATGGTCCCTGCTCAGGAAATAAAACTTTTTCTTTTGAACTTGCCAGTGGTCTGGGTTGTTTTCTTTCTGGGAACAGACAGTAGGCTACAACAGTGTCAGAGTAAACCAGCCTCTAACAGCCAAGGGGTCCATAGGTGCAATTGTACGGTTATAGTATATAAAGATTATAGTAAAGTCATAGAAGCTAGGAGAGAGAATAAAATAAGGAAGTCAGACACATTTTATGGTATGATGCTCACCTTCAGGATGGTCATGATCTCAGCAGCCAGGTCCACGCAGAGAAAGAGAATCTATTCCCAATCATGGTTTATGTACACTTAGGGGTGTGCAAGCCCTCCTGATTACAGGTAACCACATATGTAACAGGAAGGGGCATTACAATAGGCATACATGGGACAGGAAGGGGATTAGCTAAGGGTGTACATGAAATGGGAAGGGCAGGGACTTGGGCTACACATATGACAAGATGGGCAGATCCTAGATTCAAGATGGCAGCCTAATCTTAGTCCTCCTTGAGTGGGCTTGACCTTTTCTCTGGGCTCTCCTTCAGGGAACCAATACACTATCCTTATCAGCAGGGAGTGGGCCCCACCTACTGTGGGACAGACAATAGGGTCTGATAGCTCTAATGGCTGATACCCTCGGTGGTGGTAACCTCTAAGCAGCTGATGTTGACCTCAAAGTACACAGTCATTTACCATGTTTTGCAAGCAGCAGCCTAGGTTTGGCATATATCTGAGGGGACAACCTGGGGAAAACCTTTCTGTATCCCACATACTGGTGCTTAAACATAATACAACTGACAAGAATACAATATAAAATGTACTAACACAATTTACATCTTACATGTTATAAGTGAACAAAACAAAAATATTTGATGCGTACATAGAAATGGGAATTATTCATAACAATTATAGTCTTTGTTTCTGAAACTGGTCATGTGGTGTTAGATGGCATTTAGAACTACCTTCTTCCACTTCATTCATCTTTCCTTTGCTATCAGCAAGTATCTCAGCTTGTCATGGTCCTTTTTTGCTGGTGGGATGACCCAAATCTTCATTCCTGAAGAGTCTGGGCTAGTAGTATTCACGTCGCAATCATAGTGCTGAACTTTACCATTGACTTTAATCACAGGACATGGTAATCCTAAGAGATTACCTAAGGAATCTCCTGGAGTCCAGATATATTCATCTTTACTTCCATTATACAATATCAATCCAATTTTCCTTGGTAATCAGGTTAAATTACACCACTCAAAACAGTCATGCACTTCATCGCCTGTTGATTCAGAGGCATGAGAAGTCCTATATGGCCAGGAATCTTTCTTAACTTCGAGTTCAATGGAATCAATGTTGTGTCTCCAGGTGGAAGTATTCCTCCCTTTGGAACTAAAATTTCCAGACTCTGATGAGCAAAGGGTTGTAGGGATGGGAAACAAAAATATGGTGAGTAGGTCACGAGGAGTAAGGGTGAGTGATGCCTGTCCCAACCCTGCATGTGTTGTCTCCAAGCGGGGTCTATAATTTCGTCTTTAGAAGTCCATCCCATCATTCTATCATCAGTTGCTTTAGAATGATGTGGAACATGATAAAACCAATGGATTCCACAAGCCTGGGTCCATTGCTGCACTTCATTTATTGTGAAGTGAGTTCCTTGATCTGAGAAGGTATTGTGTGGGATACCATGCTGGTGGGTAAAATCTATAAGTTTATTAACGGTAATTTTGGCAGAAGTATTGCTTGCAAGGAAAGCAAATCTGCATCCACAATAAGTTGTTGTTATTGTTGTTGTTGTTATTGTTTCCACTAAGAGCAAAACTCTGCTCTTTCCAAGAAGGAAATAGTCCTATATGATCAATGTGCTACTCGATTGTTGATTGATTCCCCCCAAGACATGGCTGTATCTCTTGGACACAGTGTTGATCTCTGCTGCTGGCATACTGGACAGCCAGCAGTGGCAGGAGACAAGTCAGCCTTGGCGAATGGGAATCTGTGTTGCAGTGCCCAGACATCACCTCCATCCGTGTCACCATATTCAGTTTGTCTGTGCGTCCATCGAGCACGGACAAGAGTGGCTGGGAAAGAGGATGACTGGTTTCCGCAGAGCATGTTATCTGACCCATTTGATTGTTCAACTCCTCTTCTGCAGAGGTAACACTTTGGTAAGTATTCACATGAGACAAATATTTTCACTTTTGGGGTCTTCAGAAATGTCTATCCACCTACCTCTTCCCCACACATCTTTGTCACTAATTTTCCAGTAATCGTACTTCCAATTCCTTGACCATCCACCTAAACCATTTGACACAGCCCATGAATCAGTAAAGAGTTACATGTTTTGACTACTTTTATTTCTAAGCAAACTAAACAGCCAACTATCCCACTCTAAATTCTGCACATTGGGAAGATTTCTCTTCACCACTCTCCCCCTGGAGGGGTCCCCCATAGGCTCTATAATCTATAGCTGAACACTTTCACGTGGTACCTGAGTATCATACAGAACCATCAGTCTGGCAAGTATAGGTTTTCTGTTCCTCAGTCAATTGATAATAAGGAACTACACTCGAGTCCTTACTTGCCGACTGGAAGAAAGATGGTACTGTGAGAGGAGTGGAGTTCACAGCCATTTGGGTCACTTCTTCATGCAGCTTGCTTATACCTTCAGGTCCTGCTCTGGCCTGATCTCATGTATGTCACTTTCATTTAGTGATGGGGTGATGCTGTACACGTCCAATTTTATGACTCCGGATCAGACAATATTCAGTTCATGACTGGTAGAGTGTAGTAGGAGACTAGTAGCCCACTTTTAATGCATGCTGCAAGTTGGTAGGTGGGATAGGTTTTTTTGTGCCAACATGGAAGTGGAGTTTAGCCTGTCAGTCAGGTTGTAGTTTGATGACTTCCTTTGGAGGCGCAACCGAGATCAATGGCTCTCTGGAGGCCGGCCCCAGCCCTCTCTCTGCCTTCACTTTCATGCCTGTGAGCCACTCTGAGACCAGCTAGATCCTTGGAGATGTGTCCACCTCCATTGGCACCACAAGACTTTGCACCCACTGCTTGGTGATGTTCCTGCATTCTGCATCATTGCATGTGGCTGCAGGAGTTTGAAGAGGGAATCATGGACTAGTATTGAACTTATGGACTGGTATTGGACTTATGGGCTTGATCTGGGCTGGATGTTTGCTTGATTTACAAATACTACTTGATTTAAATCTCTTCTTTTTAAAATTTGTTCTTTTTAATCGTCTTATTAGGGGCTCATACAACTCTTATCACAATCCATACATACATCAATTGTGTAAAGAACATTTGTACATTCATTGCCCTCATCATTCTCAAAACATTTGCTCTCCACTTAAGCCCCTGGCATCAGCTCCTCATTTTCCCCTCCCCCCTCCCTCATGAAGCCTTGATAATTTATCAATTACTATTTTGTCATATCTTGCACTGTCCACCATCTCCCTTCATCCACTTTTCTGTTGTCCGTCCCCCAGGGAGGAGGTCACATGTAGATCCTTGTAATCGGTTCCCCCTTTCCAACCCACCCTCCCTCTACACTCCCAGTATCGCCACTCACACCACTGGTCCTGAAGGGATCATCCTCCCTGGATTCCCTGTGTTTCCAGTTCCTGTCCATACCAGTGTCTATCCTCTGGTGTAGCCAGATAGTTGCGGTGGGAGGGTGGGAGCAGGGGGCAGCAGGGGGGGGGTGAGGGGGGGAGATTTAAAGCTCTTCTTGGACATATATGAGTATCATTGGATTTGTTTCTCTAGTCAGCCGGGCCCAACACAGGGACTTCTATAACTGTGTGCATCTGAATAAACATGTCTCTGCCCACCAACCCCAGCCATCAGATTCTTGCGATATATGTGTACTATTAATTAAATCAAAATCCCTATGACTGCTAAAGTTTTTTTTTTAATTTTCATTCACAATGCCTAATGTAAGCACATGTTTCAACATACTCCAAACAGAAATAATTTGATCTTGAGAAGTTTGTGTTCTTATGTGATGACATTTTTCTATCGTCTGCGAGTTGAAAGATGCCTTGAAAATAAATTAGACTCATCGTTTACATTTTCTATGTTTTTTGGGTTTTTTTGTAAGTCTTGCTACATTCTGGCCATACTTTGTTGGTTTTGAAAGGCTGATGCTAGTTTAAATTTGTGTCTTTGTAAAGTTATTGGCTCTTTTTATCTAGGAGCCTCAAGAACTTTATATTTTAAATCTCATAGTTTTATAAAAATAAGTTGTTTATCTTGGGTTAGTTTTTCTAAGTACCTGATGAGCAATTCTAAGGAAACCTGGTTCTGGAGTAGGTAATAAGGTGAGCTGTTAACTAACAGATCCGCAGTTTGTCACCAGTGGCAGCTGAGGGAGGAAGATGAGGCTTTCTGGTCCCTTCATATTCACATCCTCAGAAACACCAGGGGAAGGTCTACTCTATTCAGTAGGAGCACTGTGAATTGGAATCTAATTGATGGTAGTGTGTTTTGTTTTGGTTTTGGGCAAGTTCTTCCGATGTATAGATGAAGGATATTGGGGGGGAGCGGGGCGTGTTGTCTATTTCTGGAATGGTATTTTTATTGTTAGTATAGCTTTAAATATTCTCTTTTATTATTTTCTAAGTGTCCTGGTGGTGTAGTGAGTTATGTGTTGGGCTGCTAACAGAAGGCTTGAATCCACCAGCCGCTCTGCAGGAGGAAAATGAGGCCTTTTGGTTCTGTAAAGACTTTACAGCTTTGGAAACTCTCGGGAGAAGTTCTACTCGGTCCACAGACTCAAGGGCAGTGAGTTTGGGTTTGAGGGGTTTGTTCGCATGTTTTTGCTTTTCTCCTTGAATAACTCTATTAATCTATAAATATTTCTTCTCTGCCTGACTTGTTTTTCCATTACTATTTTTAATATATTTTCTTTCCTTTAGTGTCTTTCATTCTCTTAGTTACTTTCTGCTATATTTCAGTGTTCCTTATTTAATTTTCATTTGAAACTTGTTTGCCCTTGAGTACCTTGTAATTTGCTTTTCATTTTTTACCTTATTTTGTTTTGTTTCATTTGTTTTCTGAGTTCAGTCATTTCCCTTGGTTTATTAATTTATATTTTTCTCTTTTAAATATGATGACTGATTACATATATATTTGTTTATGGAGTCAGGGGGGCCTGGTGGATTATCATGGATTACATACACACTGGGCTGCTGCAAACAGAAAGGTTAGCGATTTGAACCCACCAGCTACTCCTCAGGAAAAAGGTCAGGTCTCTGGCTGCAGTCAGCATTACAGGTTGGAAACCTACAGGGGCATTTTTTACTTTGCCGTGTCTGGTTGCTAGGGGTCAGATTCCACTTGACAGAACATAGAGTGTATTTTATTCTGTTTGGGCTGAACGGTTACAGTTTTCTTTTTAATATTTATTTATTTATTTGTGGTTAACGTGTGTGAAATTTTGTTTGCTACTTTTCTGCCATAGTTTTCTATGGAATTTTCCTTCTCTTTGTAGATCTTTACAATTTCGTGTCAATCTAGTGATGGCTGACACTTTAGCAGTTTTTTTTCTTTTTTTTTTTAGACATAGCAGTTTTATTTATATGCTTGCTTAATTGCTTTGGTGATGGCAAAGGGCTTGTCAATCCTACATCTTTGTGTCATTTACACACTCTAATTAGCCTTCCTCATTAATATGATTTCTTTTTTACTATTATACTAATTATGATTTTCAGCACACGTTAGACATCGTTGCAATTATTTTATAAAACGTATTCTTTAGAATTTACCTCCAGTAATTAAAAATGTACTATCATTAGTTCCTTCATCATATATTCGTCTTCTAAAATAAATTTCCTTCTTCCTGATCAATGACATTTAAAAATTCTCTTCTTATTATTTGTGAATTCTTGAGTTTATTTTGTAGTCTTGTCAAATGTGTCTTCTTTTGAATAATAATTGGTCTTGTAGGTTTAATGATTCTAAGTTGACTGATGTGCTTTTTGAAATAGTTGGAACTTGAAGGATTTGCTCTTATTCTAATGATTTTTATTTTCTATGTCATGTCTCATTTTTCTCTGTAGTCTTTTAAAATCTTGCATTTGATTTTAGTAATCTAGTGAATTCTGGTGATTCACTGGTTAAATGCTTCGCTGCTAATTAAAAAGGTCAATGACTTGAATCCATCAGGCACTTTGGGGAAGAACAAAATAGTAGTCTGCTTTTATACAGATTATTGTCCTGGAAACCCTATCTGTCCTATAGGATTGCATACTAAGGCAATAGTAAGGGTTAACTTTTTATTTAAAAAATTGTCCACTTAATTGTAATTTGTAATTAAGTTGCATTTTGTTATGATCTTTTTTCTTCTTCTCCAATGCCACAATGTGGATTCTGAATCATAGCCGTCCTGTATAAGGTCTCCAGGTCATGACTGGAGCTGATGCACTTATCTTCCTCCTGGGAAATGGCTAATGATGGCTTTGAACTGCCAACCGTGTGCTTAGTACTACAGTGCTATGAAGCCGTACTCCCTGCTATCAACTGAATTCCAAGCCAGAGTTCCCTGTAAGACAGTAGAGAACAGCCCCTTTGATTTTCCAAGCCTTTCCCTCTTTGCGGGAGCAGGCAGCCAGGTCTTTCTCCAGAGGAGAGGTTGGTGGGTTGACACTGACGATCTTGTGGTTAATTTCTCAGTGCGTTTCCCATTGTGCCACTGGAGCCCCTCACAGGCATGGACTCCTATTTTTTATTATTGCTGAATAAGTCATGCCAGTACTTCTTTCAATATTGCTTCTCCCCAGGTATATGAGGTAATAGATTAAATTTGTTCTATGGATTCTCTTAGCTTCTCTTTCCTATTTATTTATTTTCTTAATACTACATTCTAGGTAATGTCTTCAAATATATATTCCAGCTAAATAATTTTAGATCATGTATACCTAGTATTTTGTTTAAAACATCTATCTTCAAAAACATTTTTTTTAATTCCTTTCATGCGTCCTCAAGGTTCGTATGTGCTATCTGGTCTGTGTTATTCGATAGTCCTACTATGCAGCCTGGGCTGGTGAATACACTGATCTTTCCCTGCTGGGTTTGACTCAAGGATCCCTGGTAGCACTGCACATTCAAAGGTTGGAAGCAGGAACTCACCACTCTTCCACGCGAGAAAAATGAGACTCTTCTTCAGTAAAGTCTCAGAAACCCTGCAGAGCTGTTCCACTCTGTCCTACAGGATCTCTACGAGTCAGAACCGATTCACTGGAACTGAGTCCGATCCTCACTCTTAGAAACTGATTCCGCTTGTGTGACACCTCAAATTCCCACAAAATATGATGAGTTCACTGGGGTTCTTGGATTGGTAAAAACAAATATGAAACTCGGACACGATGAACCAATAGAAATATAAAGGTCCATACAACAAAAGTTAAAAATGACTTCAGAAACCTTAAAAAATATAACATTTGTAGCGAATCATCAACTTGTCAGACTTCCTCCGAAAGAACCTTTAGAGAACATCATAACGAGCTTGAACAAAAGACTAGTGGATTGTGAACGTTGAAAAGCAAGTTGTAGCCAATTTCAAGATATGAATAAATTACAATTTCTCAATGTTTTTGAGCCAGATTACTGGAATATTGAAAAAGTACTAGTTCCATGGAAATCAGCTGAAGAGTAATGGTCATTTTAATGATATTTTTAGTTATGAAATTGATATTAAGTATTATCAATATTTTGTGGAAAATATTCTAAGATAATTCTCAGAATGATGAAATTCCTAAAAGTGTTCAAAGAGCTAAAAATATTATCAAAACAATTGCTGTAAATACGGCAGAAGCAGAAAGGGTTTTTTCAAAGATGAACATAATATGTTCAGGGAAGTCACCTGTTTCCAATATAACAAACAATGGCTATTAGTCTAATTGGCCTACCTCTAAAGGAATGAGATCCTACTTCTAGAGTGAGAACATTGCTAAGGCTAAATCACAAAGCTGATGGTGCTCCGATAAAAGTGAAGAATATTGCAAGCGAGGATGCCAGTCAAGAAGCAATATTGAAATATCTTTAATAACAATGTTTCTTGGACATTGAATATTTTTTCATTAATATTTTAAGACACTCTCTTATAGCATAATCTAGCTCTGTGTACTTCTTTTTATTGTTCTTACTTAAGTATTAACTGTATGAAATTACAAACTGCTTCTAGGTATATATATATTTTTATACTTAAAATGGTCAGGAGGGCAGCAAGCTAGTTGTTAAATTATTTGAATCCCACCGCTGTAGTGACCCTACAACATAAACCAAATCTAAGCTCATAGACTCCCAGTCCACGTCAAGTCTTAGGACCCAACGAGAAGCAGAACTGCTCCTGGGCGTTTCTGAGACTGTAACTCTGAAAGCCCTGTCTTTCTCCCATGGAGTGGCTGGTGGTTTCGAACTGCTCACCTGCAGTTAGCAGCACAATGCTAACCATTATGTGACCAGGGATCCTTTACAAGGTTCCTGAAACTCTAACTCTTCATGAGAACAAAGAGCCTTATCTTTCTCCCACAGAGTTGCTGGTGGGTTTGAACCGTTGATGCTGCAGTTAGCAGACCAATGTCGAACCCCAGCACCGCTAGAGCGCTCTTCACGTGGTTGCTAATCTGTCATTGCAAACTCATCCTTTTATTTTGGTCTTTTAAAATTCAGTGGACCCACATTAAGAAATATTTCTACTTATAACAATTTTTCTCAAACTATATTGTGTGTATGAATCACTAAGAAACATTAAAATGCAGATTATAACTGAGTAGATCTCAGTTAGTTAGTGTCTTTTGAACTAGCTCCCATATGTTACTGATACTACTGGTTTTCAGTTCACTCTGAGTAGCAATTAGGCAATTTGCTTCAACTTCTGCATCTTCTAGAATGTTCTACCTTGAAACAACATGGCTTAACTTGAAGCAATACAGGAAGATTACATAACAACAATCAATTCAAAGTCCAGTCATGTGAAATCATTGAAGTTATTGGTGTTTGCTCCCTGAAAAATTTCTCATGTTCCATCTGCAAAATTATTTCCTGACTTATTTCTCCCCCTACCTAAGGTTTTGTTGTTGATTGATTTTTAAGAAATATTATTAATTATACCTATTCAAAGGAAAATTGATATTGCAAAACATGCAGGAAGGTCCTACAGAACAAAGATAGGGTTATATTATTTCCCATGATTATCTCTCATTCTCAGAAAATATTCAGATTAGATTCTTTTCCCTGGTGTATGGTATGTGAACTGAGGCATTTCCTTTGGGCCATTTTTTTTTCTTTCCCTTGTCACTTTGCTTATATTTAAGTGATTAAAATAACGGCCACAGTAAGAAATTTACTTCCTCATACTATTTTTCCCACAGCTTTCTTCACTTTATAATCCTCGTATTACTGGTAATATGCAAATTGTCCAGTGAGACAGGCTGGGTTGTGTTTCAAAATAAAATCTAACCATGACACTGAGTTGGAATAATTAAAATCTAGCAGTTCTTCTAGACCAAAAAAGCCTATTTTAAACATATGTTAACTGATGAGTCTTCCCACTAGCCTGAGGCAACGCAATGTCATCACCACCTATGGAACTGGTAGGATAAACTGAGTACAATTCAAATGAGTAGCTCACCCAAGCTCCATAGCTCCATATGTGAGTTTGAGAACTTGTGTTCAGTGGCGGACTAGCTCATGCTTGCCAGGTGTGGTACCCTTTGCTCTGCAGGCCACGCAGTCATTAAAACATAGCTGAGAGCACATTTCTTTCCACTAGAATTTTCCTAGGGGCCTTATCCAGGTGCTCGGAATAGTTAGAAAGACCTCATGTACATTTGCCTTAAATTAGATTCTGATTTACATATCATTTACATACACCTACACAGACTATGCAATCAATTCTTAGGCAGCTTTTCACAAAGCATTATTTATTGCTACCATTAAGGTTGACTGCTTCTTGTTTTTTCTCCTTTACTTTCAGTCTCACCTATTTTTGACCTAGATCTTAACTTCAAAGGGCTATATAAGTATGGCTCAAATGTAGGAAAAAAGCAAGAGCTTTCTGCTTGATTATAGTTTGAAGGATATGTAGGATATGTTTCAAAGAAACTTTTATCTACATATTTGAAACTAATTGTGTTGTTTATTTGTTTGCTTGGGAGGTCTGAACTCAGTCTTAAAATAATGAGAGAAAGCATAAAACTTCATTAATAAAAGTATATGAGGTTATAATTTCAGGTATGATCCAACAAAACCCTTCACTTTTCTGTTGTCCGTCCCCCAGGGAGGAGTATAGTTCCTTGTAATCGGTTCCCTCTTTCTTTTAGCGATAAAAAGTAGTTACTGAATAACTCTTCCATGATCACTAAATGTGTGACCTTTAAAAACTGTCTATACCTCAATTTCCTAATCTTGTATTTGTGAATTAAGAATACCTATTATATTTGAGGCACCCTTGGGGTATAGTGGTTATGCGTTGGCCTGTGATCCTCATGGTGGGCAGTTTGAAACCATCAACAGCGCTGCAGGAGAAAGACTGGGCTTTCTACTCCTGTAAACAGGTACAGTCTCAGAAACCCACCGGGGTTTGCTATGAGTCAGCATTGACTCAATGGCAGTGAGATTAGATGTCATGTGAACACTGATGGTACAGTGGTTGTGTACTGAGCTGCTAACTGCAAGATGGCAGTTCAAAACCACCAGCAGCTCCTAGGGAGACAGATGGATCCTTCTATTCTGGTAAGGAGTGACTGTCTCAGAAATTCACAGGGCAGTTCTACCCTGCCCTGTAGGGTTGCTATGAATCAGAATTGATTCAATGGCAGTTGGATTGCTTGCTTTTTTGTGTTTTAACTATATTTGATGTTTGGATTTACTTAACATTACATTACCTCATAATATGGAAAGTGGAAAATGCAAATGTATCTTTTATTATATCCACCACTGTTTTGGTATGCACTCTATATGTAATGAAGTTTACAATACAAAGTTATTTTAAAATCAAATGTTATGTATTAAAGTCTAGACTTATATAAAAGCATAATTTGTGAGGTGTTTTAAATGTTTGTTCAGAATATCCCAAATTTGCCCTCTTCTGGGTCCTAGGAGACCGAGTTCCTCAGATTAAAGCATCTAGGGTTCCTTATCTACTGGCTGCCAGTTGTTTGCCCAACAGAAGGCACCAGAATGATACTGAGAACAAAAAGAGAGCGATGAGCCCTTGTTACTCATGAGACTTGCCTAGTCTCCCCCCTGGTCTAGCAGGGACCGTGTGCCCTTTTCCAAAAACAGCTTCTGTCAGACATCCACTCTTTAAAGCCTCAGCTGCCAGCTTTGCTCTGATAACTCGTCTTCCATTTCTCTTTAGGTCTAGCAGAATTCACAGCCTCCTACTCTTGCTATTCCCTGTCTCAACATTGATCTCTCGTTTTAACCTTGCCTTGTTAACATCTGTCTTACCTGTTGTCTATACATTTATTTAAAAGATTTTTCAATTTCTCATATAATGTTTGTATAGTGAGGAATACTATAGGCCATGGGATCTCTTCTAGTTTAAGAATCCATTCCTTTAATGAGTTACTGACAGAGCTGAGCACCCTTTTTTAACCCCAGATGCATCCTGACTCTAGGCAATTTCAAGAGTTCACTAGGTCATTTGACCAGAATAAGGTATTTTAATTGCAAATGGCAAATATGGGTTTGGGGCAGATTGGTAGAACCATACTTCAGGGCACTGGTGAAAGAAAGATGAAGCAAAAGACCCTTACAATAAGCCCGGCTTATTGTACAATGTACTTCTTGCTGGGACCTTGAAAAATTTGCCCTTAAAATTGAAAAATAAATTCAATTCTCTATTCATAATGAGTTACTTACTATTCAAAATATATGTATTTTGGCATGATGAGACAATTACTCAAACAAACAAACAAATGTGCTACATAGGACAACCCTTAAGTTTGCATTGAAGACAATGCTTAGCACACTGGTGAGTCTTGCTTTTTAATTTAACCTTACTGTGGCCACATTTTTCTCTTTTTACTCACACTTCTTATTTTACAAAGAACACACAGATTAATCTAGGTGTTTATCAGCAGTCAAACAGATCTTTTTCAACCATTATTGTAAGTGCTCAGAAAAGATTAATAAATGGTGAGGTAGACAATAGGAGCCACATTAAATGATATTTAATACCGTAACCCATTTATCTTAAGCTCAGAACTTTGGAAAATATGTATGATTTTGCTAGAAAACCTTTTTAACCCCAAATCTCATCTTTAATGCCATATCCATCTACTTAACAATTATTCATGGGGTCACCTTGAGAAACAGCTAGCTCATGTCTCGAGGCAGCAGTGTCTTGACTATAGCTACATTTAACTTTTATGGTGCTTAGCTTACTTGAGATGCCTCATTTAACCTGAACTTTCTCACGAATTTATTCTATCTCTCAGGGCCCAGTTCGAATGCCACCTATTCCCTAAAGGTTTCCCAAACGACATTTTTGCGTATTGATTTTTATCTTCCCAGAGTTCTCAATGAACAATTCACTGCATTGAGGATAATCTATTTTAATTATCTATTTTTTCAAGTGAAATAAAAATCAACAAGTGCTTATTAGAAAATAAGTCCAGTGTTTGTGGAGAACAAACATTAATATAGGAGATCATTCCTATTCTCATGGGCTTAGAAAGTGAGGATACAATCAAAATCTTAAAAAGAAGACTTAAGGATAGCAACCATTTTCAAGAGAAATGATATCACAAGGTGTTTGTTGTTGTTGTTGTTGTCAGCTGCCTTTGAATTGATTTCCACTCATCAAGGCCCTATGTACAGCATAACAAGATCCCATCCAGCCCTGCACCAGAGGAGAAATGCCTCGTTGGGTTTTCAAGCTGGTGAATAGTTACAGAAGCAGAAAGCCTCATTTTCTGCCACAGAGTGGCTGGGGTGTTTAGTCTTGACCTTTCAGTTAGCACCTCCACCCCTAACCCACTACAGCACCAGGGCTCCAGGGATTCTATAGTGTTGTAGTTAGGTACCATCTGGTTGGTTCTCATTCACAGTCATCCTATGCACAACAGAATGAAACACCACCACCCTTGGGCCCTCCTAACAATGGTCAAGTCTGAGCCCATTGTGGCAGTCATGGGGTTAACCCATGTGGCCAGGGTCTTACTCATTTTCACCACCCTTCTGCTTTGTTAAGCGGGGATGGCCTTTTTCAGAGATTGGCCTCTTCTGACACCATGTCCAGTCTCTCCACCGTCATTGCCAAAGGGCATTCCGGCTGTGCTTTTTCCCAGGCAAATTAAGATGCTCTCCTTGCAGCACTCTAAATATTATTTTCCAGCACCATAACGCAACTGCATCAGTTCTTCTTTGATCTTCCTTCTTGAATGTCCAACTTTCACATGAATGTGGGGTAGCTGAAAATGCCATGGCCTCCGTCATGTCGTGCGTCACGAAAATGCCCCTGGCTCTTCTTGATGTCATCAAGCACCCATTTCAGTGTGGCTATCCGATGAGGCTTAACAGGATCCAATTCCAGAAGGAGAAAAAAGGTCTTGACTGACATCAGTACAGCCAGGAACGGAGGGCATCTTTCTGACCAGGGTGTTTGTGCTAAGTAAGGACTTCTTAGACCTAGAGGACTGATATTTCTAACAATTGGAGATAATGCCAGACGGCAAGAAGAGGTTATGGGCATGACAGGATCCAGTGGCAGAGAAATGCATCGGCATGACCAGAAGATGGAGAAAAGCTTATTATATAAATGGCTTTCGGGACCATGGAAGCAGGAGGCTACTGTGGGTGTGCCAACAATGGGTTATAAGCAGCGGTTCTCAACCTGTGGGACGCGCCCCCTTTGGGGGTCGAATGACCCTTTCATAGGGGTTGCCTACGACCATTGGAAAACACATACCCACCCACATGCAGATATGCCCACAAACAAGTACCCAGCATGAAGACTATTACCCATGCTACACCATGCTTCAAGATAAAATTTCATTTCTTTTTAATTAGAAATAAACATTTCACCATATATAATTACATATTTTTGTGATTAATCACTTCGCTTTAATTATGTTCAACTTGTAACAATGAACATATATCCTGCATATCAGATATTTACATTACAATTCATAACAGTAGCAAAATTACAGTTATGAAGTTGCAACAATTTTATGGTGGGGGTCACCACAACATGAGGAACTGTTTTAAAGGGTTGTGGCATTAGGAAGGTTGAGAACCACTGGTTTATAGTAACCTTATATAAATGTCTAAGGGGAGAGTTTCTGATTATAGAAAAATAATACTGTGGGAAACCCTTCAGTGCTCATATCATTCTTGTATATAAATTCAAGTCTTCCCTTAAACCTAGTTTTGATTGTGCATAGTGAAAAAGGAACTAGGATGTCCTGAAAATTCACATCTGGGTCTTTGTGTATGATAGTTCTTGGTGGTTGAGTGTACTGTATTGGGAAGTGAATTCCACCAAGCTAGGACTGTGAACAACCACCAGAAAAGAAACTGCTTTGCAAGACCTGCAGACTGGCTGGGAAAGCAGGAGATTTGCCATTGCAACAGTGGTCACCCGCAGGAAAAGATTTTAAAGATGGGTTTGCTTTTTAAACTGAAGGTCAGAGGTTTTCTATCTGAGGTTCGTGCTGGTGGCCAGTAGCCTGGCTGTAGAGTCAAAGGCATGCTGGGAACGATGAGAACAAGCTCCTGAAGCACAGCCCTCTGGAAATGGGAAGTACCATTGTGAGAAGACTGGACCTGTCTGGTAGGATGGAGGTCTGGGGGCCGTCATCGAGCATGAATGCAGAATGGAGGACAAGCTGTGTCCACAATCACAAGTCTGGGAGATACCGTTATAGGTGGAGCTTGGCATAAGTCCTACACCTTCTGAGGAATGAAGCCCAGCAAAAGCAGTTAAACATTAACAAAAGAAAGATGCTGCTATAGGGCCCCAGTCTTGGGTGGGAAAGGCCCTGAACATAGCTGACAAGTCTGACGACTGTTGGTTGCTTTGAATGGAACATTGATTGTGGATGCCAATGTGTAGAATTCTGGAAGAGAGAACGAGAAGACCGTATTCTGCAGACTCGGCAGTATGCTTCAATCCCCAGAGTAAATGGGCATTGCCACATTGGCTGTTTAAAACAGGGGAAATAAGGCACAAAGGACTGACTTGCCAGACAGATGTAACGGCAAAAGATGTAAAGGAGCGGTGTTATAAGGGCTGTAGTTAAATGATTAAGAGGAAAAGTTGTCTTCCCACTATGAAAGAACTTATGGCTAAAAAACAGGCCAAAGAAATAAACCCTTCTGACTCAAAAGACAGACACATCCATGTTTTTTTTTTCAGCTTGAGTTGAGAAATCACATGAAATAGGAATCGGAATAAGAAATGGCATCTGTTGATCGGATAGATTTCCAGAAAATCACAGTTTATGAGAGTGGTACATAGGTGAGGAATAGAGGCCAGATGGAACGCATGTGAGTTTAGGTTGAAAGAGGAGATATGTTTACTCTATGTGTTGCTCTAAAGTTGGGCAATGATGCCTCATTTAGTTCTTGTGCATGATTTTGTGAGGGAGCAGCTGTGCCTGAGATCAGCGTGCAATTGCCAGACAGGATAGTCATTTGTCTAACCTTCTCAATGGCGTATCTCTTGAGTCTCTTTCCTGTCTGCATTTCTTACAGTACTATCTCTCCATACACACGTTTTCTGGTAGAAAAATTGTTATCAACATAGGACGGTTACTTGTAAAACAAAAGTATGTCTGTGTATAAAAGTCTATGTCTCAGGAGACAAAAAGAGTTTCTTTCAATTTTCGATATCACTGCTAACTGGAAAGCAGAACAAAGACACCCAGAGATCCTTCCTCTGCTTTTTGAGCTTGTTGTGAGGTGGCTTCAGATTGTGCATAGTCTAGCATTTAGAAATGATATAACACATGCATGATCAAGGCGTTAGTTATTATAGACATAAATGCTGATATATTTGCCTTAAAAGTAACAAGTTACTCGCATAGTACTTTAAAGTACTTAACCTGTCCATTTGGATCACGGGCCAAGTTGCTGCTTAAAGGACTGAATGAGCACACACTACAAACACACTATCTTGTTATCCACTGAGGATAACAAGAATGGGAGAAATTTAACTTTCTTTATCGTATAAAGAACCTGCTGATATTTGTGACTCTACCTTTTCCTTTCATCCATATAACTAGAAAACATTAAACCTTTCTATGAATATGCTTTGCAGGCCGGATGAAAGAGAAAATTAAGACATGTTCCTTCTACTGGGTGGTTTTTGTACTGATAAGATGACAAGAATGCAAAGCCCCAGAGGGTGGGGGGAGGGGGGACATGCAGTACTTCCCACTCCACATGGAAGGGAACATTGGCATGCCAAAAAATAAAAGTATAATAGGTTGATGCCACCAATATTTTGTTGCCTATTTCAAAAAGTAAAAGTCAGAACCTTCCATTTCGTATTTGTAGCTGGATCCCATGTGTTTTGTCCCACTCCCCTTCATAAAATCATAATGACATGATGGCGTAGGAGTAACTTCATAATCAGACGAAATGTAGGGAGGGCAGAGAAAAGGAAAGGAGGCCTTCTTGTATCTTTGGCAAAAGGAAGGAGCACATGGTGCCTGTTACCAAGTTAAATTATCCATAAGGTTATCATCTACAATAAGGTAATCAACCTTCCTGACAGAATCCCAGTGAAGTCCTAAATCCAGAAAGAGAGGGCGTCATTGATATTGTAAGAGAAAGAATATTGGGGAATGCAGTGGGAGGGTGATTTTTTAATGTCTTTTGTCAGAAGAGTTACACCCATTGCTTTCCACTTCCAAACTTTCCTTCACTACACTTCCCATCCTTTCAAATAGCAGACAACGGAGCCCATGTACTTCAGTCAAACATTGAAAAGTTTGTTTCTGAAAAACACTGAACATACTGCTGTGGAAAATAAGAGATGCTATACCAAAACCAATAGAACCCCCTGACAATGGCTTGATTTTGACACATAGTAAATAACCCTATGTTAGTACTGATCCCTAGGGTTTCTGAGACTGTAAATCTTTATGGGATAAAGCAGTCGTATCTTTGTTCTGCAGAGTGGCTGGTGCATTTGAACTTGACTTTATGTTTAGCAGCCCAACACTTGACACACTGAGCCACTGTGAGTCCTTAAAGAAGCTATACGGAGTGCTAACACCCTGGTTTGGATTGGGGGCGGATGAAGGTAAAAATCAATTCCCAGTTAGCTCACAAGGAACTATAATCTACCAATCCATGATTTCCTCCATATTCTATGAATCTGCAGACAGTCGGTTGGAAAAGGAGAACTTCAAATATAGTTGGAAAGAAAATACAACTCAGTTATCAGGTCACACCTACTAAGGTCCCCACTCTGACTTCTGAATCAGTAGCTCAAAGATTCCTAGTATATGAAAAACTGCAGCATAGAAGAAAACGCAAGAATAAAATAAGCGACTGGCCTTATAGAAACAATGACAACTAGTTACAGAAGAAAACATGAAAGCAATAAACTTTAACTCCTATCTTCACAGCTTGACCAGTACCATCATGATAAACAGAAAAGATTGAAGCTGTCACAGATGTAACTTTACTCAGATCCATAAACAACACTCATGAAAGCAGCCGACAAGAAAACAAATGACACGGTGGGAAAAGACCTCTCCAAATTATTAAAGAGCAAAAATATCACTTTTGATGACAAAGTATCCCTACTCCCAGCGATTACGTTTTCAATGACCATATGAGCATGTGAAAGCTGGATGATAAATTAAGAAGACTGGAGAATAATGCTGCTTTTGGATGATGGTGTTTATGAAGAATATTGAATATATCATGGATTACAAGAATGATGAAATCGCTCTTGGAAGAATATAGCCAGAATGGTCCTTGGAAGTGAAGATGGTATGACTTCATCTCAGATACTTTGATATGTTATCATAACCTGCTGAGTGTCAAGCAGGAAGAGCCACCTACACATATACATAGGTATGTGCATATGCACATACATATACATATATATGCACATGTAATCACTTGAATTCTTCTTTAGTATATAACATAAAATCATAAATGATTCTAAAGTGAATATATAAAATAATACAAACTGTATTTTCATTATTGTACTGATTGTTAGTCAATAGTTTCCCTTCAATAATTGAATTGCTAAACTGAAGAATTTGAAGAATATGCTAAAGGGGAGGATTCTAGAGACAAAGAATGTAAGATAACAAGCCTTATTTTAGAATAATTATTTAAAACATGTCACATTCATTTTCTCATGTAAGCATTCCAACATGTTTATTAATTGGACAGCATCGTTATCCTCATTATATGTATGAGGACATTGAAGCAAAATCGGGCTAAATAAATTTCTAATAAATATCTAGATTGTAAATGACAGACTTAGTGTTCCTTTTTGGTTATTATTCTCTTTAAAATAAAACATATAAGGCATACAAGTTGACAAAATGAAAAATGTAAGCTCTATTAAAACTCAGAAATGAAAAGAGTTTTACTGATGAAATAAATGGTCTCGAACAGGCAGCATTGAGTGTGGACTCATCACAATGCTCTGGTGAAACTTTTTCTTTAAGGGTTAAGTACTGAACATTCAGGAACCTATAAGAAAAACATAGGATTGATTTAATAATCACAAGATAATCATGAGATTGCAACACTGCTTTCTTAATGATAAAGTTATGAACACTTACTAGTACGTGGCTATTTTGTGGCCATTATGAGTATTTTTCTTGGGAGTATAGTATGAGAGCAAGAGGGAGGTGGGCCCACAGGCTTACAAAAATCAGCTGGCTAGCAGAGAGTTGGTTCAGGGTCAGCAGTAAACAACAGAATGGGATCAAGCCTACATCCTAGGCAGTAGCCTCTTCTGATGCCAAGTGCCTAGATTTTGGAGAATCCTTTACAAAGGTAAGATGAAGCTTGTTGTGGAAAGTATTAAATTCTAAGCTGAGGAATAAAATGTGTAGGAAACAGTGGAAGGTTGGTAATGAAAGAGTTGACTCACACAAAAGTACCCCTCTCAATGGGCTCTGACAGTCCCATGAGTGATGGCAAAGGATCAGACATGGAGGGACAGTGGCAATGGCCTGATCAGGGAAACATGATGGGACGCTGAGTTAGTTGTTGGGCTGCAAGCTGCAAGGTCAGTGCTTCAAACCCACTAGACTCTCTGTGGGAGGAAGACAAGGTGATATATTTCCATAAAGATTGACTAGAAAAACCTATATAGGGTCGCTATGAATTGGAAGGCCAGAATGCTCCTTAGAGGCAAGGACGGCAAGACTTTGTCCTACATCGTTTCGATATATTGTCAGAAGAGACCTGTCCTTGGAGAAGGGCATCAGGTTTGGTAAGAAGGAGGAGATGTATTGACACAGTGGCGGAGTCAATGGGCTCAGCCATAGGAACAATTGTGAGGATGGTGCAAGACCATGCAGTGTATTGTTGTGTTGTACATAGGGTCCTTGTATGGGTCGGAGCTGACTTGCTGGCACCAGACAACAACAACATGAATTGGAATAGACTAGAGGGCAATGAGTTTGGTTTGGGGTATGGTTTCAGTCACCTGTCCAGGTGGTAACAGGGGATATCAGAAAAAATGATGAATCTAGCACCAAGGAAATACACTAACTGAACTATTCCCAAACTCACTAGCACCCAGATAAAGTAACACCATCTTTCAAGTATTGATTGTTTTTCTTACTTGTGCCACTACATAGAACTTAGCAAACAACAAAGAAATTAAAGCAAAATAAAACAAGCCCTTTTCCCATTAAGTGAATTTTAACTCATGGTGATTCCCATGTTACAGAGTTGAACTGCTGCAGTGCGTGTTCTAGACTGCGATCTTGAATCAATTAGAATAATTTCTGTTTGACCACCTGCGGGGTTGAAATGTAAAATTTGAGGTTCATAGTGATTGCAAGACAGTTACACAATTCAGAGACCCAAGCAGCAAATACTTGGGTCATAATGCATTTTCTAGACATGGTGCATAGCTCACTAGATATAGTACTGCTGGCTGTTCATCAATCCAGCAGCTCATTGTAGTTGAGATATGTTCTAAAGAACTAATGCACAGTAAAACTCTTGGGCACTAGATCTTAAAGTTGTTCTAAAAGTGAAGGGAGGTCTTTAATTAAGTTCTACAAGGAGACTTGAAAATGTGGAAAACAATTGGATTCAAAGATAATGGAAGATTTTTATAAGATTTTGGAAGTCTGCTTATGTGTCTCAACCAGTTGGAAGACACAAGAAAATATTCCCTCTTTGAAATAATGATTCTCAAAAAGTGGAGTGTCAAAGCAGATATGGCAGCCTAAAGACATGAGCATATAAGGAAAAAAATGAAGACTTTAAGCTTAGACCAATCTATTACAGATTTAGCTGGGAGTTTGTGCACATCTAAATTTCACACATTTTACACTCTGCTCTCAGTCTTTACTTCATGCGCTATTTGTCATAGCCTTAAGAGAATAAACTTTATCATGGGATAGAAAATATTAGGGAATACTTGAAAGGAAAAATTTTGGAGTTGGTGTTTGGAGAAAATAAACTATTGCTCTGTGCAACACACATGAGATTGTAAGGTACACAATAAGCTTCATAAACCTGTGTTACATTGGAAACTTTTTTGTTCTGTTTTGTTTTAAAGAACGAAATTCTGTTTTTTCAAAGTTTAGAAGGCTGGAAATCCAATTTCAGGGCACTGGATCCAAGGTAAGATTCTATTTCTCTTAGAAATTGGAGGAGGTAAACATGAGGAACACAAAAAGAAAAGGACTAAATAAATAAATAAAGACAGATTTGTGATGTGGAAACAGAAACACGGCAGGTCTTCTTTCCCAATAGTATGTTTGCAAGTTTTGGCAATGCTTAAGCAAAAATGAAAATTCATAAAGACCTTTTGACAAAAAAAGAAAAGAAATAATTTCCCACTCTGGTCAAGCCAGACTGTGAAAGAATTATACTTTAATGAAGTGAATCTAGTCATAGCTGTGATCTATAAAATGTGGACACAAGAAATATTTCTTCATGACCAAGTTGTAATAAAGAGAACTTGCTAAAAGGCTCAAAGTCTTTTAGAGCCAGCTTTATCTAAAGATTCCTAGGTAACGTGAAAGGTTTTTTTAATGAATTCTGGTACTAAGATGATTTTCCAAATTTTTAAGATATTTGGGGAAAGCTGCATAAGCATCTACCAGTATTGCTTTATGACATCACCTGAAGGATATGTGACCATGGTTTAATATCGTGAGAAATCATTCCAGAAATCATAAACAATAAGCAACTGTTCTTACTGTTCAACTATGTTCAATTATCGAACAAAAGCCCACTCCCCCAAACTAAACCAGCTACTTTGGGACAACCAACAGACTTCACTAATTAAGTAACTGCAGTATGAATTATTTGTTCCTCTGTCTTTGTAAAGTAAGATATTTTCGTTGACGTCATCAGTTATCACTTATGTGGAATGGTGCCCCTCTGTCTCCTGCATTCAAATGTAGTTTTTCCAAGGGGGGCTATAGAGGGGCTGATCCTCTTACTTGTATTGTAAGGTTTTTGTGTGTTTGTTTTCCTCACAATATGCTCCTATGCCTTCTTACTCAATGTTCAGGATCTCTTAAAGAACAAAGATACACGGGGCATAAAATGAGGTCATTTGTTCCTGCTCAAGCGGTTGGTAAGCAAATATCCTGAATTAGCAAATATCCGTTGTCCATGTTCTATAGACAACGGATTCATCCTCACTTGTGTTATCTGTGACTCTTGCATCCTTGAGGGAATTATTTCATCTCTCTAAACACCATTTCCTTAAGTGTAAAGTGGGGATAATTACAGGACTTACCCTATGAGATTGCTGGAAGATTTAAATAAGGCAATGTTTGAAAAACAGCACAATAGCTGAAACTTAGAAAGCTCTCAATATATGTTAGCTATTACTAGAGAACTTCTATGCAGTATTCTGTATATTAAAATAATAGATAAGAACCAAGTTTAGCTTTTAAGAAAAATGTATGTTTTCATTACAAAAGTATATAATAAGGCTTTTATGGATCTCCAAAAAAAAAAAAACCACCCCCAAATTATCAAGATCTTTGCCAAAATATTTCTAAGGTTGAATTTCCTCTGTATCGACTCCCATAAACAGTTATAATCTCAGAAACCCAAAGGTGATCGTTATGAGTTAGCATTGACTCAATCACAGTGAGTTTGATGTTGGTTTGCTAATTACTTTTACTCAGTATGTACATCCAGATCGCTTAATTCCAAACAATATAGGTATAAATATGATAAGTATACAAAATATTTTTGTATATGTATATATGCATTTGATGTTAAAAATGTGCTATATTTGTGTGTGTTCAGATTAAACAGAATGGATTGGATAGTCACATAAACAGAAAGCAAAGTTTTATTTAAGAATACCTATCTAGCCTAGTTGGTGAAGAAATAGCTATTTAGTATACTTTTTCTGGCTCTTCTCCTTGATGGAGGCTACAGAACAGAAACTATTGCAAAGCTTGAAAAGATGAAAGGGTGATATCACAATAGATCTAAATGAAATAAAAATAATTACATATTACTATGAAAAACTGTATTTAAACAAATTTGACAATCTAAAAGAAATGGACAGATACCTAGAAATACGTAACCACACAAATTAATGTAGATATTGAGAAACTCATCAGGCCCATAAAAAAAGAAGAAATAGAGCAGATCATTTAAGAAATGACCAGCCAAGCAAAGCCCAGGACCAGATACTTTCACAGCAGAATTTTACCAAGTAATCAGAGAAGATCTGACAGCAATACCACACAAACTATTCCAGAACATTGAAAAAGACAACAAACTCTCAAACTAATTTCAGAAGCCAATATAACACTAATACTCACACCAGCCAAAGGCCCCCAAAAGAGAGAAGATTGTAGGCCAATATCCCTCATAAACATTGATGCTAAAATCCTCAACAAAATTCGATTTAATAGAGTTCAACATCATATGACAAATTAATTCACTGTGACCTAGTAGGATTCATTCCAGGAATGCAAGGATGGTTCAATATTTAAAAAACAATCAATTTAATCCACCACATAAACAAGGCAAAGAGTAAAAATCACATGATCATATCAATAGATTGAGAAAAGGCATTCTACAATATTTAACACCCATTTTTTTTTATCAAAACACTCAAGAAAATAGAAATAGAAGGGACATTTCTCAACATAATAAAATCCATATATGAAAAACCAACAGCCAACATCTAGTTCAATGAGCAAAACCTAGAAAGTTTTCCACTGAAAACAAGGACCATACAAGGACGCCCTTATCACTGCTCTTATTGTGCATGGTCCTGGAGTCTTAGCTAGAGCCAACAGAAAACAAAAAGAAAGCAAGGGAATACAAATAGGAAAAGAATTGCAACTTTCACTATTCACAGATGGTATGATCCTATATAGAGAAAACCCAAACGTCTGCACAAACACATTGAGAGGTTTGGCATCATAGCAGGATACAAAATTAACATCCAGAAATCAATCAGATTCCTGTGCACCAGTGAAGAAAGCTACAAAAAAACACATTAAGAAAAAAATACCACTTAAATTAACCACACAAAAGATGAAATACTTAGTGATAAACCTAACTAAAGGCACACAAATCCATACAGAGAAATGTACTGAACATTACTACAAAAAAAAGGAAGAATATCCTATGCGTATGGATAGGTAGACTTCATATTGAGAAAATGTCAATACTACCTAAAACAATCTACAGATACAATGCAATCAGAACAAGCACTGAACTTCTTTAAAAGAAGAACCAAGTAGTAGGCTTCAAACTGCCAGACATAAAATCCTACAACATAGCCACAGTAGTCAAAACAACCGGTTACTGGTACAGTGAGAGAGATATAGACCAATGTATCAGAACAGAAAACCAAGGCATAAATGCATCAGCCTACAGGCAATTGATCTTCCATAATGAACCTAGAAATAAACAATGTGACAAAGACAACTTGTTTACAAATGTTGCTTGACAAACTGGATTTCCATATGCAGAAGAATGAAACAAGACACATATCTCTCCTCATGTACCAAAACCAAACAAACAACAAGAACAACAACAACAACAACAACAACAACAAAAGTAGGATTAAAGACCTAAATGTAATCCGCAGAGCTATCAGGATCATCAATGAGAAAGCGGGTACTATTGTAGGACATACATAGACTCCAAGTATACTAAAGGGTCGCATGCAGCAGAATACAAGACAAATGACTCGGACATGCTGACGTCACATCACTTACGCACATCCAAAGACGTCATCAGGAGAGTGAAATGAGAGCTGACAGACTGGTGAAATTATGTACATTCTTTGGTTTAGGAATGCTCGACTTCATTTTGTAATTTGTCAGATAACCATTACAAAAAAATTAAGTTGCCTCTTTGTAAGTCTTAGAAAGGATATCTTTTAAGGGAGGCAACTCCAGACGCTATAGCCAAAGGAGATTCTAGTTAGAATCAAATTTTGTCCTTTTATTTAGACAGAGCCTAAAAGATTTGTTGTCTAGTCCTGAGGATTCGGCTCTGATTTGATGTATAATAGAAATAAAACACTGCATAGTCCTTTGCCATCCTCAACATTATTGCTAAATTTGATCTCAGTGTGTCAGCCACTACGTCAATCAAAGTCATCAGGGCTCTTTCTCATTTCCCTTGACTTTCTACCAGGTATGATGTCCTTCTCCAGGGCCTGTCCCTCCTGACTAAAAGAGAGAAACTAAATTAAAAGATTGCAATATTTAGCCTATCTATGTCTGTGAATTTAGCCTTCCCTAGCCTTAATTTTCAATATCTCTCTTTTGCATTGAAAAGATTTTCATTTTCAACAATTAAATTTTATTCATCATTTTCCTATCATGTTAATATATACATACAAAACTGGACTGTATACTTAAAATTTCTCTTTCATGTTTTAAGACTAGTCAATAAAATAAAATATTAATTATTCAGCTATAAATGGGAAGCAAGGCATATATTCTTGACTGAATAAAACATTCTAGGTCCCAAAGTGCTCTTTTTGCAAGAATTGTAATGAAAATCTGTTTTTGTCTTTTACACAAAGTATTTTTCATGATTACTGTTCAATATATCATTGTGTCTCTTCCAGTCTGCTCTAGCACTGCATGACACCGGGTCAGCCATAATCATCTTTATTTGGGGGTCACGGTTAGGGAATCCATGTTTTCACATTTCAGATTTAGTAACAGAGGAAATGTCTTAAATTCCACTGGAAAACACAGTATTAGAGTTTATTACTTCTACTTAGCATCTTCTCTGAGTGAACTCATAAAAGGTAATTATCTGGCATAAGCAAAAAACTCATGATTAGGGAGCTTACTTGGAAATTAGATTGAACATATTGTCAATATATTGATTTTATTTTTAACTGTAGGGCAATATTATCAAGTTACTTAGTATAGTTACATATAACTTGGCTATTAATGACCAGTTAAAAATTTAAATATAGAAGCACTTAAATCTACCTGGATTGTTAGAACAGAGACATGCTTTCTCTAGTGGTACTCTTATGAATTTAAAATTAGATTGTAATTCTTAAGTGCATTTACTTCATTCGTCTGTCAAGCCAAAACCAAATCAGCAATCATTTATTGATTGCGTGTTGTGCTCCTATATTACCCAGGTGTTCTATGTTATGTAATCAGAAAAATTTTTGTGTGTGTGTGTTGGGCTTTTTACATTGTCTCTATATGTTTGATGTATAACGTGTACATTGAAACCTCATTAGTTCAGCCCTTCCTGATGTTTGAATTGAAATTGAAGCTAAGTGACAGAATAGACTATAAAGAAAACACTTAAGTAGTTTTAGAATCTTTTTAGCACTGTTCAAAATCAATGGGATTATTGAATGAGTTGTTCATTCAATATACACTTATTGCTACTTACTTAATGGTAGACATGGAGCCACGGCAGCTCAACGATTAAATGTTTGGTCGCTAATCTTAATACTGGAGTTTCCAACCCTCACAGCAGTTCAGCAGGGTCAAAAATAAAGACCTTGTTATATGTTCTTAACTCTATTAAGGAGCTCTAGCGGTGCTATGCCTCATCTTTCTCCTTTAGAGCAGCTGGTGAATGTATGATGCTAACCAAAAGATCAATTTGTAATCTGCTACACCAGTAGAATTCCACCTGTAGATATTAAAACAAAAACAAACTCACTGCCATCAAGTTGATGTCAACCTAGAAACCCTACAGGACAGGGTAAAACTGACCCCATGAGTTTCTGAGTCTGTCATTCTTTATGGGACTAGAAAGGTCCATCTTTCTCCTTATAGATATTAGGGCCTAGAAAACCCTATGCGACAGTCCTACTCTGTCACATATAGCATAGTCACTATAAATTGAAAATGACAGGTTGTCACCTAACAATAATAGCAGAACGGGAGACACCATCCACATAGGAGGGAAGCCATGTCCTGCATTTTGCAGGTCCTGAAAATTACATCTAACACATAGCACAGTGCTATCATTAAATGACAACCATTGTGTGAATATATCTGAACCACAAACCAATAAGCAAGAAATGATTCTTTAAATGGAATATATAGCCTACTGAAAAGTCTTATTTTAATTAATTGGAGTGTTCAAGTAGTTTTTTTAATAGTAACTCTAATTTTAGGTAGATAATGTATCTATTATATGACTTTTATAGATCAATAAGTTGGTGAGCAAAAAGGTTAATTGATAAGACTTCTCAGTTATTTCTATATAAATAAAGTTCTTGTAATTTCCAGTTAAGTTGCCTTTATGAGATCTTGCAACTTTTATAACAGGATTTAAAGTGTATTGGCTGTGACCAGGTACAGCCATGTATATGTTATTGAATCAAAGTTTTGGGGACATAAGTTATATTTCACAATACAACATTATTTGATATTTCTATGATGTTATTTTCTGATTGGTTTTTATTTTTAAAAATGTGGATCTAACTGCTAAATACATTTCCCAATCCACTAATGGATACTTATTTGAGGAGATCAACTGGTCAATATGTGTCAGTTGATGATAATGGAAAGCCAAATATGGAGATTGTTTCTGTCTGTCTGTCTGTAAGTTTTAATGAAAAACAAATGAGCTATTGCACTGAAATATAGCCAATGTTTCATAAGCGAAACAAATCAACACACCTAATTCTTTCCTATCACAAAGTCATGCAAAAATTGTTTTTCCTACATTGAATTAAATAACACCGATTTGCATCTCATCAACACCTTTACAAATTATTTCCATGGTACAAGGAGTCTTTTGTCTACTAAGGAGATCCAACTTGTGTCTTTAAGAAGGATTATTGAAGTTGGAACGAGCGCACTGGGATCTTTTGCAGCCTTACCTTAGCGCTGTATGGTTGCCATGAGTTAGAATCGACTTGATGGGTTTAATTTTCTTTTTTTAGTGGAAGATTATGCCGAGTCCTTTTAATGATTTAAAAGCTTCACTGGCAGCAAGTGAAGCTGATTGATACAAAGAATTTGTTGAGAGTAGAATTTTGGTGCAAAGGTTTGAACGTGAGGGCAAATTTATGAACCAGAAAGCAAGGCTTCAAATAGGGTGGCCTGCTTCTCCACTTTGAGTCTGTGCTACTCTCCACAGTTCTAATAATGAAATCGTGTAGATCAAGGTCCTGGAAGGGTTTGTGCTATCTTTTCTGAGCCTCCCATTCCAGGGCTATCCCTCATAATTTTTCTTCTTCTGGTTCCCATGATGAAGCATCAAAATTTTTTTAAAAATTGTGTTTGTTTTCTTTCACTTTGTCGGTCATGACTGAAGTGGCTGCAAGCTCTGCATGAAAGGGCAAGTGGAAGTGGTCCCTAAGTCAGGTCCCCACAACCTGGGGATTGTCAGTGTACCCTCAATTCCATTCAGAGTTGTTTTCATATAACCTAGTACATTTCTTGATGGTAATCGATACATCTGAATGAATGAATAAATGCATGAATTATTTAATTCTAAGTTATTCTGTGCCAAGTTTTATTGGTGAGCCACACAGTTAATTTATCTTAAAAGTAAAGTTATTGTTGTTGGTTATCATGGAGTTGTTCTATATGAACCACATGTTTGTTGGAGTAAAACTGTATTCCATAGGGGTTTCACTGGCTAATTTGAAGTAGATCCCTAGACATATCTTTTAAGGTTCATTTAGATAGATTCAAACCACCAACCTTTTGGTTAGCAGCCAAGCACATTGGATGAAAGCTCTGTTGTTACATGCCATTGGGCGGGTTCCAACCCACTGCAACTCCGCGCACGACAGAAGGAAACACTGCCAGTCCTTTGCATTCCCCACGGTTGTTTCTATGCTTGAGCCTATTGTTGGAGCTACTATGTCAATCATCTCTTCAAAGGCTTTTCTCTTTGGCACTGCCCCTCAACTTTCCCAAACATAATGTCCAGCCATGAATCTCCCCTTACCTGTCCAAAGTATATAAGAAAGAGTCTCACCAACATCAGACAGTGTAAGACATGAAAAAATAGTAATACAATTGATAAATTACCAAGGGTAAGGGAGGGAGAGGGAATGGGGAAGGGAGGGGAAAGGAGGAGTCGATACCAAGGGCTCAATTAGAAAGAAAATGTTTTGAGAATGATGATGGCAACAAATGTACAAATGTGCTTGACACAATGGATGGTTGTATGGATTGTGATAAGAGTTGTATGAGCCCTCAATAAAATGATTTTGTTTAAAAAAGAAAGCTAGAACTGAAATAAACAGAGAGTAGCCTTTGTTATGGTGGGGGGGGGCGGGAAGCCTGAGAAAATACGTGATGGAAAAGAGCATCTTTCCTATTCACAGTTCAATGAAGTGTGTACTAAAATATAAACCAAGGTTAGAAAGTACATGAAAAAGTTGCATACAAAAACGATGGTTTGGGAGGGGTGGAGTAATAAGGTAACGATAAATAAGATAAATGGAACCTAGAAAGAAAAAAATGGAACCTGGATATGTTTTTGATTGCCACAAGTTTGAATTCAAATGCTACACTTTAAAATTCCAGTCTGCCTAGAAGCATTTGGTGGCCATGAACTACAGCTACTCTGTTTGTACAGTAGGGGTGATAACCTATTATCATTAGGACTAGAAGGTTAACAACTGGTGATGGAGACGAGATGAAGATATGGGCATAATCGGGTTGGGAAAACTTTGGCTCTACAGCCATATGTGGCTCTTTTGGTATGTACATGTGGCTTTGAAGTAAAATTGGAAAAATTTAAAGGATATTATTCAGATAATGGTGATTTAATTGGTTTGTAAAAATGTATTTGTGGCTCTCAAATAAATTTGAAATTATGAGGAGCAGGAGTGGCTCTTCCATCTCAAAAGTTTGCTGACATCCTGGGCTTAAGATCACTGGTTGGATATTTTCTAGTCATCTTACCAAAAATAGGACAGTGCCAAACAAGGTGAGCGCCTCGCTTCTTTTATAATGCTTAATACAAATGTATTATTATTTTATTCAATTGTTTCATTTCTAATTTTTGCTTATTACCCTGTTAGATTGTAAATTCTAGGAGGTCAAAAATTGGTTTGGGTATTCATTATAATATTCTTAGGCACAGAGATGATGCTTAGCACATAGTACAAAACCATGAAGGAATTGATTCTGATTCTTAATAGACCTATCTAGGTGTTCTGACAAGGGGAATTATTATGGAAGCAGATAGCCTCATCTTTGTCTCATGGAAGGGCTGACTCCACTGTGGGTTTCCGAGACTGTCACTGTTTATGGAGTAGACAGCCCAGACTTTCCCCCGTGGAGCTACTGGTGGTTTTGAACTCGTAACCACTACACCACCAAGGATCCTGGTGAGTTCAATTTGTGAACCTTGCAGTTAGCAATCCAATGTTTATCAGTATTACTAGGGTTCCTTTTTCCTTGGGCATATATATATATATATATACACACACACACACATATATATAAATATATATATTCCTTGGGCATATATATATATATATATAAAATTAAGGAGTTGATATGGTGGTTCACTTTTGAAGAACCCGGCATTAAAACATTATAGAACACAGTTCTATTCTGACAAATATGAGGTCACTATAAATCAAGGTCAACCTTAAGGCAACAGGTTGGTCTGATTATGTAGATATATGAAATCTTATGGATGGATGTACCTATATAATCATATATGTTTATGTAAACACATACGTATATATACGTATCTTCATACACAAACACACAAAAGAGTTGAGTGGATAAGTATATATAAGATTGCATGAAAGCCTTTTATTCTCAGTTCAGCTGGAAAGCGCACATTGTCATACTGAGCAAACACAAAAATAATTGAAAAGTGATTAAAGCAAGTTGGAGCAGAAATGGACTATTGTAGCATTTCCTGAATGGCTTAAGAGCCTGCCAGCAAGTCCATTAGAAACTATGTTTATAGAGTTTTATAATTCTGTAATAAAGAAGAGAAATAAATTGCATAGGACAAAATTGTTTCTTATCTTATATCTGAGAAATGAATAATTTTCTAGTTAATGGCGATACAGCAATTTTGAAAAAAAATATTAATTTAACATGTGAAATCCATGGGCAGGGATGTTTCCATTCCATGTTTCATCTTTCTATAAAGAGTTTTTCTTTGTTTTATGTAAAATTTCTTATAAGAGGATCATTACTTAGTGAAGTGACATATTTGCTGTTTAATATAGTAATTAATATTAGAAAATTGCAGACAAAGCAAAGATGAAACATAATGCTTTGAAGTGCAATATAGTTAGGTCTAGATTCTGGATATATAATTTCATGCAAGTTATTATGTTCTGTAATCTCAATTTCTTCTTCAGGTAAAAATGGAAATTATAAAGCAATGATATGGTTATAAAATTAAAAAATAGCATATAGAAATTGTTGGGGGGAAAAAAGAAATTGTTGAGTAAAAACTACAAAAGCAGTCTAGTTTACCTTTTTCTCACTTATTATCTCCATATCTGACATTTCACATTTACAACAATAGTAAAAATATATACCGCCCAAATATTTTGCAGATTAACAATGCATGCCTAGTAGTAATGAACTCCAAAGTGCTGAGCAGGAGGAATGTTGACAGTGATGGTTACTGTGACGTGTCAATAAGGATGAGTCATGATTCTCCATGGTTTAACAGTTATGCCATGATGTAACTGGGCAGGGAGTTAATTTTGTGATCTGGTGTGTTCGTCCTCTGTTTTCAAATGTTGGCCTGGTCTTTACTATGTCAATAAATGGGAAAAGTCAATATTACATCATTGCTTCAAGGTGCTATTGAGTCTGTTCCAATTTATAGCAAATCTATGCACAGCAGAACAAACATTACCCTTGTTTTCTTTATGAATTACACATAAACATAAAGAAAACAAAAATCCTCACAAAAGGACAATATGAAACATCATGATAAGCATATAAAAGATTGATTTCATCAGTGTGGGGTACTTTAGAGAAACAAATCCACAGAAACTCTTATGTATAAGAGAGAGTTTTATATAAAGGGTAAGTGCACATCGAAAAAACATCCCAACCCAGTGCTGTCCAAGCCCACAAATCCAACATTAACCCACGTGTCCAACACCAATTCACAAAGTCCTCCTCCATCTCACAAAACAGATTCAATGACACCCACTGCAGGAGGAACGCCGAATCAGTGAACGGGTGAGCATCTCAGCACTGGCAGGGGTCTCCATACTGCTGCTCCAGCACCCAGGGCTGCATCGCAGTGGGTCCATGCAGTTTGTCCTAGAGGATGTCTTGCAGGAAGTGAGCCTTGCCTGCTGAAGCGGGGAACTGGCTAAGGCAGCTGTACGCTGGTCTGACCATCAGAAAGCAAGAGACCCGAGAACTGGAAAGGTGAGGCTCACTGAGCCATTAATCCTTCCACACTTCAATTAACCCTACATGTGTTTATCAGCCAGGTTGGCACAATAAACTTTAACTATCTCAGTCAGAGATTTCATTTAACTTGAATTGTTCACCTTTCTTTTTTGCATAATGGACTGGTCTTTGTATCTAATCCCTTTCAAGAAAGGAGGGATAATTGTGGTAGTTGTAAGATGATTAAAAAAATCATCAATTTTAATGCTTTTAAAAATGATACATAGTAGGTAATGAAAATTATAAGCATTTTTGAGCACTTCTAGTAATAGGCATATCATTGAGGCTATTTCATTTAATCCTGCAAAGATTACCTTAATTCAGCATTATTCGTTTATTTTCCCTTTTCAGATATTCTTATATATTTATAATACTTGTCCTCCTTCTACCTTGAATATCTCTCAATATCCATATCTATTAATCTCGTTAAATATTTCTGTGTCATCTATTCTATTACTTTTTAAAGAGCTAACTTCAGTTCACAGAGCATTGCTGGCTTAGTGGTTACAAGGTGAACTGGAATCTGTGGGGCCAGTAGTTCAAAACCACCAGCAGCTCCTTGGAAGAAACACTGGTCTTTCTAATTTCATAAACACTTACAGCCTTAGAAACTCACAGGAGACCCTGTCCTATAGACAGTATTGACTCCATGGCAGTGAGCTTGTTTTTGTTGTTTTTTCTCCAGTTCACAGATTGTTTCTGCAACTGTTACTAATCTGCTGCTTAATGACTAGTGGTTTTTACTCTTCAACTCAGTTTTTAAATTTTCCTATTTTATGTTTATTTGCTCTGAGGGCTGTTGATTTTATTTATGCTTTGCAATGCTCTGCAGGAAGTGAGCCTTGCCAGCTGAAGCAGGGAACTGGCTAAGGCAGCTGCACGCTGGTCCAACCGTCAGAAAGCAAGAAATCCAAGAACTAGAAAGGTGAGGCTCGCTGAGCCATTGATTTCAAATTTGTTTTCATCTAGGCTTTCTTTCAAAAAGAGTCTCATGAGACATCGACTGTGGCAATAACTCCTCTTTATATTGGTCATGTCTGGATTATTTATGGATTAGTTCATTGACTTTGAATTCACACAAAGCACTGGTATAAATTTAAAATTTTGTAGCTATTCAAGATGTAAATGTCTTTCGTAATAAGATATTACTTCTTCTTTTAATTCCTTTCTTAGATTTGGTCCTTTATTTTCCAATTAATGTGAAGTGAATAAAATGTTTACAAATGGTGAGTGGTGACGGTTGCATGGCATGGTTATCATAATTAATGTCATTAGATGATGTGCATAAAATGGTTTAAATAAAAATATTTTTATATACTTAACCCCAATTTTGAAAAAATCATAGGAGATTTTTTTTATATTGTCTGGGACATAGGTTTTTGTTTTGTTTTTTAACCTTAAATGTAAAATTGTTTTTCTAGCTAGAACAATGTTCATGGTCTATAACTAAAACACACTTGCTGGCACTGTAGATTGGGCAACGGACTTCACTAACTGTGAGATCAGTGGCTCAAACCCATCAGTCATCCATGTGAGGAAGTTGAGTTTGTCTGCTCCATACAGATTTACGTTCTCAAAAATCCTATATATTCAGCCACTATGTGTGGGTATAATTCAGTGGTAGTGTGCTTGGGTTGGATTTGGTGGTATAACTTTTTAAAATTTTATTTTTGGGTGGGCTCTTACTGCTCTTATCAAAATCCATACATATATATAGCCATTGTGTCAAATATATCTGTACATATGTTGATATCATCCTTTTCAAAACATTTTCTTTCTACTTGAGCCCTTGGTTTCAGCTCCTCATTTTTATCCCCTTCCTCCCCTATGTCCCCTTGATAAATTATAAATTCTTCTTTTTTTTCATGTTTAAATTGACCACTGTCTCCTTTCATCCACTTTTCTGCTGTCAGTCCCCCTGGGATGGGGGCTATACATAGATTATTGTGATTGGTTTCTCTTTACCAACCCGCTTCCCTTACCCTCCTAGTATCATTGCTCCCCTTATTGGTCCTAAGGGGTTTATCTGTTCCGAATTCCCTGTGTTGTGAGCTCTTATCTGTACCAGTATACATGTTCTGCTCAAGCCAGATTTGTAAGATATAATAGGGACCATGATAGTGGGGGGAGGAAGCATTAAAGAACTAGAGGAATGTAGTGTGTTTCATGGGTGCTATACCGTACCCTGACTAGCTCCTCTCTTCCTTGTGGCCCTTCTAGCAAGGGGTGTCCAATTGACTACTGATGGGCTTTCGGTCTCCACTCTGCCCTCCCCCTCATTCCCATTGGTAAAAGTTTTATTTGCTTGTTTGTGACATGACTGGATTTTAACTCAGATGCTAAACAAAAATTTGATGGTTCTCACTCACTCAGTGACACCTTATAAGAAAAAGCCAAGTCATCTGCTTCAGTTATGATTCTGTCCAAGAAAGCTCTGCGGAGCCATTCTACTCTGACACATGGGGGGACATGAATCAAGACAGACTCTGGCAAAAGAAAATGTACTGAAAAAGTGAAGGCTATTGTCTAGAGGACCCACACAATTAAACAAATTAAATAGAATACCTTAACCAATAAGAAATCTCCTGGTTTGGCTATTTAACTACTACATTTTCAAAAACAGAAAGGCAAACAAAAATGAAATTATTTTGTTACTTGCTTATATTTATTAAGAAATAACAAATAAAGACATTTAGTCCTATATAAAAACACTTACCACACTTTAAGTTATCAAGTAATTTACATAGATATACATTTTTCCAAATCTCATTTTACATTCAAGAATTTAAGTCAGCATATACATTTTGGCCTATTAACAAACAAGGTTACAATAAAAACCTTAGCTTATCTAGCTTACAAAAGAGTATTTAATGAAAAGAGAAGTACAATTTAATGGATGTTTGAAGAGTCAACATTATCAGGAGTTTGAACTTTAACTTTTTATTGATTGGATTAGAAAAAGATAAAAATATTACTTTACAACAAACTAGTATGAAGATATTAAATGAGGAGAATCAAAGCTAAAAATTACTTCCTTATATAAGTCCACAATCATTTTAAAAGTTTCCAAAGATTTTAGAGAAAAGTGTTCTTATTCAAAAAACAAAAATAATGTGCAATTTCAAGGCTATTATAAGGAGATAGTCATTAATAGGAACAAACTATCAGCGCTGATATGAATGAAATTGGAATAGTCATTTTGGAAAGTACTTGGCAGCACTTACTGAATCTAAGTATATGTATGCCCTAGAATTTTGTAATTCCACTGCTGGGCATTCTCCAGGGAAATTCTCACATAATAGCACAGGAAATGTAAATAACATGCTTTATAGAGATTAGAAGCTAACCCGGGAGTCATTCCAGGAAAAATGATAAGTAAAATGTAATAGATACCTAAGATAGACTCCTGAAAAGAAATGAGAAAAAATTAGCTAGATACACTTTTAACAACATGGATTCCCAAAACATATTGTTGTATCTAATAAAGGAGGACAGAAAGAGGTATACCAAAACCATGTAAATTAAAGACAGGCATATAAATCATTGCCGTATATTATTTACATATATGGATGTATGCAAGCATGAAGAGTGAGCTGGAAATAAATAAATGAAAGACAAAAATTCATGCTGAGATAGAAATAAGGTTTTGAAAACGGTATAACAAATAAATAGCCAGATTGAAAACAGTAGCATTCTGTGAATTGAAAAGAATAATCAAGATAATATATAATCAATAAATGAATCTCAAAATAGATTTTAGGGACGAATGAGGAGGCTTTAATTAGATACAAGTCATCACCATTATGAGATTATAGATTTATACTTAGATAATCAACTAAAATTTCACTTCATGTGACATAAATTAATTAAAATACATTTTTCTCCATGTTTTAGACTTTATTCAAAGGAGATATTGGACTTTTGAAATGATGAACCAATCATGTTGTTGTCGTTAGGTGCCTTCAAGAAGGTTCCTACTCAGAATGACCCTGTGTGCAGCAGAGTGAAAGCACACCCAGTCCTGCATCAGCTTCACAATTATTCCTACGTTTCAGTTCACGGTTGCAGCCACTGTGTCACTGATCCTGTAAGGACCTTCCATGGTTTGTTACTCCTCGACTTTATGAAACATGAGGTACTTTTTCCAGGATTGGTCTCTCCTGATAATATGTGAGATAAAGTCTCCAAAGTATGTGAGATAAAGGTCCACCACCCTTCATCGCTGACTTAGAAGCATAACAAGGGTTCTATACACTCTAAGAAACATTCTGGCTGTGTGGCTGTTAGGTTCCATAGAGTCCCTTCCAACCATAGAGGCCCTGTGCACAACAAAACGAAGTGCTGCCCTGTCCAGCACCGTCCTCACCACGTTCCCAGTGTCTGAGCCTACCGTGTCAATCCACTTCATTGAGAGCCTTCCTCTTTTGTGCTGACCTCCCACTTTATCGAGCATGAAGTCATTCTCCAGGGACTAGACTCTCCTGACCATATATTCCAAGTACGTAAGATGAATTCTTCCCATTCTAGTCTCTAAGGGACAGTCTGGTCATACTTCTTCTGAGATAAATCTGTCTGTCCTTTTAGCAATCCTTTCAATGTGCTTCTCCAGAGCAGCAATTCAAAGACTTGGATTCTTCTTTGGTCTTCTTTATTCAATGTCCAACGTTCACATGCACATGAGGCAACTGGAGACACCTTGACTGGAGGGAGGCACACTCTAGTCCTCAAAGTAACATCCTTGCTTTTCAACACCCAAAAATGGTCTTGTGCTGCAGATTAACCTAAAGCAACCCTTCTTTTGATTTTCCTGACTTCTTCTTCCATGAGCGTTGCTTGAAGACAAAATCCTTGACAACTTTTCTCCATTGATCTTTATGTAAACTCTTGGTCCAGTTGTGAGTAGTTGGGTCTTTTTTGGCATTGAGTTGTAATCCAGACTGAAGACTGCAGTCCTTGCTCTTCTTCAGCCAGTGTTTCCAGCCTTCCTCACTTTCAGCAAGCAAGGTGGTATCACCTGCATACTTCAGGATGTTCATAAGCCTTCCTCCAAAAATGATGCCACACTCTTCTTCATAAAAGCCAGTTTCTCTGATGATTTTCTCAGCAAACAGTTTGGATAACTTTGGTGAGAGAATAATACTATCTTGATGCATGGATACCTTATCTGATTTTAAACTCTGCAGTTTTCCCTTATTCTGTTCACTCAACTGCCTCTTGATTCATGTACAGGTCCCATGAGCACAATGAAGTGTGCTCAAAGATCCAGTATTCTCAAGATTATCCATAATTTGTTATGACCTGCACAGTCAAATTCCTTGACATGGTCAATGAACCACAAGTAAATAACTTTCTGGTTTTTTCCACCTTCATCCAAGATCCACCTGATATTAGCAATGATACCCCTTGTTCCATGTCCTCTTCTGAATCT
>NW_022111379.1:21681112-21683152 GCF_000313985.2 Echinops telfairi
GCACTCCCCCCATCATTCACTATGGTAAGATTTTTTGTTCTGATGATGCCTTCTAACTCAAAGTTTTTGCACATTCCATTATACTATTTTACTCTGTCATCTCAAGCTGCCATTTGACACTTTCTATTTAGCTCTTTGACTTCATCATTTCTTCCATTTGCCTTAACTGTTCTATCATTCAGACCAAGTTTTAGAGTCTCTTTTGGCGTCCACTCTGATCTTTTCATACTCCGATGTCTTTTTAATGACTTTTTCTTTCATGTCTAATGTTCTTGATGTCATCACACAGATATCAAAATTTTCTGCCATTAATTTTTAATGTGTCAAATCTATTCTTCAGATGTTCTCAGAAGTCATAGGAGATATACTCAAGGTCTTACTTTTACATCTGCAGATTTCTTATATTATTCAGCTTAAAACTAAACTTGCCATGAGTAAGTTTTGATTTGGAGCATCTCCATTGTCTCTTCTCACAGATGTAGTCAACTTGATTTCCGTGTATTCCATTTGGAGAAGTACCCATGAAGAGTCAGCTTTTGTGCTGTTGAAAAAATATGTATATTTGCAATGAAGTCATTAGTCTTACAAAATTCTGTCGTGTGCTCTCCAGTTTCTTTTCTGTCACCAAGGCCATATTTTTCAGCTGCTGCCCATTCTTCTTGGTTTCCACCTGTTACATTCCAATCGCCAATGGTTATCAACGCAACATGTTGGCAAGTTTGATTAATTTCACACTAAAGACATTTGTAAAATTCTTCAACTTATTAATGACTAGCATAAATTTGAATGATAACTGTTTGACTGCATTTCCTGGTATACAGAGAGATTTTATTCTATCACAGACAGAATTATACTTAAAGATAGATCTGGAAACGTCCTTTTTGATGATCAGTCCAATACCATTCCTCTTGAATCTCTCATTGCTGGCATCGTCAACCATACAAGCCTGTTTCACCTCACTAACATCCCATCTTGATGTCTTCCATCTCATTTTTGACAACTTACAATATTTCTAGATTTATGTTTTGTGATTCCTAGATTTATGTTCAATTATTAACAGTGTTTTCCATTTTTTCTCATCATTCTGAGTTTAGTTCTATCAGCAAGCCCAGGTACCAAAGGTTTTACGCCTAAAGGTTTGACTCCATCCGCAGCATTCTGGTAAGCTCTACTTTGAGAAGATCATGCTTCCGTGGTCATAGTTTGAGTGCCGGCTGACCGAAGGGACTCATCTTCTGGCATTCCTCTGACAATGTTCTGCTTCTATTCATGAGGTTTTCTGACACTATTTTGATGCAACCCATAAGGTTTTCAGTGGCTAACTCCTCTTAAGTAGAGAGCCGATTCCCTTTTTTTTTAGTTTGTTCTTAACTGGAAGCTCTGCTGAAACGTATTTACTTTGGGTGACCTTGCTGGCATTTGAAATACCAGTGACAAATCTGCCAGACTGACAGCAGCACTCAAAGTTGCCACTGTTTGACAAATTGGCAGAGTAATAGGGGAGGGCGAGGTGGTTTTATGAAAATATTACTATACTAGCAAACAATTACTAATTAAATTACACACTCTTTAAAATGTAACAAGACTTGAATAAGAGATCAAAGTAAAATATATTTATACCCCAAACCCGAAATAACAAAATTGTATAAAAGTTGGAGAAATACTGTTGTTCCATAAAATAACTTTAAGAAAAATCGATATATCTTACAGCAAATCCTCTGTAAAAGCTTCTATATTTACTGCTCTGTTGCAAGAACCTTGTCCTCTGAGAACATTAAAACTTAAATGATTGAATGACTTTAAGTACATGAGTGCCTCTTTAAAATGACCTGAAAGTCCTAATTGTTCAAAGACTTCTCTTTAATCATCAGTTTCCTGGTCTTCAAATAGTTATTTCTTGATATTTTGTAAAAATCAAATAAAACTACTGTTTTTCTGGTTTGGAAGCTTTTAATTAATTAGGATGCTTAATTTAATTTGTAACACTAGAAACAAAGGGCAGGATAACTATTAACGTCTTAAGATATGGTTGCAAACTTA
>NW_022111379.1:21683255-21708064 GCF_000313985.2 Echinops telfairi
GTAAACCCCAAAGGAGTAATTCAAACAGAAAAAGTGAAATAAGCTAGAATAAAAAACAAAAAAAAAGAATATCCAGTCTTTCATAGATTCAAATGTGGAAAGCCTCCCTTCCCTCTGTGGAGGGAAGACACAGTGAAGTATGATACTGAACTGTACAAAGACCTGGTGTTAGGACACCGAAATGGCAGAACACACGGAGCATTCATCCAGCTAAATAAACAGAAAAAATTCAATCATTGACTACAATATTGAAGAACTCTATAAACAAAATATTGACTTAATCAGGAAGCATCAAAGACGATGAGAAATCACTGCACACACATACAAAAGATTGAAATACAGTGGTAGCACTTGAATAAGATCCCATAATATTGAAATAAGAAATCTAAGCTAAATTGAGGACATTCGAGGTGTGGTTGATTAATATGGCGCTTCTACTCAGAATTTCCTATGGAATGTATTATAAATCTGGAATCTATGCCTGTGGTGACCGTTCCGTTTGGGAGAGAGGTCTCAATTATAGGATTAAGGTGGAGTTACGCCCTGGCCTTACTAGCAGTTGGAAAGTAACTCACACTTTTTGTTTCCTTAGGGGCATTGACAAGTGGGACATGCTCAAGATAACACACCTGTGTCCACCAAACAACTTCATCAAGAGAGTAAGGAAAAGATATTTAGCAATGACATATCAGACAAAGGGCTTATTATAAAAATCTACCAAACTCTGCATGTCTACAATAAGAAAAAATGGAATTTCCCACTGAGGAGGTGGGCAAAAGATCTGAATAGAAGATTGGCAAGGGAGGAAACCCAAATGGCCAATAAACATATGAGTCAATGTTCCCAATCATTAGCCATCTGGGAAATGCAAATTGAAACAACTATGAGATGTTACCAAACACCCTCAAAGATAGCCCAATTAAAAAAATCAGAAAGCAAGCAATGTTGGACAAGGTGTAGGGGAGATAGGAACTCTCATCTACTGCTGTCGTCTGGTAGATGTTGTACAGCCACTGTGGAAAGTGATTTGCTGATACCTAAAACAAATGGAAATCAACTTACCTTATGACCCAGCAATACCCTACTGGGCTTATACCCAGAAGAAATACGCATAGGAAACAGACCACAACAAAATATCTGCACTCCAATGTTTACCACAGTGTAGTTCACAATCGCAAAGAATTGGAAACAGCCTACATTTCCTTCAATAGATGAATGGATTAAAAAACTCTGGTATATACACACACTGGAGTATTCTGCATCCCTAAAAAGCAGTAATGAAAAGATGAAGCATCTTGTCTATGGAAAGAGGTGGAGGATATTATGCTGAGTGAAGTTAGCCAAGCACAAAAGGACAAGTACAACATAAGTCCATAGAGGTAAATTCAAACAGCAGAATGGGCAAAGAGAAAAATGCACATAGCATACAGTTCCCGGGCCAAGGACCAGGCACTGTGGCATGGGTCAGACCAAACCCAATGATGCATAGGGCACCATAGAAATGAAAAAAGATGGACATAGCTCCAGTGCTGAAAGACATCTTTTCCTCCTCTCTCCTCCTTTAAGGTCCACAAAGGGAGAGGACAGAAAAACACTACCCATGAGGGTAGTGTTTATGTCTCCATAGGAAGGAAGAAAGAGAGCAGACTTCATCCGGTGCACCAGTCCTTGAGGGTGATGTTCCTGCATGGAGAAGCTCATTACCAGAGAGGATTGCAGGGCCAGCCCCATCTCGAGATATGATGCCCCCTCCATAGATGACAGAGCTACAGAGGACAGCACCAAAGATACAGTCCGGGGAGCGTGGCCCGTCTGTCCCATCACATGGGAGCATACTAAGAGGGAAAAGGTGAGAGAATAGGCCTCATTCTGGTGTGCCAAGCCTGGAGGATGATGTTATCTCACAGAGTAGCTCATCTTAGAGAGGACTGCAAAGCCGGCGACAGATTAAGACATGATGTCCCCTCCCTAGATGACAGTGCTACAGAGGACAACACTGAAGATAGAGTTTGGGGAGTGCTGCCAGTCAGACATATCCACATGGCAACAAATCAAGAGGGCCACTCAACAGAATAGCAATGGGAACAAAGCCACAAGTCCCTGAGGAGTTTTGATTGTAGACTTCTGACTTGGGGAGCAGCACTTGGCACCTCATCCGAACTGGTTGGGTCATATTCACAAGGGGGCCACACTAGAAGTATAAGGTTGTAATGGGGTGAGGGTAGGGCATGAGACCACTCCATCCTTGACTGCAGAAATGGCAATGGGCTCTTGTGGAAGGTGTGCTCCTCTGTCATCAATGCTGAGCACTAATAGGGTATAAGTGCTGTGAGGGAAGCGGGCCCTAGGATATGGTTTCAGGATATGGATCCGGAAAGAAAAGGAGATTTGGATCAATGGATTATAACAGGGCCTGCCTGCTATTTAATAAATAGATATTCATTTACTCTGGGTCAGGACAACATTTAGATTTGGAACTATATATATGGTCTCTCTCTCTCTCCCTGATTTATTTATTGCTTTTTCTTTTGGCATCTATCTAGATAAGATAGGCAGGAAAAGCAATCCCAAGAAAACAGCATCAGGACCAACAGTTTGGGAAAGGAGTAGGTGGAGGGAGGGAAGAGGTGAAACAATAACTACAGGGCCAGGGAAATAGCAGGGGATCTAAAATTGATGGTGAGAATTGTGTAGCATTCTGGTTGTGTATGATCAATTGAAATGTATCTGAGAGGAATTATTAAGAGGTACACATGGGTAAGCATGATAGTGGGGCAGGAGGAAAGAAAAAAAAAGAGATAGAAGAAAGAATTAGGATGTAAGAATGATATATATGTATATATATGCATATATGTAAATATATAATCATAGGTGTATTTGTGTATATATATGCATGTGTGTGTATGTATACATATATACACACAATAAGGAAGCATATGAACTTTGGGCTGTTTACCTCAGTACAAGAACGCTTTGTTCTAATAATGTGGCAATGTATGATACTCACCTTCCCAACATGATCACTGAAGACAAAATTGGTGCATGAGCAAATGTAGTGAAGTAAGCTAATGGTACTTGGCTATCAAAAGATATAGTGTCTGGGGTCTTAAAGGCTTGAAGTTAAACAAGCGTCCATCTAGCAGGGAAGCAACAAAGCCCACATGGAAGAAGCACACTAGCCTGTGTGATCATGAGGTGTTGATGGGAATGGGTATCAGTAGTTCAAAAACAAGCAACAAATAGAGGTGAAGGAGTGTAGATAAAGTAGAGACTCAAAGCCCAACTATAAGATAATAGGACAGTTCCTCACAGAAGGATGATATATCCAGGGTGCAATATAGCACTGATGACATACAAAACTAACCTCTAATTTTTTCATCTTTCCTCCCCTTACAATTATGGTCTTAGTTTTACCTCATTGGTCTTGTTAGATGTGTGTGTGTTCATTTATATAATTAAGATTGTTTGTTGCATGAAATCCAAGATAGATAAACCCTTCAAAAAAAGTAATGGGAGAAATGATTCCCTGAGGAGACAGGACGAGATTGGGGAGGGAGGAGGGCACAGGGGAATTGATAGCAATGATGACTGTATAACCCAAATGAGAGGAACAATAACAGAATTTCTGGTGAATGAATACATTGGATGGTGTAAGATATAGCAAAAACAATAATATATAATATAATGATAAGGGTTCCTGGGGGCTGATAGGGTGAGGGAGAGAGGGGATAAAGGGAAACTGATATCTAGAAGAAAGAAAAATATTTTGAAACTGATGGTGGTCGCAATTGTACAACTATGCTTGATCTAATTGATTTATGATTGTGATAATATCTGTAAGAGCTCCCAATAAAATGCTATTAAAAAGAAATTTGGAAGACAGTTCCAGGATAGCCAATCAGAAAGATTTATATTTGAATATAGTCTACAGAAAGATTATGCAACAGAATAAGAAAATTATCAAGCAATATTATTTATATCAAGCACAATAAAATGTTCAGAATATGCTTACCAAATGGTTGCCGTAGTACTTCAACAAGGAACTGCCAAAAATTTAAGCCTGATTCTGAAAAGAATGTGGGATGAGGGATACCATTGCTGATGTCATGGTGTTTGGAATAAAGCAGATAACATTAGAAGTATATTTACCTGTACTTTACTAACTATGCAAAAGCATTTCACTCTGTGGACCATAACAGAATATAAATACCATTACAAAGAATGGGAATTTCAGAAAAATAAAGTGAGCTCCTAAGGGACCTGTATGTAAACCCCAAAGGAGTAATTCAAACAGAAAAAGGAAATAATGCTTGGTTTCAATTTGGCGGGGAGGTGGGGTGGGGGGGCGAATGGGAGAATAAGGATTAGATATTTTCACTATACTTACTCAGTACGCTGAGAATAGAATCTAATAAATTGCACTATATGAGAAAGGACTTCACATAAGGATTGGAGGAAGACTTGTTAAACAACCTATGTTGCACTAATGACACTGCATTGCTGCCTGAAGGTGAGGGGGCTTTGAAGTACTTGCTGATGAAGAGCAAAGACCACAGCCTTACGGACAGATTACACACCAACCTGAGTAACCTGAAAAATCCTCACAACTGGACAAATGAGCAGCATCATGACAAATGGAGAAGATATGGAAGTTTATTTGGATGTCAACTTACTTGGCTCCATATTCAACAACCATAAAAGTAGCAAGACTCATGGAAGTCATAGTCACGAAAAATCAAATTACATGTTATAATAGGTAAATATGCTGCCAAAGACCTCTTTAAAGTGTTAATGATGCTACTTTGAGGACTAAGTGCACCAGATCCAAGCCATGGTATTTTCAATTGCATGTGGAAAATCGACAATAAATACACTGCCATAGCATCAATTATGACTCTTGGTGACCCTACACAGCAGGGTAAAACTGCCCCTGTGGGTTTCTGAGACTGTAAGTTTTTACCGGGTTAGTACCACTCTTTTATCTCTGGAGGAAGTCAGGGGTGTGGGTGTGGGGGTAGTTTGAACTGGTGACCTTACAGCAGCCCAATACATAACCACTTATGCCATCAGGGCTCCTGAATTTCCAAGGGAATTAACAAATTTGTTTTGGAAGAAATATAGCAAGAATGTTCTTAGTAGGAAGAATGGCGAGACTTAATCTCACTTAGTTTGAACATGTTATCAGGAGCTACCAGTCTGTGTGGAAGGACATCATTTGGTAAAGTAGAGGGTCAGCAAAAACGAAGGCTCTCAAAACAATGGATTAGCACAGTGGCTGCTGCCATGGGTTCCAGCCTAACTACATACTGATTGAAGATGGCACGGGTCCAGGCAGTGTCAAATTCCGTTGTACGAAGGGTTGCTAAGGGTTGCTAACTTAATGCAACTAACCACAACAATGACGTGGTAATTTTATTTTGAAGACCATTGCTAGTTGAAATGTATTCATATGGAAAATTTTAATGAGCTGACGGGTTTTATTGTCTATGAGAAAATAGCTGCTTCAAAGATGCATTAAGAGAGATGATTATCTTGAAAATAATCCTTACCCATGAGACATTCTTTCTGGCAAGACTAATTTTCTTTTTTGGTTCAATACTTCATAGTCCTTCCTCTCTAATCACACCAGAGCAAGTAAAGCCAGTCTACATTGGGTAACATGAACTGCTTCTTCACCTTTTTTCAAGAGATAAAGTCAGTTATAATAGTGCAGCAGGTTAAACATTAGGCTGCTAACCCAAAAGGGTTAATGAGAAAATGAGCACTAATGAAGAAAAAAATGAGATTGATGTAAAGATTTGCAGCCTTGGAAACCTTATAAAAACAGCTCTACTTTTCCCCACAGGGTCGCTATTTATCAGAACAAATGTGGTGAAAATAGATTCATTTTTGGTCATGACTTGCGTAACCCTCTTTCTCCTTTGATACCATTTTTGCCATTGTTGTTTGGTGCCAGGAAGCTAGTTCTGACTCCTAGCTACCCTATGTACAACAGAAGGTAACACAGTGCCACCCTCCAAATTATTATATTTGTGCCTGCTCCAAGCTAAGATACTTTTCAACCACCTCATATACATGTGAAAGTTGGACATTGCGTAGGGAAGACCAAAGAAGAATTGATGTGTTTGAATTAAGGTGCTAGCTAAGCATATTGAAAGTACTAAGAACTGCCAAGAGAACAAATAAATGTGTCTTGGAAAAAGTACAGCCCTCCACCCCCACCCCACCTACCCCAAGGAGACAAATAACAAAAATGTGAGACATTACAGACAGTGTAAGATAGAAAATAATAATAATAACAGTATCAGGGACTCATGAAGGTGGGTGAATGAGGGAGGGGGGAAAGGGGCGCTTACACTAAGGGCTCAAGTCGAAAATGTTTTGGAAATGATGATGGCAACATATGTCCACGTATGCTTGATAGAATTGGTAGATGGAATGTTATGAGAGCTGTAAGAGCCCCCCAATAAAATGATTTTTTTAAGTACATCCAGAAGGGTCCTTAGAAACAGAGATGGTGAAACTCGGTCTCGTGTACTTTGTACATGTTATCAGTAGAGACCAGTCCCTAGAAAAGGACATCATGATTGATCAAAACAGAAGGGCAAAGAAAAAAGAGTAAGGCCCTGGACTTGAGGAACTGTCGCAGTGGCTGCAACAAGGGGCCCAGCATCACAACAGTGATGAGGCTGGCACAGGACCCGGCAATGGTTTTGTCTGTTGGAGATTGGATTGCTGTGAACCTGAACTGACTCGGGGGCACCTGAGAACAATAACATGATGGTTTCAATATTCTGCATCTCCTCTTCTGCAACAGTCTTATTTTCTAATTCAAATAAGCAACACATTTCCATGATCTTACCAAAATATTGCCAGGTGAAGTAACTATCTATGCATTGTGATTAAATTTCAAGTGTTCTACAGCCTCTTCTCGTCTGTTCTTACCCTGGACGTTCAAATCAAAGACCTTGCCTCATTTTCTCTTTGTATTGGTTGTTTTCTCACACCGTTTTCTTACTAGCTTTCCTTCAATAGAACAATTACAGTTATCATTCTAAGCTTCGTTGCCCCCCCCCCCTTGTTTCTCCTTGTAGTAATATTGGCAAAACCTCAACACTGGTTAAAATGATCTCAACACTGATGAAAATAAACTCTTTGCCTATTTATTCCTTGTAATTTAATCTGGCTAATCTCACTTTATCTTTACAACAAGATGCCTTAATTGTGTCATCAGCATTGCTTAAAATCCTCTTGTTTCCCCAAATCATGCACTCTCACACTTCTGAGACAACTCTGATATATCTTCTTCTCCTCTAAACTTTTAGCAATCCTTCCATCGGATGTCCTCATTTTGCATTTTATTAAGAAATAAAAATAAAAGTAAATGCCCACGTATTCTGAACATTTAAACTATAGCTAGACCCTCGTAATTTGCCTTAATCCAATTACTATGAATTACTCTTTATATCCCAATAGATGTGCTCTTTTGAAGTGGATAACACTCTCAAATCCACTCAAGAAATCCACTCCTAAATTGTTCCTCTTGTTTTGCGAATAATTTATTTTCAGGTTATACTTGATTATTTGCTTCAGTATGTAACTGTGCTGCATTTTAAAATATTCTATTGACTTCACACCTTTCTTCAGATAGCACTGCATTTTCTGTTCATATTTGGAGAAAAATTCTCAAAAGTATTGTATATACACAGTCTTTATTTGCTCTCATTTAATTCTTTCTTGAACCAGATCCGATCACACTTTGTCCCCACCAATCCATTACATCATCTCTTGTTATTGTGGACAATGAACACCATATTGCCAAATCCATTGGTTTAGTTGTAATCCTCATTTTATTTAGTCTCATAATAGCAAAGGCCATTGTTGATTACTTCTTAAATTACTTTATTCATTTAGCTCCCAGGATAATGTTCGGGTTTTTTTCCCACCTATGTTCTAGTTTATCTTTTCCGTCTCTTCAGGTGAATCATTTTTCATTTCCACAGTGTATCAATATCACAGATTCTTAAGTCTCAATTTTTACATTTTCTCACTTTCTATCTATTTTTACATCATGTACTCATCAAATCCAGTTACTTTAAATATTATCTTTAGCCTTATTTTCTATGGAACTCAAACTAATATACAGTCTGCACACTTGCACTTGTAATATTGTTGCTGTTAGTTAGTTGTCATAGGGGCTATGGCCCACTGAAGGCCCCCGCCATGTTACAGAGGAGAACTGCTTCGAAAGATTTTCTAGGCTTCAATTTTCACCAGGTTTTTTGATTCTGTGGAGTTGCAAGTCAGGGTATACATTGTCAATCATTAGGTTAGTAGTCAAATGCAAACCAAAATTCAACCTATCAAAACCTGAAGTCTTGAGTTTTATTGAGATATTTTTCAAGTTATCTCATTTCGTTACATGGAAATATTGTTCATCCAGTAACTCAAAACCCCAAAACTTTGCCTCTTCTTTGCCCCTCACCTTCCCTCCTCCCCGTCATTATTCCAATCTACTTTAACAATGAATGTGTTAGTTCTCTCTGGCAATAAAACTATAATTAATTATTTTCCATACTTCTTATAAATGGTCAACTTTATTGTAAAAAAAACTATGTATCTCTTTAATGTCTCTGCCATTGTAGTTATGTCTTTTTATTTCTGGTATTGGTATTAAATAATGTTTCTATTTTCATTCAAGATCACTTGTACTAATAATATATTCATCTGATTATTCTTCAACAATAAAAACACTACTGTCTTTGTTGGTCTTCTCATTTGCATTGTCCCCAATTAATGAATTTCTGCTCTGATCTTTCTGTCACTCCACTTATTTCCTTTAGGTATCATTCTAATTCATTTTTCATCTTCTTGTAGTGGCAATCTCAAACATTATTTTCTAGTATTATAATTTCAAGAAATACTGTTAAGGCTATCATTCCTGCCTCATATATGAGTTTCACTGAATCACATCATTATAATTATTGAAAATACTTTCCAATTTCCATTGTGACTTTTTTTTAAATCATAGACTATTTTTCAAATGTGTCATATGCCAAGAATGTTTTTCCTAGATTTTTTTCATTAGTTTCTGGGCTTATTCTACTTGTTTACAGGACCTATTTTACATTATTTAAGTTCTGTGAAATTATTTGAATCTTACTTTACCATCAACTATATAAAGAACTTAAAAAAATGTTTTAGGGTCAAATTGAAAACTACTTAATATGTAGTTATTAATATGGCACTTACCATATTAGGTATGTGCCAATTATGTCAAATTTGTTCATTATGGTATCATAATCTTCTATATCTTTATCTTTTCAATATATCAATTTTATATTTTGAGAACCTGAAAGGCTCCAAAATAGGAGTGCTGGAAGTGAGAGAGGAATATGGTCAAGTGACTGGAAACTAGATTAACAAGCAGAAGTTAGTAGGATTGCTATACACAACTGATGGGATTACAGACAAAGAGATAAAAAAAAAAAGTAGTATCCTTCAAAATAGCCAAGCATAAATTGAAATATCTAGGGATATACCTAATCAAAAAAAAAAAAAGATTTGTATGAGAAAAACTACACAATATTATTACAAGAAATCGAAAGGGACCTTTACAAATGGAAGAATAGCTCATGCTCATGGATTTGAAGACTCAATACTGTAAAGATGTCAATCCTACCTGAGGCACTATATAATTTCTAAGCAATTCTGACACACATAACAGCATCATTTTTCAAAGAAATGGAAAAACGGATTACCAACTTCATCTGCAAAGGGAAGAAGCCCAGAATTGAAAAAGAAGTCCTCAAGCTGAAGGATAAAGTGGGGGGCCTTGCATTACCTGACTTTCAAACTCAGTATACAACCACAGTTGTCAAAACAGCATGGTGCTGGTATAATGACAGAAACTCAGACCAATGGGTAAGAACAGAAAATCCAGAAATAAAAACAGTAGCATATACACAACTGATCTTTGATAAGGGTCTCCCAAATATCAAATGGGAAGCAGATGCCCTTTTAACAAATGATGCTGAAAAAACTGGATTTTAACCTGAAGAACATGGAGCAAGACCCTTACTTACCTCACTCCATACGCAAGAACAAATCCAAAGTAGAACACAGACCTTGAGGTAAAAAACCCAAAACTATCAAGATAATCAATGAGAAAATTGGGACAAAGCTAAGAACCTTGGCACCAGGAATGCATGGGTGATCAGAAATGAAGAAGGATGCACACCCCCGGGAAAATAAAATAGATGAGTGGGATCTACTAAAGATAAAAACACTGTGTACACTGAAAGACTTCATCAAGAGCCTAGTAAGAGAACTCACAGATTTGGAAAAGATATTTAGGAATGACATATCAGACAAAGGACTTATTAGTAAAATCTACAGAATCCTGCAAGTTTACAGCAAGAATAAAATGAATAATTCACTGAAGAAGTGGGTAAAAGACTTAAACAGAAGATTCAGGAAGGAGGAAACCTGAGTGGCCAATAAACATGAGAGAAAATGTTCCTGATCATTAGTTACCAGGGAAATTCAAATCAAAACAACTATGTGATACCACCTAACACCCACAAAGATAGCCCAATTCAAAAAAATCAGATAGCAACAAATATTGGAGGGCGTGGGGTGAAATAGAAGCTCCCATTCACTGCTGGTGGTCATGTAGATAAATAAAGCCACTGTGGAAAATGATTTGGCAATACCTAAAACACTTGGAAATTGAGTTACCATACAACCCATCAAACCCACTATGTGGCATATACCCCGAAGTAATAAAAGGCCACAATCAGACATCTGCTCTCCAGTGTTCACCACCACGGAGTTCATGATCACAAAAAAGTTGGACACAACCTAGATTCCCATCAATACACGAATGGATTTAAAAACTCTGGTATATGAGTGGGTATGGATTTTTTTTTTAGATTTGTATTTAACTTCTTTTACAAAACAGCCTTATCACCTTCAAAGTGATCTCCATCACAATTAATGCATTTGTCAAATCTGTGTGATTCCATTTCTGGAAACATTTTTCAAACTCATCTGTTTGGATTGCTGATAGCACCTCCCTCATTTTTTGTGTTTTTTGTCACCTCTTCTACATTATGAAATCGCTGTCCTTTCATGTTCCTCTTCATTCATGGAAACAAAAAGAAGTCACAAGGAGTGAGGTCAGGTGAGTAAGGTGTGTGGGGCAAAAGTGGCATGCAGTTTTTTTTGCCAAAAAGTGGTGCACTGAGATGTCTGTGTGGGCAGGTGCATTGTCCTTGTGGCAAAACCTGTCCCTGGTCTGCCACAAATTAGGTCTTTTTTGTGACACACTGTTACGCAATCTTTTCAGAACCTCTAAATAGAAAGCTTGGTTAACAGTCTCACCTGGTGAAATGAACTCTAAATGCACTACAAGTTGACATTTTCATCCGTTCAGGAAGTTCATGGATGTCCAGACTGAGGTTTGTCATCAATCAACATTTCACCTTTTTTGAAAAGAGAAAACCAGTCATACACTTGAATTTTTCCCATAGTGCTATTATTGTAAGCTTTGCTCACCATCACAACAGTTTCTGCAGCATTTTCCCCAAGCCAACAAAATTGCATGGCTGCATGCTGTTCTCTTAAATTGGCCATCATAAAAAAAATGAGATTTCAGCAAAACTGTCTTTATGAAAAATTCACTGTGACCAGAGAGAATGTTCTGAGGCAACTCCACAAGGGTGTACTAACCCAGAGCAAGGTGCTCGATTTTCACCCACTGGGAAAAGTGTGTACTTTGAAAGCTCCCCGCCACCCAGTAAAATTCAGGTTTTTTGGGTGGTAAGCCCTCATATACATACAATGAAATACTTTGCATCCCTAAAAATAAGTGACTAAATGATGAAATACCTCACCTTGTGGAAAGAGTTGGAGAATATTATGCTGAGTGAAGTTGTCCATGCACAAAATGTCAAGTACAGCGTGAGTCCCTAAGGTAAGTTCAAACAGCAGATCAGGCATAAGGGGAAACTGGCACAACACACAATTCCTAGGCTGAGGAACAGATATTTTGGAATAAGCCACACCAAACCCAACAATATATACATTATCAAAAACTGAATCAAATAGTACCTGTGCTGAAAGGCAACTCTCCCCATCCCCAACTCGCATATGCCTTTAAGGCCCACAAAAGGGTGAGGACAGAAAAGCAATGGAGGTTCAGGGCCCAACCCACACAAGAGGGTCTTTTATGTCTCCACAGAAAGGAAGGGTGAAAGTAGACCTCATTCCAGTGTGCTGATCTTTGAGGGCAATGTCCCTGCTCATAGTAGCTCATCCCCAGAGATCACCAAAAGGCCAGCCTCAGCTCAAGACATGAAGTCCTCTCCCTAGAGGACAGTGCTGCAGAGGCCAGCCCTGAAGCTACAGCAGTGCAGGGAGAAGAGTCAGACTGACCCGCCCACATAGGGGCAAGCCAAGAGGGAAGTTCAGCAGACCAGTGATTGGAGCAAAACCATGAAGTCTCTGAGGATTCGTGGTTGTAGATTTCTAACTGAGGGGTGGGGGATGAGGGTGGGGAGCAGGGCAGCACTTGACACCCCATCTGAACTTGTTGGGGGTTACTCACAAGGGGCCATACTGAAAGTCTAAAGGTGTGAACGGTATAATGGTGCGAGGGGTCATTAGGCCACTCCATCCCTGACTGCAAGAAGAGCAATGGCGACTTCTGGGATGTTTGCCTTTTGGACAAGAATGCTGAAGAATAAAAGTGTGTGTGTGTGTGTGTGTGTGTGTGTGTGTGTGTGTGTGTGTGTTGCTAGGTAAGCAGGACCCAGGATATAGAACCCTGAATGAAAGGCAAACCGGAATGATGGTTTATAAAATGTTCTCTTTTTAACAGAGAGATATTCATTCTGCTCTGAGTCAGGATCCCTGTTAGACTTGGAACTATCTGAATGTTCTCTTCTTTGCCACTTATCTATACAAGATAGGAAAGGCAATCTTACAGAGACAGAGATGAGACCGGTGGTTCCTTGGGGCGGGGGGAGTACAGGGGAGGCAGGCAGAGGGGAGTGATGAGCTAATAATGACTGGTACAGGGGAATAGTAAGGGTGCTAAAATTGATGATGAGGTGGGTATAGTTTTCTAGTCATGTTTGATCAATCTAATTGTTTCTGAGAGGGTTTACTGAGAGGTGAAAAATTGGTAAATATAATAGTGGGGCAACAGGGAAAAAAGAAAAAGAGGAAATAAGGGGGGAAGTATATTTATATATGTAAATATATCGACATGTGCATTTGTTTATAAATGTATATATATGCACATGCAACAAGGAAGCAAATGGACTTTGGGCATCTATGTAAATCTTACCTCAGCAAAAGAATGGTTTGTTCTAATAATGTGCCTTTGTGTGATACTTACCTTACTGACATGATAGCTGAAGACAAAATGGGTGCATAAGCTAATGTAGGGAAGAAAGCTGATGGTGCTCGACTATCAAAAGATGTAACATCAGGAGTCTTAAAGGCTTGAAGTTTAACAAGCGGCCATCTAGCAAGGAAGCAACAAAGCCACATAAGAAATACACCAGCCCCTTGCAGAGGGGTAGTGGGGAGATGAGTCACTTAGGGTTCAGTATAGCAATAATGAAGCCCACAACCTTCCTCTGGTTCTTGAACGCTTCCTCCCCTCAACTACCAGGACCCCAATTTTGCCTTGCAGACCTGGTTGGACCAGATGATGCACAGCGGTACAGATGGGAATTGGAAACGCAGGGAATCTAGGACAGAGGAACCTCTCAGGACCAGGGGTGACAGTGGCGATACCAGGAGGGAAAGGGGATGTAGTAGGGGGGAATGGATCACAGGGAGCTACGTGTGGCCTCCTCTCTGGGGGACGGGCAGCGGAGGGGTGGGTGAAGGGAGACGCCGGACAGTGTAATATAAGATACAATAATAATTTATAAATTATTAAGGGTGCATGGGGGAGAGGGGAGGAGGAAGGGAAGAAGAGGGCGGGGGGAAGGAAAATTTGCGGGTTCCGGGAACCCAAGAGGCAAGCGAATTTTGGGAATGATGAGGGCAACAAATGTATAGATGTGCTTTACACAATTGATCTATGTATTGTGATGAATTGTATGAGCCCCAATATATTGATAAAAAAAAAAAAAGTGCTTGACACACAAAAAAAGAAATACACCAGCCTGTGTGATCATGAGGTGCTAATGGGAAAATATATAAGAAGTTCAAAAACAAGAAATCAAATTGATGTGAAGAGGCGTGGTTGTAGTAGAGACCCAAAACCCACCGGTAAGATAATTGGACTATCACTCTCAGGACCACCACATGAAAAGATGATAAATCAAGGGTGAAGTCTAGCACTGATGAACCCATAACTATCCTCTAGTTCTTTAATACATTCCTTCTCTTGATATTATGGTTGTTATTATTTGTTTTACCTCATGTTAGATTTGCATATGTTCATTTGCATATTTAAGATTATTCTATACATGAAAAGCCAAGATAAATAGCCCCTCAGAAACAGTAACAGAAGTGATGGTTCCCTGAGGGTGTAGGAAGAGGGTGGGGAAAGGGAGAAGAGAGAGCTGATAGCATTGATGATTGTCTAACCCCACTTGATGTGATCAAACAACAGAATTGTATGTGAATGAATATATTGGATGTGTAAGATACGGCAAACAAGAACAAAAAACCTATTAAGCGGGGGAAGGCTTATTGGGGTGTAGAGTTGGGGAGGGATCAGATAAAGGGGAACTGATATCAAGGAGTTTGAGATGAAAGAAAATGTTTTAAAACTGTGGGAGCTGTACAATCCTGATTGACGTGATTGAGCTAGGTCATGTTATGATATCTGTAAGAGCTCCCAATAAAAGGTTTTGTTTTTTTAAGTGTTAGCTCTGGTTATTTACAGTCATACTTTTTTTTTTAATTCTCCAGTGGTATTTGTCATCCTTACCTGTGAATATCTTAATTCATCAATCAGATGGTTCACTAATTGTGGGCATGGTTTCTCTTCTGCTATTTCTTTGTGTTCCCAGCAGTACCAAGAAATCTTGTTTATTACAGTATTTGTGGATGTCTCAGATGGAATGCATGTTGTACTACTAGACATGGAAAAATGGTATCATATCTAAGCTGTCTAAATTCATCATTTTACAAGTTTCTGACTAAGTGAATTATTTTGTTTTGGCCTCAATACTGCAAAATGAGACATGTGTGTATGCCATGTACCCAACACAATTCTCCAAGCTATGGCTAAGTAAGTTTAAAAACTTAATACACGGAATTATTATTTCATTTTGTTTACTGAAAGTTATTTAATAATCGGGTTTTATATAGAAAGATCTACAGAAATATTTGGTTACATAACATAGACGAATCACAACACTCAAAAAATATACTTTAACAAATAGTAAATCAGAGTATTTCAAATTATAATTCCTATGTGCATTGGATCAGTATCAAAATAAGTAGTAATATCTTATGGTAGATAAATTGGGAGAATGAAGAAATTCTTTGGGTAAGAATGTGTTGCTATGGAAACAATGTTCACACATCAGCTTCTGAAGGCTCCACGGCTTTGCCAGACTTTCTGCATTTCACTTTCTTTCAAACTTTTTATCTAATGGGGGAAAAAAATCTTTTTACAGCTGAGACCTGAAATGTGACAATGGCAATCCACCCTCTAATCCCTAAGAGCCAGGTAAATAACTTGTCCTGGTGCTGCTCATAGCATGAAAACTACTTAATTGGGGTTGAAAAGTGAAATATACAAAAATAAATAGTAAAGATCAGTGTGCTCAGGTTTGATTTGAATTTTCTTCCACAGTGGGACTGGCGGAAGGAGCTGGAAGCAATTTCAGTGCCAGGTCACAGAGCTGACAAAACAGGCTTTTTACGTACAAGTTTAAGGTAATTCTAAAACACTTCATTGGCACCAAAGGTAGCTGAACTCCGCAAACCAGTGTTATTTGGGATGGGAGAGTAGCGTCTTTGTTGAATTCACAAATAAATCAGAAGTGTCAGAACTGAGTCTAAAAACTTTCAGCTCCGAACTCTACATTTGATTTACTTTATTCCCTAGGCAGCTGAAATGTAACACAGCCACCTACACGTCTTGGATGCTGAGACTTAATGAGGTTTAATCGACTTCTGCATTATGAATTTTATCTGCATTGTTCAGTTTGTGCCTTTGCGACTCTTACTCTCTGCCCACACCGTGAGTCTGTTAAGAATGATTTTCCCTCATTTCTGGTCATTGAGATCTTGTTTCAAGATAGGAAGTAGTCAGTTGTTGAACAGGATTCCTTTATAAAGAACCTCTCAGAGAGTGGATGTGACCACACACCTGTTTGTATCTGATGCCAGTTCTAGTTGCAATCAAATGGATTCCAAGCCCATCTGTGTAACCCAATAACCCAAACCATCCCAACCTCGCTGCTCACTGCCACCAGACGGTGGCCCAGAAAGATTTTAGTGGCTGATTTTTCACAAGTAAATTGGGACCCCTGTCATCTGAAGCAATTCTCAGTAGACTCAAATCCCCACTTTTTCAGGTAACAGGATAGTAGCCGTTTGTGCCACCTAGGAAACCCTAGGCTCACCATGTTGTTGTTTTGTGTTTGACTCATTGCAACTCCATGTGAAGAAGTAGAACTGCCCCATAAGGTGTTCTAGGCTATACTCTTTGTGTAAATCATGACAAAGCCTTTCTTCTGTGGAGCCACCAGGTGGGTGCGAACTGCTAACGTTGAGATGAGCAGCAAAGTACTTAACCCTTTGTGTCTCAGAGATCCTTAGTGTCCTAAAATATTCTAAATAAATCACCAAGCTCCCTGCTTACCCCCTTCCAGAGGACTGAGAACTAGAGTCCTAATGAAGATACATGGACACCAATAAATTACAAGGGATTCCAATTAAAATAATTTTTCTTTAGGATAAATTGTTCCCTAGTTAGAACAATTTACATGTACAAGGTGCTTTACTATTTATGACCCTGGCTCATCAACAGAATCATCGCATAAGGTGATGTAGAGCATCCATGTTGCTTTTACAAAATGAATCCTGAATTTGAATGCGAAAAACAGCAACAGACTGATGTGTCTACACTTACCAAAAAGAAATGAGAACATAAAAGCTTACCTCTTTTTTCTTAATTGAATTTTTAGATATAACTGACTCTATAGTCTCACTTCAAATCTCTTAAAATATGTCTCTTCAAAGCTCCCCAGAGAAAATGTTCTGAACTCCTTTACACTAATAAGCAGCTCATCTATTTCCATAAAACAAGATAGAAATTTTGCAATAAATTATATTGCAATGCAATAAATTACCTTCCGTAACTATACTGATTGACTACCATATTGTCTTTTTTGGTGGATTAACATCCTGTACAGAGCTGTTCTTGAATATCTTGTTGCACATGTTATTTAGACTCATACAAAAAAAGGTTGATATCACTCCTTTCATTTAGAAACATTTCATTTAGAAATATGTAGATCAGCAATATCTAGAGATTTTCAAAATATCAAAGTGGCCCTAAATATGAACTCACATTTATCCTTGAGGATCAAAGAGGCCATTCAGAGGCATAGTCTAGTGTGGCTGTCTCAAGATAAAGCTGAGATTACAGAATCTTTTGTCTGATTAACTTTTAGTAGTTTTTAGTGCACATGATTTCAATTTGGTTAGAACCCACAGTCCTCTATATCAATCAATTCTGATCCATACTTACGCTACAGAACCGAGTACATTGCTCCTGTGATTTTCTGAGACTGTAGCTCTTTATGAGAGTAGAAAGCTTTCATTTTTCTCCTGAGGAGCGGTTAGTGGTTTCAAACTTCTGACCTTGAGTTTAGCAGCCCAACACAAAATCACTACACCATGATGGCTCCTGTCAACATGTTGCCGTTAAGTATTATTTTTACAGTAGAATATCAGGATTTGGAAATAGCAATGTCATTTAAAAGCATGTAAATAAAGATCATGAGGTTACAAATATCTTTAGAGTACATATGAAGTGGTTTCAAAATGTCAGAAAAAATGAACTTACGGCTGGAAAAAGAAAAAAATGAACTTAAAGATAATGTCATTTTTCCACAAACTTTTTTAATTTTCTTCATTTTACACAGAGATAGGAAGTGGATGCAATGCATTCTCATTTGTGGCACATAGACGTACTAACAGATTATTGCACTTTTTTCTGAGATGGGATATGCATCTTACCTTGACATCCTACCTCTGATTCAAAGTCCTTATTTTATCATGCAATTTTAGATGACTAAGTTGACCAATTACCAATTCAAAAATAGACCCAGGTTCTAGGAATATTACTTTTATTGAGATATTTTAAAATGAGTCCATATTATATACTTGTAAGTAAAATTCTGAATAAATTTGCTTTTGCCTTATTTTGTCCATATTGTCGTAACACTATCTTAAGTAGTCAGATGATTAAATGATGCTGTGCAAAATAGGAGCAACAGTGGTAGAAATAGATCTAGTTGAAATGTTTCTTACTGGAACCAAGTGGTAGACAGGTGTAAGGTATTAATGTTCACCTAACTTTTAAATAACACCTGAATATAAACTGAGAATGCACAATACCTAGACAATGGAAAACACAGTAAGGAAGCAAAGAGAACCCTGGATAATAGGATAAAATTCAGTAACGCAAAGCTAACTCTAATATTCAATATGAAAATATAGATGAGGGAGAAGGGGGGGAGACGGGAATTGGGGAGCGATCAGTGGATGAAGGAGGGAGCATTAGAGCTGATTGTGATGAAGTGTCTACAACTCTTTAGACGTGGTTTAGCTATGGAAGTGTACGATATGTGAATATTATAGCAAGAGAACCACTTACAAAAAAAGAAAAGAAAGAAACTGAACTTGACCTCTGATTACCATGGGTGAAGGAGGAAGAGTTTTTGCTTAGTGGGCATTGAGTTCATTTTAATGGTGGTGGAACAATGTGGAGAGGGACAACAATAATGGTCACACAACACCAAGAGTATAATCAATGGCACTCAATGATACAAATAGAAATTGTTCAATTACTGAACATTTTGTTGTGTTTTTTCCAAAACTGAAAAAATAATGCATGAATAGCAATGTGTGTGGAGAATAAGAAAATGTTCTAAAATTAATTGTGGTAAAGATTGGACAACTCTTCTTGATGTGATTGAACTATTGAATTGTATGATATGAGGATGAAGTGCCAATAAACCTTGTTTAAAAAATCAATAAAAATATAGGTCAGTTAAATCTCTGTAAGTGGCTTTCATTATTTATACCTAATTTATGCTGTTACATCCAAAAGTATTCACCAATAGGTCAACTGTTCACATAACATCATTTAACCTCGATGTTTTTAAAAAATATTTGCAGCCTCATCTTTAGTTAACATGCTTTTTAATGACATTAATATTTTCAAACCTTGATATTCCACAGAAAAAGAATGTCTAGGTGTTATTGACATTATAAGGAAGATATTGTAGGATTTGTGTAACAAATCTTCGAGCACCTGTACTTTACCAAGTATGATGTCCTGCTCCAGGGACTGGTGTCTCCTGATAACGTGTGCAATACGTGAGACAAACGCTGCCAACCTCACGTTTAGGGAGCATTCTAAAGGTGTTCTTCCAAGATTTGTCTGTTTGTTTGTTGTTCTGGCAGCCCACAGTACTTTCAATATTTGGGGGCAACAACATAATCCAAATGCATCAATTCTTCTCCAGTCTTCCTTATCATTGCCCAGCTTTCATATGCAGATGAGGCTATTGAAAATACTGCCCATTGGCTCAGGTGTACCGCAGTCTTCCAAGGGACACCATTCTCTTCAACATTAAAGAGATCTTGTGCAACAGAATTGTCATATGCAATATGCGGTTTGATTTCTTGATTGCTGCTTCCAAAAGCATTGATGACCCAAGAGAAAGAAAATCGTAGACAACTTCAATCTTTTCTGTTTATTTATTGGCCCAGGTGTGATGATTTGGGTCGTCTTTACATTGAGTGACAATCCAAATGGAAGGCCATAGTTCTTGATCAGCAGCAGCAAATGCTTGAAGTTCTCCTCACTTGCTTTCAGCAAGCAAGATTGTGGCTTGTCCATATGGAAGGTGCTTCACTGGCTTTCCTCCAGTTCTGACGAAGGCCACCACCTTCATCGAGTACAGCCTCATGTCTCCTGTCATGTTCAATGTGTCAAATTTGTTCTCGGGATGTTCTCTATAGTCAGTTAGAATATTCTCTTTTGGCTCTCATTTACTTGTCTTAATTTTCTTAAGCTTCAACCCCAACTTGCATATAAGCGATTGGTGATCTGTTCCACAGTCAACCCCTGGCCTTGTTTTAGCTGATGATGTTCATAATATTAAGCTTTCCATAACTTCATCTCACATATATAGTCCATTTTATTACTGTGAATACCATCTAAAGAAGTTATTTTGTATATTGGTCTTTTATGTTGAAAACTAATGGGTAATAAAATTCTGTTGTCAGATCACCAGCTTCATTTCTATCATCAAGCCCATATTTTCCTACGACTTTGCCTTCCTCTTTGCCTCATTTTCTACAACTTCCAGTTTTCCTAGATTCACACTTTGTACATTCCACATTCTGAATATTTATAGAACATTAATACTAATGCATCTGTTTTCTCATTTTGAGCCATGCCTAGTGGTGGGATAAAGCCTGTTTGCACCATCTCGGTAGATACCTAATCTTTTGTTGTAACCAGGGTTCTCTGTAAGGTAAGTGGCTGCCCAAAGTGGAAATCACAAATTTACATTCCTTACTTTTTTATAACATTCCTCTGTGCAACAGTGTCTTCTACACTGTAATGAACAATGTTTGTAGCATTTATTCATTCATATCTTAAAATTCATTATACTTTCCATGAAATAGTACAATTTTTGCATTTGTTACTTCAGTAAACAAACATATAACATAAAGAGAAAAGATGTCAAGCAACCAGAGGGGCACACCGTGTCATTTGTTTCAGCTTTGTGTTACACCCCAAGTCTCCAAAGGTTATTATGAGTGAATTATGCAATTTCTAAAAGTGTTCAAAGAGCTAAAAATATTGTAAGAACACTAGCTGAAAGTTCAGCCAAAGCACAAAGGAGCTTCACAAAGATGAACATGCTTATGTTTAGAGAAGTTACCTGGTTAAAACATCTCAAACATAATGACGATGGTCTACTTTGCCTACTTCTAAAGGGATAAGATGCTACTCCTACAGTGAAAAGATGATTCAAGATAAATCACATGGCTAATGATGCTTGGAAAAAGCAAAGAATATTGCAAGAGCGGACGCCAGTTAATAAGAAATATGGGAGTATCTTAAATGATAATTTAAGGTTTTTGTCAGATATTATTTAACATTTTTTCATTAAAATGTTTTAAATCTTTCTTATAACATAATCTAGTATTGTGTACCTATTTAGTTGTTCTTATTTAAGTATTTACTATAGGAAATATTAAACTACCTTTTGGCATATCTTTTTACTATTATTATTATTATTATTACTGGAAACGGTCATTAGCGTAGTGAGCCAGTTGTTAAATTATTTGAATCCCACCATTGGTCAGGCCCATCAGCAAATGAGGATCCAGACAGAGTCCATCTGGTAGACTTGACTTTGAGAAGGCAGAATTTTGTTAATCTTATTTTTACTTTTTTCCAAACAAATTTCCTTACCATTTGGCTTGGCTTCTCACAATGTTCCACTGCTATTCATAAAGTTTTTAGTGGCTTACCCTCATCAGTGGATAGCTCAGTCCTTCTTGGTGGTGTTTTGTTGTTTTATTAAATATGGATGTTCTGCTAAAAACTGTTCACCACAAGTGACCCCGCTTGTATGTGAAATGTTGGTGACGTAACTTCTGGCATCACAGCAACACAACAGTCCCCACAGTAAGACAAGCTAACAGACGAGTGTGGAGTCAGACTGTAGGAATTATAAATATGATTTGTTAAAAATATGAAGAATGTTGAATTTAAAGGACTGAAAGTGGCTATTTTACCCAGCCTGCTGTCATGGAGTCAATTCTGACTCATAGCAGCCATTGATCTGTTTCTATGTATCTGTATAGAATTGGATAGACACATTCTCCCACCCCACCTCCCCAGTGAGCAGCTGGGAGCTTTGAGCCTCTAACTCTGCAGTACCAGAAAGCATGTCAATGACCATTAGAGAGTTGTAAATCAAAACAACCATGTAATGCTATCTCATCCAAGCATTCGTTTCTAAGTTTAAAAAGCAAAAGAGAAAGCAAACTATGCTATCAAGGTTGTGGAGAGGCTGGAACCTCCACGTAGTGCTGGCGATGCTGTAAATGGTATGATCAGCGAGGAAACAGCACGGAGCTTCCCTAAAAGGATGGCAATAGAAATAACATATGATCCAAAAATCCATTAGTAGGCATGTGTGCCAGAGAAATAAGATCCATGATATATAGATAAATGCACACTCATATTCATCACAACAAATTCATCTGGGTACGTGCACACATGAATACTCTGAAATATGAAAGAGTAATGATGAGCCTGAGAATGCTTAATTGCATGGATGAACCTGGAGGATACTGTGCTAAATACATTTAGTCAATGAGACCAGTAGTAGAACAGGTTTACAAAGAAAAAAAATCTGTGATGGTTACCAGGGGAATGAAGGGAAAGGAGGGTAAGTCACTAACTAAAGGGTAGACATTTATTAACTTGAGTGAATGCAAAGACAATCTACAATCAGTATAAAATGGCCGAGGCAAAGGATGACACTAGAAAGAGCACAAGAATAAAGGCAACAAATGTAAATATATTCCATATACAATCTTATAATAATAATCTGATTCAACAACAACAAAACATTTGTCTTGTTTTCTTGGTGTTTGGGTCTGTGCCTGCGGTTATTTGGGGCACTTATTCAGAAAAAATTGCATTAGATAGACTGCATCAACTCTAGTTTCTTAGATATGGTGTTCCAACGTATTTTCAGCTATTGTTTTATTAATTTATAATCTAGCTTTAAATATGAGAAGAATTCAGACCCCAAGACTACAAGGTAAGTAGAAAGAAAGGTAAGAAATATTTGAAAATAATTTAGGTATGAATGGACTTCCAAAGGAAGCTGTTTACGAACCCAGGGTCGCTCACTGGTTTAGTATGGAGCTGCCAATCATAAGGTCAGTGGTTTGAATCCAACAGTCCCTCCACAGGGACTTTAAAAGATTTAAATTTTGGAAACACAAGGGGCAGTTCTTCTCTGTCCTATCAGGTGATCATGAGTTAGAATCAATTACGTGGTAGCAGGGTTTTTTGTTTGTTGTTTTGATACGAAAGGCTGTGCAATATATACAGAAATTCCAAGTTGGATACTGCAAAACTAGAACACAGTTTGAGAAGAACAAAAAAGAAAAAAGAAAACTAAAAAGGCACATATATGGTAGGTATGAGGGTGATTTGAAGTGTCAAAAAAGTAAGACTTCATTGCAGTTTTCATAAATATTTTGAAGATCTAAATCTTTCCAATTATGTTCATCACAACAAGCACGCAGAGTGAAGAGTCATATATGGCCATAAACATTTCAGAGCACATTTGACTATCTAGAAGTCCATAGATAAATCATGCTAAATATTTCAGAGGTCAGGTTGATGCTAAGTTCTTTATAAGACAAATGTTAACGGTTCTTTTCAGAGTTTCTGTGCACAGGTGGAGAAGCTGTGCCATCTTATAACAAGGCTGGAACATTTTTAATTTTAATAATGGAGTTTGGAATGATAAATTTATTTTGAGTTTCAGAACATTTGAATCTCTATTTATTACACCAAATACACTACCAGTCAATCAATTATGACTCATAGGAATGCTATAGGACAGAACAGAAGTTCTCCTGTGTGTGTCTGAGGCTGTAAATCTCTATAAGAACAAAAATTCACATCTTACTCTTGAAGTGGGGCTGGTGGGCTGAAATAGATGGCCTTGTGTTTAGCAGCCAAACAGATAACACACTATGCCATCGGGGCTCCTCATTTAGTATACAGTAACTCTAATTTCAATGAGCCCTGGTAGTGTAGTGGTGACGCATTGGGCTCCGAACCATAAGGTCAGTAGTTTAAAACCACCAGCTGTTCCGTGGGAGAATGACGGGGCTTTGTACTCCCATAAAGAATTATAGTCTTGGAAACTCACAGGGGCAGTTCTATTCTGTCCTATAGAATCTCTATATGGCATCAACTTGGTGGCAGTGATTTTTTTTGTTTGGTAACTCTTATTGCTGGTCCCCTTTTAAAGTTAACAGGGTGCAACTTCCTGCTATTCAGTTCCCAAAAAGGATGAAGTGACAGGGGAAAGTTCCACTGTAATGTGGACTGTTCCTTTGGATTAAAGGAGTGAAGTTGAATGACTTAAATATTGAGCATAACACAAACTGCTTTAAATAAAGCCAGCGTGCACTTCCTCTTTTTTAGGTTAGATAGCATTGCAATTAAGCATCCTGATGTGGGGGGCAGGCAGAGTGAAGAGTTATATATGGCATATGTTCTGTTTCTCAAAAACGAGAACCAATAGGGGAAAACTGGTAATATTTTTTGCAATCAGCAGGCAAAATATACCCAGAAACAAGTCCAATATTTGAGACACCAAATGTGTGTTCGTCAGGAGATAAACACACAAGCTGAACAGGTTTTCCCTGTGGATTAACCCCATGAATAGATGATAGATAGATAGATAGATAGATAGATAGATAGATAGATAGATAGATAGATAGATAGATGATAGATAGATAGATAGATAGATATA
>NW_022111379.1:21708164-21717938 GCF_000313985.2 Echinops telfairi
ATAGATATAGATAGATAGATATGTATAGATATGGCAGAGGATATGTCTACATATTTATTTACGTGTGTTGCAAATGTATTCATGAATGTAGTAGAGCAAGAGCACTATTTAGCCATAGCCAAAATCTTTGAGGAATGAGTCACTTGGCCTGTTGACTCAGTACCAAAGTCTCAGGAACATGAAGGTCAACAGGCACAGCATAATCCACCAAGAAAATGTTCTATGTCTCACCTTGGTGAATAGTCACTGAGTTCTTAACAGTTTGTGAATGGTCATCTAATATGTAAAACTTGGACAATCCCTCTTTGGAGCAAAGAAGAGTGAATAATGTCAAAGATGCATGGAAACAACTAGTCCAAAGAATTAAAGGATCATAAGAACCTGTTTCCACAACCTAAAGACTAGGACAGCGCAAAATAGAAGCTTGTAGATCAGAATCAATCAAGAATAATTATCAGTGGACCCTGATTGCTTGTTGGACCACTTTCAGACTAAAGAAGTTGATGAGATTCTGGCTTTAATTATTATTAAATCAAATTGAAGAATATTTACATGAACAGATCTTCCTTATAACTGTGTATGGATATTATCTTATCACATAGAACATTGTACTTTAAGATATATCTTAAAATGTTCTTTTTTGTACCCCAACTCATTGACATTCAGTAATTTCAAGAGGGAATACATGATCAAGGACCAATGATATTGAAAGAAGACCAAGCTGAACCGAAGACATTATCAAGATACCCCAGAACTCCAAATTCACGGCCAGCAAATCAATTCCAACTCATAGCAACCCTATAAGACAGAGTAGAACTGCCCCTGTGGATTTCTGAGACTGTACCTCTTTACAAGAGTAGAATACCTCGTCTTTCTCCAGCAGAAGCACTGGTGGTTTTGAACTTCTGACCGCTGTGCAGCCATTGTTTGTTTTATAAGATACAAGACTGGAGAAATTGAGGAAATACCAACTGAAATTAGAGAAAATAAAAACTGATGCAAAGCTGCAAACATTCCCTAAACTGTACTAAGAAATTTGGAGGACCACTACGCAATCCATATTGTGTCCATTCCAAAGAAAGTTGACCTAACAGATGTAACATCATCAATATCACATGCAAATAAAAAATTGCTGAAGATAATTGAAAAACGCATGCACCCCTACATCAACAGGCAGCAGTTAGCTATTCAAGCCAGATTCAGATAGGACATGGGATGAGAGTTACCATTGCTACTATCAGATATATCTTGGCTGAAAGCAGAAAATATCAGGAAGAGGTTTGCTTGTGTTTCATTGACTATGAAAGACATTTGACTGTTTAGATCATAATAAACTAGATAACATTGTGAAGAATGATAATTCTAGAATTATTAATTGGGCTCACATGCAACCTGTACACACAGCAAGAAGCAATCATCTGAACGGTACAAAGAGATATTAAAAGAAAAGAAAAACTCAACAGGTCAGGATAGAACTGCCCTTGAGGGTTTCTGAAACTATAAATGTTTATAGGAGTAGAAAGCCTCATCTTTCTCCCTCATAGCAGCTGATGGTGGGTTAGCAGCCCAATGTATAATTTCTATGCCATGAGGGTTTCTTCAAAGAGACATTACATGGTTTAAAATCAGGAAGAGTGTGTACCCGTTGTGTCTTTTCACCATATTTACTGAACACAAATAGCTGAGTTACATGTAGGAAAACTTGGCGTCAGGATTGTAAGAAGAAGACTCATTAACAACCCCTGAATTCCAATGACACACTCATGCTTGCTGAAAGTGATAAGGACTTAAGCACTTACTGATTAAAATTAAAGACTACAACCTTCAGTGTGCATTCTTAATAAGTGGGGGGAAAAGTGGGAACAGTGGAGAATTTCAGTTTGTTGAATCTACAATCAAAGCTCGTGGAAGTCAGAGACAATAAATCAAACAATGTATTGCACCAAACAAATTGGCTGCACAAGACCTATTGCAAGTATGAAAAATTAAAATGTCACTTTGAAGGCTAAGGGATGCTTAAGCCAAATCATGATTATTTCAATTGCCATGTATTGTACATGGGAAAGCTGACCAATGAATAAGGAAGACTTGATAAGAATCAGTGTCGGGGAAGACATTGAACATGCCATGGGCTGCCAGAAGAACAAACAACGACGCATGATCAGAATGTTCCTTGGAAGGGAGGAGGATGAGGAGTACTTTGGACACATTCACAGGAGAGACCAGAATCCACAGAGGGACATCATGCTTAGCAAAGTGGGGTGTCAGCAAAACCTAGAGGCAGACTCTCAATGTGATTGATTGACAAAATAGAACTCTTAGCATAAGTATAACAGCAGTTGTGAGGGCACTGTAGGAACCAGGTAATGTTTCCTTGTGTTGTAAATGGTCACGGTGATTCAGAGCCTTAAACAACCCTCAGAGAGTAGTTAAGAACAACAAGCTAGCTTAAGAATACAGGGAACCTAGGCCAATCTGGCAATATTCAAAATACTTTGCTTTCATGAGAAAGCAACAATGCATATTATATTTCAGTCAGGAATTGTGTCCTAAGCCATAGTCTTATCAATTGTTCAGAAAGGAATTTTTGACATTCTTTTTAGTAAGCAATCTAAATTACTCCCATGATGAGGTGTCGAAGGGATCAGGTATAAGGCATCATCAGAACAAAAAATCTTACCATAGTGAATGGTGGGGGAGTGCGGAGTGGAGACCCAAAGCCCATTAGCAGGCCACTGGAGACCCCCTTGCAGAGGGGTCTCGGGGAGGAGACGAGCCAGTCAGGGGGCGATGTAGCAACGATGAAAAATACAACTTTCCTCTAGTTCCTAAATGTTTCCTCCCCGCTCCCACTATCATGATATGAATTCTACCTTGCAAGTCTGGCTAGACCAGAGGATGTACACTGGTACAGATAGAAACTGGAAATACAGGGAATCCAGGGCGGATGATCCCTACAGGACCAGAGGTGTGAGTGGTGATACTGGGAGGGTAGAGGGAGAATGGGTTGGAAAGAGGGAACCGATTACAAGGAACTATATGTGACCTCCTCCCTGGGGGACAGACAACAGAAAAGTGGGTGAAGGGAGACGTCGGACAGGGCAAGGTATGACAAAATAATAATTTATAAATTATCAAGGGCTCATGAGGGAGGGGGGAGAGGGGAGGGAGGGGAAAAATGAGGACCTAATGCCAGGGACTTAAGTGGAGAGGAAATGTTTTGAGAATGATGAGGGCAATGAATGTACAAATGCGCTTTACACAATTGATGTATGTGTGGATTGTGATAAGAGTTGTATGAGCCCCTAATAAAATGATCAAAAAAAATTACTTCCAAAGGATGTTATCAATGCTGTACAATTTTACTAATAAGCAGGAGTGTACAAAACCTTGGTACTATTTGTGGTGTCATATGATTCCTTTAGCTCAACAAATCGAGGAAAGAAGTGAAAGGACAAGAGTTGACACATACTCTCCCCTCTACAGCTTCACTTAACCTACATATCAACTTCCTTTCTCTTGCAGAGTCCCAGGGATATACTAAACTTATTAAATCACATGTGCTGAAATCTGATGAAAGCATCCCTTAAAGATCCAGCCAAATAGTCGTCTCTGGGGAAATAAGCAGGCCCATGTAAAATGCTTTCTTTCCCTCGCTGAGCTTCCGGTTTTGCAGAGGTTCTAATTGTGTGCAGCTTTTATGCCACGTTGGAGCCTATTTGTTTTCAGCACTCTACATTACCCAGGGTCCCAATTGGCTTGTCATTTTTTAAACTTCCCTCAATGGCCTGTTTAATATTTTTTGCTGATTTGGAACAAATAATATTTTGGTTTCTTTTATTCTAGGAGAGGGAAACTTTGATCCCATAAGTAATTCCCCAAATCACTTAATTTGGTTTGGGGCAACTGCATGATTTTGGGGGTTCTGTAGGGATTATAAAGTCTGCGCATTTTATTTGCGACTACAGATTTGGGTCTGAGCACCTTGCAAGCAATTTGGAATCGTTGCTGCTTGTGTCACTTTTCAACTGACTGTGATCAAGGGAGTCACTGGATTTGTACCAATGTCTCCCTTCCATATCACCTGTAGAAGAAAACTCCTGAACATTGGAGTAAATAGCAATAATATACAGAGATAAGGCAGTGGCTATTTTACAGAAGAAGGAAAGAGAGCTTCTAAAGAATAAAGGGCAGGGCCTAAAGAGGGCAGGTGAGTCAAAGGAGCAGAAACCGAGTTGGGAACCATGTCAAATGTTTAGCGACTTAAAAAAAGAGTAATGCAGTTTCATGTGTGTCCGAATAGAACTGTTCCCCAGAGGGTTTTCTGTGGCTGATTTCACAGAAGCAGACTGTCAGGCTTTTCTTCCGAGTCACTCTGCTAGACCTGAACATACCGTTTGCAACATACAGTAATTGCTCCAAGCATACTAAGAAAATCCTGGTGTTATTATCACTTTTAAAATCAAAGCACAGTTGTTTACTGAATAACTATATATCTCATATCAGCTCTTGTATAAAGTACATACAAGTTCACATGTAAGTTTCTGAGGATGGCTATATCAGGTAAATTTGGATAAGAGAGAAAGAACCTACACACACACAAACACACACACACACACACACACACACACACACACACACACAACTAGAAATAACAATTGCCCAGAGGCTCCAGAGGGAATGCTCTGTAAGCAACATATTCATAGGCAAGATGAAAGAGGCAGGCTGGGAAAAAGAGGCTCATTCTCATAACTCATAGTTGAATCAAGTAATGAAAGATCGTCAAAAATCTATAGGGAAATAAGTAGGATCCTGGCAAAATGATTTATCTTTTCTTAAGCCTTCGGCCTCTAGTGGAGAGCCTTACTCTGCTGATATGAACTACATTTAAATCCCACAGGCCTTTGCCATTTTTATCCTTTTCTTTAGCTTAGAGGGCCTGACCCTCTGCTCCCTCCTTCTCAACCTTCTGAAAAGCATCCGCCTCCTTTTAATCTGCCACTTCCTTCCTACCCCAGTTCATTGTCTCCTCTCATGCCCAGACAAAATTAACTCATGGCTTGCCTGTCCCTTCACGGCACCTGCTTTATAACTGTGTAGCCAGCCTGCAATTGTAAACACAACCCAGATGTAGAGATGTTTAATTTTCTCTGTCGCCAAACAAAGAAAATGCTTAATTTTCTTTCTCTTGAGGAGAGAGACAAAATAAGCACTTCATCTTATGCCTTCAAGATAACCCAGTAACTTTCCTTTTAAAACTTCATTTCTTAGTTAAAGTGACTGTATTACAAACAACCTAAACTGTTCTTGCTTCTTCACCGCCTCTCTGTAATTTCCTCACCCAGGTGTGGGAGATCAGTGACCGTCTTTGTTGATCTGTACATTCCCTTGTGCCCACGTTTCCACACCTGACTTGGGTTCTTCCAGAGAAATAGCACATGTGTGGGAGATCTAGAATGTGTGTGGGCCTGTGTGCCAACCTTGGCCTCAATATTGCACCTATACTGAGTATCATGAGGAGAATATATAGGTCATTTGAAAGGACCTTGAGTGAAAATTATGTTTCTAAGAAACCATACTGATTATAAACTGGGAAAATCACCATTTCACTTTTTAAAATTAAATCAGGTGATCATAGTTTACACTGAGGCCTTACTATTTTTATTATTTCTTTAGTTGAGGTGAACTTGCATCTGTTTTGTAAGACTTCCTATCAGTTCCCAAAGGAACATGAAAAAAGAGTGTTTCCGAAATCAACACGGGTTTTCTAATCTGAAACACTGGGATCACTATGTTCCTTTGTCTTCTTCCATTGTCTGACCTTGGAAGGTGTTCAATACACTCTAGGACAACAGTATAAACTTCAAACCTGTCTCTATGGATGCAAGATTCCATCTCAGGGCTCACTACATGCTCCGTGCTACACGCTCTGCAACCACCCTGCTCTGTACCCACCAGCCTGTTTCTCTTCACCTGCATGTCACCTTCTCAGACTTCCCATGAACACACTATTTAAAGTATAATCTCCACGCACTTGTCTACAACTGCACCCTTTTTTTTTTTTGCTTCATAGAATTTGGCAGTCTTTCATTTTTCCTTAGAATTCCAGCTTCATGAAGGCAGGATTCAGTGATCTCTACTTCATGTGAATTTCACTAATGGGTGGTATACTGCTGAATATGTAGATAGATGTGAAAGAACAAAAGGCATGTCTATATTTTCATGCATCTACATTTTAAATGACGTGTTTGTCTCTGTCCTGCTCCTTGCTTCAGACAAGCAAGGTCACTGGGAGGCTGTGTTGCTGGCACAGCTACACCTTAGCTTAGATTTCAGATGATGGAAACCAATTCTATGAATTGCATCCTTGAGAGCAGAAAGAGCATCAATTTACCAAGGCCACGAGAGAAAGAATGCAAAGCAGAGAACACTGTGTGAACAGAGAAGCTGTCATTTGTATTACGTTGTTGCTGGAAAGAAGGTTGTGATGGTTGGGATGAGGGAATTATAAGGTTTTTAGTTGTACAAAATTCTATTTACACCCTATTTAGAATCATGATTTGCCAAGTTGGAACTGTTCTAATCACATGGCTTATTTTTCATTCATTCTTACATTTATTTGATAGCTAAGTATCTAGCAATCATGGGTAAGTTATTGCAAATTAATACTCTTAACTACAACTTCAACTAACTATTTGTTAGCGTGCCTCCCTGTGACTGTTAGTTTTTCCCTGTCAGCATGGCACCTGTAAGAAGATATGAGTGGAGCTTAGCCTGGCAATCAGGTCACACCTCCATAACCTCCTTTGGAGGTGCAACTGAGATAAATGGCTCTTCAGAGACTGCGAGGCCCCCCACAACCCCGTCTGCCTTTACCTTCCTGTTGAGGAGCCATGCTGAGACCTGTGCAAGACCTGTGAGGCGGCCACTGCCATCGGATCCACACAACTCTGCACCCGCCAGCCTGTGATCTTCCTGCATTGTACATCACACATGTGGCTGTGAGAGTCTGAAGAGGGACTAATGGACTAACCTCGGACTTCTGGACTATGCTGGGATGTTTGCTTGACATACAATTTCTTCTTGATATAAAGCTCTCTATTAAATATATATGTGTCAGTGAATCTGATTCTCTAATCATTCTGGCCCAACACACTCCCTACGCTTTTTAAAGAGAAAAGTCAGCCAAAAAACAAAAAGTCTAGATTTCCTTGTTGTAACATTGCTGCATGTGATTGAGATTCTGTGGTAGTTACATAATCTGTTGTCAACTTGAGATGATTCTGTCGATCAGGTCGTAGCTTGATGACCTCATTTGGAGGCAACATAACCCTCTTCTCGGTTTTCTGCTTCGACCTATTTATCAAGTGATGTGAAATGCCTCCAATTTTGAGTGGGGCCCAGAACAAGTAAAAGCTCTTTCTAATACACATATGAGTATCTATGAATTTGCTTCTCCAGTCAACCTTACTACATTCTTATAAGTAGATAATACAATTATGAAATACTTGGAGAGTGAGAGGAACTAAATTACACAGTGTCCCAAAGTGTTATTGTTGTTCTTCGTTGCTCTCCAATCAGTTCTGATTCTGAGTGACCAACCTACATCAAAATAAAATAATTCCTGCTCCTGAGTGACCCTCACCATTGTTATGCTTGAAACCATTGCCACAGCTCTGTGTCAATCAATAACACGAAGGGTCTTCCTCTTTTTCACTGAACCTTAACTTTTTCAAGTTTGTATGTGCTTCTGCAGAGACAGATTGCTCTGAATAATATGCCTAAAGTATGAGAGACAGATTCTCATCACCCTTTCTTCCAAGAGACAATCCAGCTGTACTCCATCCCAAAGAAATTAGTTCATTCCTCTGGAAGTCCCTGGTATCTTCAATATTCTTCCTGAACCCCATAATTCAAATGCATTAATTCTTCTGCAACCTTCCTTATGAATTGTCCAGCATTCATATTTTTATAAAACAACTGAAAATACCATGGCTGGGATCAAGAATACCCTTTGTTCACCAAGTGAAATCCTGGCTGTGTAATACTTTACAGATGCATTTTGCAGCAGATTTTCTTTATGTGGTACATTTGGGACATTTTGACTGCTGCTTCCATGAGCATTGATTGTGGATACAAATAAGACAAAATCCTTGGCAACTTCAACTTTTCTTTGTTTATCATGATGTCTACTGGTTCATCGTGAGGATATTTGTTTTCTTTCACTGAAGTATAATCCATATAGACAACCATAGTCTTTGATCTTTAAGTGCTTCATGTCCCCTTCACTCTCAGCAAGCAATATTGTGTCATCTGCATATTGGATGTTATTAATAAGCTTTCTTCCAATCCTGGTGCTTCATTCTCCATTCATGAAGTCAGCTTCTCATATTATTTGCTCAGCATCCAGATTGAATTAAAAACAAATCACTGCCATCGAGTAGATGCCAAGGGCAACAGCTAAGTCTTGTGGGTAGAAAACACAAAGCAAACAAACAAAAACCCACATCAACTTTGAATCAAAGCATCCCCCTCTTTGGTTTTCTGATACAGAAACTGTTTATGGGAGGAGAAAGCCCAGTCTTTGTCCCACAGAGCTGCTGCTGGTCTCCAACTACTGACCATCCCAGAATGGGTTTGTGCTTTGTTCTGGGCTCCACGAAGTCATAGGGAAAGAAGAAATGCTGCATTGAGACTCAGCCCAAACTGACTCATCTTAGCAGGTTCTTTCCTGAGGTGCTGAGGATAACTTTCAATTTTGTGCTGCCCACAGGCACTAGAATTGAGGAAAGAGCATACCTTTTCTCTTACTTCAGGAATATCACCTTCCCATGTGTCCTCATCAAGACAGTGGGGAGACAGACCTGGAGGGTTACACAGCCTTCTTGAAGGCAGTGCCCATAAAGAAAATGGAGCAGCAGGAGATATTGTTCAGTGGCTACATGGGGAATTACACCTATTCAGAAGGCCAAGGGACCACCTGGGACCATTCGGTTAAGCACCTAGAGGGATTAAAAATGAGTCATTACTGAAGGAGAGAACCCCCATTCTTGCAGCCAGATCAGGTCCTTGTTTGCCATATTGACTTTACCCAAGAGAGTGAGACCCCTGTCAGAAGATGACTTGTCCCAGTTACCTGCTGGGAAGGTGAGTAGATGTGTCTGTTTTTCTTGACAGATAGGAATTAGAGATGAGATCCTGCCATCTGCTACCCCAACCCCCCCAAAATATATATTTTTTAAACCAAACAAGATTGATGAAACCTGTATTTGGAATTTAAACACTTCTCTTTGCATTGAATACAAGAAATTAAATACTTTTAACCAAATTTTCTGGCTTTTCACCCAAGTGAAATTTTTTGAATTGCAAGATAAATCATTATTCAGCATCTCAAATGTTATCAGGTTTATAGACAATATTCTCAGGCATAAGTGGCTAAGTGCATCAAGTGTGTTGTGTGTGTTCATTTTTGGTTTATACAATACCCAGTACAAAATATGTGTCAGTATATTGTTTTGCTTTTCACTAAATTTATACCATGCTTGACTATCTTGAGCTAATGAGTAGAGACCAAAGGGTTTCTTCAAAGGATTAACAGAATCGACAGACCGCTGGCAACCCTAACCAAAGAAAGGAGGGAACAAATTTCAATAGCAAGAATGAGGGATGATTCACTGGCCCATGGCCCTGCGAGGGACAACACCAGGGACACAGTGTGGGAATTGCGCCTGATCTGACCCCGCCATGCTGAGGCAAGGCACTGGGGGGGGGTGG
>NW_022111379.1:21720212-21722641 GCF_000313985.2 Echinops telfairi
ACAGAATACAAAAGTATATAAAACAAATAATTCACCATGACCAAGTGGGATTCATACCAGGGATGCAGGGATGGTTCAACATACGAAAGACCACTAATATTATTCGTTACATTGACATGAAAAACTATAAGAACCACATGATAATATCAATAGATGTAGAAAAACATTCGACAACATCCAACACCAATTCCTGTTTGAAACACATGAGAAGATAGGAATGGAAGGAAAATTCCTCGAGACAATAGAAGATATATAGGAAAAACCAACAGCCAACGTGGTAGTCAATGGAGAAAAGACTAACACAATCCCACTGAAAAGGGGGACCTGACAAGGATGCCCCCTGTCCCCACTCTTATTTAAAATCGTGCTGGGGGTTTTAGCTAAACAGCATAAGGCAAAGAAAAGACATCAAATTTATTTGTCTGGGGAAGGAAGAGGTGAACCTATTGTTATTTGCAGATGATATTATTTTATAAATGGAAAATCCCAAAAGCTCCACAAGGGGAGTACTGGATGCAATAGAGGAGTTTGGCAGAGTGGCAGGATACAAGATCAACAGTCCATCGGACTGTTATACACATCAAATAAGACCACAAAAGAGGAGATAAAAAAGGTGGTACCATTCACAATAGCAAAACACAAATTGAAATATCTAGGGATATACCTGACTAAAAGAACAAAAGATCTGTACGGGGAAAATTACAGAACACTAATACAAGACACCAAGAGCGACCTCAACAAATGGAAGAATATCCCATGCTTCTGGATTTGAAGACTCAACATAGTCAAGATGTCAGTTCTGCCAAAAGCACAATATAAGTTTAACGCAATCCTGATATAATTAGCCTCATCTTTCATCAAAGCAATGGAAAAACTGATCACCAACTTCATATGGGGAGGAGAAAAACCCAGAATTAGCAGAGAACTCCTCAAGAAGAAGGACACAGTGGGAGGGTTTGCTTTACCTGACTTTAGCACATACTGTACAGCCACAGTTGTCAAAACCACATGATATTGGTACAATGATAGATAATCAGACCAATAGAAAAGAACTGAAAACCCAGAAATAAAATCATCAGCACACAGACAACCGATCTTTAATAAGGGCCCAACAAATATCCAATGGAAAGCAGATGCCCTCTTTAACAAGTGGTGCTGGGGAAAAAATGGATATTTACCTGCAGAAAAATGAAGCAATACCCTTATCTCACTCCATACACAAGAATAAACTTAAGGTGGATCACAGACCTTGAAGTTAACCCCCAAACTATTGGGGCCATCAATGAGGGAATTGGGACCATTGAGAACTTTGGCACAGGGAACACATAGGCTATCAGAAAGAGGGAAGGACACAAACACAGAGGAGGCACAAGTTGACAAATGGGATATACTGAAGATAAAACAGCTGTGTACATCGAAAGAATTCACCAAGAGATTAATAAGAGAGCCCACGGACTGGGAAAAGATCTTTAGCAATGACACATCAGACAAACGTCTTATTACTAAAATCTACAATACACTACTAGCTTCCAAAAAGAAAAAAACTAAATGTCCAATGAGGAGGTGGGCAAAGGAGCTGAAGAGAATTTTCACAGGGGCAGAAATCCGAATGGCCAACAAACATATGAGAAAATGTTCCCAATCTTTAGCCATAAGAGAAATGCAAATTAAAACAATAATGAAGTACCACCTAAAACCCTCAAAGATAGCCCAATTCAAAAAATCAGTTACCGACAGGTGTTGGAGAGCCTGTGGGGAGACAGGAACTCTCATCCGCTGCTGGTGGACCTTTAAGTATGTATAGCCGCTATGTAAATCGATTTGGCGATATCTAAAACAGATAGAAATCGAGTTACCATATGACCCAGCAATATCCCTACGGGGCATATACCCAGAAGAGGCAGGAAACAAACCAAAGCCAGACATCTGTACTCCAATGTTCATTGTGGCACAGTTCAGAATTGCAAGGAGTTGGAAACAACCCAAATTTCCATCAACTGACGAGTAGATTAAAAATCTGTGGTACATACATACAATGGAGTACTACGCATCGCTAAAAACCAGTGATGAACGTATGGCACTATCACGGAATGGGAAGAATTGGAGGAAATTATGCTAAGCAAAGTAAGCCAAGCATTAAAGGACAAGTACAACATGAGTCCGCTGAGGTAAGCTTTAAAAAAAATGCAAAAGGGGTGTAGGGAAAAGGCTACTGTGTTCTAACATTCCTGGGATGAGAACCAGGTAGTATGCCAGGGAGCAGACCAAATACAGGGATACACATGGTAGACAACTAAAAAGGAGGCGGGGAAAAGAAAAAAAAAAATAAAGAAATGGGTAGTGGGGGCACAGGGCACTAACCCACCCAAGGGGAGGGTATTGTTTATACCTCCACAGGGAAAGAGGGACCAGACTTCAACCCAGTGCTC
>NW_022111379.1:21724373-21728096 GCF_000313985.2 Echinops telfairi
ACCTCCTCCCTGGGGGACGGACAACAGAAAAGTGGGTGAGGGGAGACGTTGGACAGTGTAAGATAAGACAAATAATAATTTATAAATTATCAAGAGTTCATGAGGGAGGGGGGATTGGGGAGGGAGGGGAAATAATGAAGAGCTGATGCCAGGGGCTTAGATGGAGAGCAAATGTTTTCAGAATGATGAGAGCAATGAATGTACCAATGTGCTTTCCACAACTGATGTATGTATGGATTGTGATGAGTTGTATGAGCCCCTAATAAAACGATTAAAAAATAATAAAAATGTTTGTATATGATATGACATATCTGTCCAATTTCCTTATTTTGCCCGTGAAAATTCAGTTATCCCAGTACCGTTTGTTAATGACACTCATCTTTATGAATTTTCATGGTTACTACTCACCTTACATCTAGTAATATGCTGAATAAGTTTGAATAAAATTAGTACTACTAGCAAAATCAATTTACTATAGATGTATATTTTTATTTATTTACGTATCTTTAATTTTACATGATTGGTTTATATGTCTATCTGTATACTAATACCACATTGTTTTTATTACCTTCACAGTGTAGTACATCTTTAAATCGGTAAGTATCAGTGTTCATACTTCATTTTTCTATTTAAGAATTGTTCCTACTATATGGTAATTATTTCTATTCAGTATAAATATATTGGATTTTCTATTTCTGCAAAGCAGGTTATTTGGATTTTGATAGAGTGTGTTAAATCTGTGGATTGCTTCAGGTAATACTTAGCTTTTTTAATTAGATTATTTTTATTTTCCTTGAAGACTCTGTATCTCAGCTGAAGATAATTATCTTACAAAGTTATATCAATTTTCCTTATGCCCTACACCTCTTTGTCTCCTTGTCACCATATTTATAATTAGATCTATAAGTAGTAATATACCAAGTTGTTAATCACAATGTGAAAATCAGGAGAAAACTGGCACATCAAGAGAACTTTAGGTTTTGCTAATTCATATTGGCAATAACATAGATAATATGAATGAAAGCAGATTCTAAGGTAATATGAATTTAAATCAGACTTCACAGTGCTAGTTTCAACAACTGAATGGGTTTGTTTGCTTTGTTGATGAAGGAAACCTGACTACAATTTTAGTTTATCTTAATTCTTTGTCACAGAAATATGCCATATATTCCTTATCAAAAAGTAGAAAAAGGAATATAAAAGCTTGGGTATAAACATTGAAGTACATGTGTCACCCAGGCTTAATTTGCTACCATCTGTCCTTGTTGCTCCGTATGACTCCAAGTACCACACCTTTACTATGGGAAGGAAGAACAAATTGATGAAGTGAATATCAGCATTTTTTGAAACATTTATATGATTTTTCTCTATAAGCCTAGAATTTATATATAATATTGCAACTAAAGTGGGATTGCTGATTTCGGGGTGAAAGATGGGTTGCCGCAGATATGAAAGTCAAGCACCAGCACTTAAGTTCTAGAGGTAAGATGATTAGTTACCATAAAAAGCCATGAGCAGAGAACGATAAGTTAATTTGACAGAAAAGGACTCTTGGTTGATAGTTATGTAATTCCTAAAACAAAAATGAATCCTATAAAATCTACTTTATCTATGTAACAAAAGTAATAATAATGATGACAACTCATGGTCTAATTAACAGCGGTCTGAGTTAAGCCACCACAATGGAGAAATCATGTTAGATTTTCCTTTTCCCCAAACTAAGTTAGGCTCATGGACCTACAGCCAAGAGCCATTGAATGAAAGCCAGGATTATTTGAGAAATAAACCAGCATATATCTGCACTCTAAATATTCATTCTAATTTCTTCAAAGAGGGCTAATATGTTTTACTAGATTAAATGTGATCTAGAAAAAATGGAAATACTCAGCATTGGTCAGAACAATAATTATTCATTGACCCTGGAAAATAGATTAAGTTGGTGATCCAAAAGTCATTGTGGGTTCTTTGATCAGGTGTCATCTTAGTTATTAGTTCTGCAACTACAGAAATCTTACAAGAGGGAGAACGTTAATGAATAGAAATTTATTTTCTCATAGTTTCTAGGACTACAAGTCTGAATTCAAGGCATCAGCTCTAGGGAAAGTCTCTCTAGTCTTTGACTCTGGGAGAAGATCCTTGTCCCTTTTCAGCCTCTCTTCTTGGGATCCTTGGGAATCTTCATGTAGGTTCGCATTTTTCTCCCCTCACCGGTTGCTCTTCAATTCTATGCCTTATTGCTCTTTTATGTCTCAAAAGTTATTAGCTTAAACATACCCCACACTGATAGAACCTCATAAATATTACCAAAAAAATTATGTTTCCAAATTGAATTATATCCAGAAGTTAGGAATTAGTTTTCCAACATGTATTTCTTTTTCTTGGTGGGAAGCAATTGAATCCATAACATTCCATACTTTAGCCCCTAAAATTCATATCTATCTCACATGCAGAAGAGTAAAATAAAAATCTCACTGACACTGAGTTGAGACCAATTCATATTGACTATGTAGGACAGAGTATAACTTCCCCTGTGAATTTCTGAAACTGTAACTTACGAAGTAGAATGCCCCATCTTTCTCCTGTTGAGAGGCTGATTATTGTGAACTGCTGACCTTGTGGAAAGCAGACCAACAAGTCAAGGATATATGACTACTATTAGAACTACCAAATGTCTCATGGAAGTCACTAATATTATTTTTTATCAAACTGAAGATGTTGCTTCTAAAATAGACCAAGGATGTATATAAACATTAGATATATAAGTGGATTTTTTAGCTAAGAATTAATCATAGCCCTAAACTAGAAACAACTTGTTCCTTCAATGTGGCCCTGCTCAGTTGTTGTCCTGATGAAGTGGTCACTGAAGATATGAATTCTATAGCAAAGTGTAGGGAAGAAATCAGATGATGCCTAGATGTCAGGAAGAATAATGTCAGGCTCTTAAAGGTTGGTTTTAAAACAAGAAGCCATCTAAGTGAGGCATCAGCTAAGTTCACACAAAAGGAGCACACAAGCTTGTGTGATCCAAGTATTTAAAAAAATAAAATCGAAGATCAGAGGAGGGGATTGTATTAAAGGCTTAAATTCTAAGCATGCAGTTAGCAGAAGGCTATGCATGGTAGAGAAGGCCCAAAATTCATTTGCAGAATGAATATTCATACAGATTATGTCTTCAATGAATTCTCTCAGACCACCAACCAGGGATATAAACATCTATGACCTCAGAGTACCTTGGAAACTGGGTTACTGCAAATGTGGTTAGATTAGAATTTAACATAAGTGTCTTCGCTTTTGACCCATTTTTATTTGTTCTATCTTCTATTATATCCTGCTTGCTATTCAATTTAGGTTTTTCTGTGTTTTATTTTTTGTCATTTTTGTATGGTTTTCTTACATAAAATCAAAGATAGATAAATTTTTAGAGACAGTAAAAAATTAACAGTTCCTTAGGATATTGCAGGAGAGGTTGTGGATAATTGGTAGCTAATATTAATGATTATAAAAGTGAAGAACCTGTTCTAAGATTGATTGTGATGATAATTGAATAGAATAACTTTTAAGATACATTTAAAGCACTGAATTTTATGGTATATGAATTATTCCCTTCTAGGGCAAAATCCTCTTCTTCACAGTGGACCTGTGAAATCTAAAATTCAAGTTATCTGTTTTCCAAAGTACAAAAGTGGAGCAAAATACACATTCCTATTGCAAATGGGAGGGTGA
>NW_022111379.1:21728926-21779518 GCF_000313985.2 Echinops telfairi
TCTCTTATACATGAGTTTCTGTGGATTTGTTTTTATAAAGTACCTAGATTTACACAGAGTGTTTTGGAGAAAAGTACAGTTTAAGAGCACTAGGAAAGTCCAAAACCAGCATTAACTCACCAAGGTTGACAACCATAGTCAATTCTTCAGGACCATCTGAACAATAAACTTGCACTCCACACTTTACTTCTCATATTGAAGATTTCTAAAAACCTCTGAAGGAAAAGATGCTGAATGAAATACTGGATGCAATATTCCAGTATCACCATGATCTCTCTTTTGCTGCTTACAAAACACAAAGAGAAAATAACTTTTCTTTTATTGAGTGTAGCTTATATATTATTTTTATAGGAGATCAAGAAAATTAGACAGGGCAAATTGCAACTAATCAACTTGAACGAAGGAAATCAGAGAAAGGTTTGTATTTAGCAAGCATGGCTGAAGATTCAAGTTGGAAGCACTTCTTTTTACACAACTGTTTTATTCCACTACTATGATCATACTTATCTTACTTTATATAGGATTATCCACATTAAAATCAAACTGAAGGACTCACAATCGCTCAAGACCATCTTTCTGCGTGTAGTATGGCAAAGCATGATATTCTCAGTGAGTCTCCTGCAATAGCTATCTGCATATGACTTGTGGGGGATGTGAGAGCTGCCCAGTTGTGCTGTTACCTCTGAATCAAAATTAATCATAGAATAAAACAAGAGCAAAAATTAAACTTTGTAGTGGAATATATGTGAATTTTGTTTAAGATTCATGCAGCTTAAATTTGGAATTAGTCTGCTGTGCTTAGAGCAGCTTTCTGTCATTCTCATGTCTATCATTTAAATTTTTGTTAAGGTTAAAGGTCTGTATGAAAAAACAAAGAACACTAGCTTTAAGAAATACCACTCCGTCATTCAGATTTTTCTGACATTGTTCTCATTACCAACTGTCCTTTCTTTAAATCAGTAACCACTTCTCAGCAGGAAGGCCAGAAAGCACACTATTGAAAGAGTCTATGTAGGCCCAATAAAAGGGGGGGAAAAACCTTTGTTTCTCATAGTGATATGTTTTTTAAAATAGTTTTTGTTGCCTGCTGTTGAATCAGAACCTAAGTTATGGCAATCCCATGTAGGATGAAATGAAGCACTGACTGGTCTGGTGCCATCTGCATAACTGATTGTGGATTGGACCCTTGTGATTCGTAGCATTTTCATTGGTTGAATTTTTTGGAAGTAAATACCCAGGTCTTACATTTTAGTCAGTTTTGTCTGGAAGTTTAGGTGAAACCTGTTAAATACCAAAACAACACTCCACCATGCACTGGTAGTCAGATGATGTTTGAGCATGAGGGGCATTGGCCAGGAATCAAACCCATATCAAACAGTCATCCATATCAAAAGGCAAGAACTGAAATGAACAACCGAATCATCTTAAATCAGGAAGACTTGAACCAAATACATTTTGAAACAAAATAATGTATATCAGGAGAGGCTATAACAAAATTAAGAATTTGGAATCTGAATGAGTTCTGCCATTATGAATAAATTATTTAGCTGTTCAATTAATAATATATAAAGCAGGGAATCTAGGAACAATGTTGCAATATTTTGTAAGGACCCGTAAGACAGTCTGTGAAAAAGGCCTATAGTATGGTCTGGTATACAATGAAAACATAAGCTCCTTTCCTTTGGGTGACTATAGGTCTGAGGGTAAGGGGACTGGCAGAACTAGAAGTCGATGTTAGGGGCACTGGCAGTAGACTAGGATAGAGAACATTTAAGAGCACTTCTAGGAGCGTAGTAGGTGATGTCCGAACACCTGTAAAATTCTGGACCTTTCAAACTAAATCAAAACACTCTTTTCATATTGTAAATATAATTATTCTCCTGTTTAGGAAGCTAGTGAGCACCCTTTCAGCACAACATAAACAGCAAGCCTTTCTCTGAGATTATAGCATGGCGGAATGGGTCTTTATTTTAGTTCTTAAAAGTATGATGTAGATTTTGTAAGAGTCGCTGCTATTATTGGCAGTATTACAGGCAGGCAAGCTAACCTTGAAATAGTTTTATTTGGACAGGTTTGCAGTGATTTTCCCCAGAATGTACCACCAAGCAATCCACACTGTAGCATAGTGAAGATGAACAGTTATTGAGCAATTCTGTAGACATACATTATTTGGAGAAAACAATTTGCAGGGCTCTATCTCTTAAAATCTGACTGCACCACTAGCAAACATTACAATCCTATGTGCCTGGGGTCTGTATTCTGATTCTGTAATGAGTTCTTCAGTCTAACTGACTCCATGTCTCTCAAAGACTGGTAGAAAGACATGCACATCAGAACCATCATAGTACTTATTAAAATTGAAATCATGGACTTCCTATTTGCATTAGATCCCCATTTCCAAAAGATGATACCAAGTATCTGATGATCTCATTCTTTAAATTATGTGAGGGTCCTTCTAGGCTTAAACAAAATGAAACTTCAGCAAAGTGAGCAACCAGCTAGTATCTAAGTGGACCTCTAGAGAGCTGGAAGGAATTACCAGGGGTGGTTAGTATGCTTTCTCAGTAGCAGCTGACATGGAATGTGTATGTAAGTGTAGGCTCATGTATTATTTAGGAAAGTCTGATCACAAGAAACATCCTTAACATTAATCCAGAATGCTACTCTGACTTAAGCCGAAAATCTCTTGGGTATGAAAGGAATGATGTGCATGCCAAAATCAGTTTCCCAATGCCTTTTAGTCCTGATTGTGTTAATATGGTAAAAGGGACCCAGTGTTCCACAAGAAGCAAATAAATAAGATTCTAATTATAACTCTTCTTGATAGATTCATTAAGCAAAGATTTTCTTGACCATTCATGTGTAACAGGCAAGAATTAATATATCTTCATGGCCAATTCCACCCTTAATTCCTATTAAAGACTGACACTGGAGATTCCCTAGCAAATTAATAGTTATGCTCTGTTTTGCCTCTATTTGCTCAACTGCCTGTCCTAAAGGAAGTATCAGAAAGTGCAGAAAATAGTTTAGTGAGGTCAAACTAGTATCCATAATTTTTTGTTTCCAGAAAATATTGTAGGCCTGTGCTACCCAATATAGCAGCCACTAGGCTCATATGGTTATTTCAATTTAAATTAATTGAGCATAAATAAGATTATAAATTCAGTTCTACAGTCATGGTAGACATCTATGTCAAGTGCTCAACAGCTGTATGAGAATGCTTTTATTAGTTACTGTAGGGTCAACTCCAACTCGTGATGACCTTAGGAACAACAGAATGGAACATTGCCTAGTCCTGCATCACTCTCTTAATCTCCAATATAGTTAAGTCCTTCGTTGTAACTACAGTGCCAACTCATCTTCCTCAGGGGGTCTCATATCCCATTTTGACCCTCTACTTTATGAATTAAAAAACTCTTTCTCTAAAGACTGATCCTTTTTGATGAATGCCTAACGAAGTCCTTTGGACAATGTATTAATCCGGATTGACTAGAGAAACAAATCCACAGATACTCATATGTGTGTAAGAGAGAGCTTTATATCAAAGAGCAATAGTATATTGAGAAAGCATCCAAGGCCAGTCCAGATCAAGTCCATAAGTTTTATAGTAGTCCATATGTCTGATACTAGTCCATAAATTCCTCTTTGGACTCATGCAGCACATGCCAAATGATGCCAAATGCAGGAAGATCTCAGGCCAGTGGATGAAAAGTCCTGTGGATTCTATGGCAGTGGATGCATCTCCAGGATTCTGGTTGCCATCAGCATGACTCCATGTGGCTTGTCAATAGGAAAGCGAAAGAGTGTGTGGCCCTCCTCCTAGGAGAAAGAGAAAAAGATCCCAGAATCTTCATGAGACGACCACACCACATGGAAGCATCATCCGACTGTGACCTGATTGACAGGCTAAACTTCGCCCCTTCACTCTTAATATCCTCAGGTTGACACAAGACTATGTAACTACCACAGACAATGTTACATGGTAATACAAAAACTTTTCCTTGGTTGAGTTTGCGAAGTATATTCCCAGAGTGTTCTTCCTACTCTACCTTAGTCTGGAAACTCTGTTAAACCTTTCCACCATGGGTGCCCCATTGGTTTTTTAAATACTAGTGGCATAACTTCCCCAAACATTGTAGCAACAGACATGCCGCTGCAGGATAATGAACTGATAGATGGGTAGTTATTGTTATTGTATTATCAATATTAATAAGTATTATATTATTAATAATATAGTAATGTCATGCTATTACTATATTATTAATATTAATATAGTGGCTGTGGATTGGATAACAAAGATAAAATTTATCTATCATTGCCAAACATTCTAACAGCTCTATTTCAGATTTTTTAGGCCAATATGATCTTTTCTCAGAAAAAATCATCTGAATATGCAATAGGCCTGAGGTTTATTTATTGTTTATTTAATAGATTGACCATAACAAATCAAGGAGTGGGGTTAAAGTTGAAGCATTAAAGAATGGGTGATGTTTAGGTGGTAGTTAAGCAGGGGGTACTTAATTCTAAAGAACTGGATGTGTAGACAGAACAAAAAGCAGAGTATCCCAGGTCTCTCCATAATTTTCTTTATCAAAGCATACAACTAAGAACAGGAGTTGAATATTAAATATTTAGACAACTTTGTATTTTGGAATATGAGTATGTAAATGTGTTTTTCACTCCTCCATCATTTTTCTTGACAATCTTTCCATTCATTATTCCCTTGGTGAACTTCTACTTTTTGTTCTCTCAACCAATACCATCTTTTCTGTTTCTTAGTCTTTGTCCATGTTATCTGATCTTTTAAAAGTCCTACTTTGGAAGACCATTGTTTTCTTACATTCTTCATTTGAAATTTCAACCTATGGTCTACTGTTATACTTTTACTAATTAATGAATATATTCAGTTGTAGAATAAATATTTATTTCACAACTATATTTCATCACTTTATGAAAAACCACCTTTTCTGGACAAAAACCTACAAGGTAGTATAGGAAATAGACAAGTAAACCACCAATTTAAATACTCTATTAAGTGTAGTATGACATATATTCCAAATGATACAATGGGAGTATAAAAACTGAGTACTGTTGCTTGAGCTGATTTTGAAAGAAATATATTCCAGACAGAAGATTCTCATGTACTCTGTTAGATTGGGTTGACTAGAGAAACAAATCCAAAGACACTCATATATGTTTAAGAAGGAGATATATATCAAGAAGTAATTGTGTATCAGGAAAACATCCAGCCCACTCCAACTTAAGTACATAAGTCCAATACTAGCCCATAAATCCCTCTTCAGATTCACACAATATAGTGATGCAAAATGCAGGAAGATCATAGGCTGGTGGGTGAAAAGTCTTGTGGATCCAATGGCAGTGGCTCAGCATGACTCATTGACAGGAAGTTGAAGGCAGAGAGGGAGTGTGGCTCACCTCCAGAGAGCCCTTTTTTTCAGTGGCACCTCCAAATCAGGTCATCAGTTGTGACCTGATTGACAGGCTAAACACCACTCAAATCTTCTTATAGGTACCATGTTGGCACAAAAAAACTATCACATGTACATATGCAAGGAGACAAGATTGGTAGACCATGGCAGGATCATTGATATCTAGGTTAAGAGTGGATGGGGCTATAAGCAACCAGCACATCATAGAGTGCTTATAAGCCTAGTTCAGTAGCATGACTGCCAAGTTGTGTAGGAACAAAATATACTAAAAGTTATGTATCATGTATAAGGTAGTTTAGCTCAATTTAAGATAAGTAATCCATTCCTGATAATTAGATGTTCTGAGCAATAAACAAGAAACCAGGCTTCATATTATATTAAATGTGAAAAATAATAATACCTTTATTATGCCTATAAAGCCTCAACTCCTTAACCAATTAGCTAAACCACATAAGTATATATGATTGCATATCTATTACATAAGCAATATAATTCTTTTTTTTTTTTATGAAAAGAGTGTTTATCGAGGGGCCAGGCAATTTGAAAATTGGGAATCACAAGGTCCACAGCATTTTAAACTAAATGATTTGAGGAGGAGACAGTTCAGAGAGCTATTATAAGAAAACACAAGGATTTTCAAAAAACTTGAGCAATTGGTTGACATTTCAGTAATTACCGTAAAATTGAGTGAGGATACATCTTATTATTAGGATAAGATAAGCAGCTTCAATGAAAATTCAATGATTGACTGGTGCTTGAGTAATGGTTATAAAATTGGGTGCACCTAGCCTCAAAACAATCATGAAATCCTTCTTGTGTGAATATAGGAAGACTGATCATAGTTCTAAAGTTTATCTTGAGTAAGAATCTATTCTGAGAATTGTTTTGAGTCCAGTTTTCTGGTCAGGGTGTATTCTCTTTTTTTATGTATAAGAAATAGCTTAATATTAAGAAGTAATTATGTATCAAGAAATTATGTATCAAGAAAATATCCCAGCCCAGTCAAAATAATGTGCATCATTATTTTGAATTTTACAATATTTATATTGTGGCTTTATTAAATTCATGAAAATATTCATATAGTAATACACTCACTTCTCAATTATTGACCAGGGGTTATGCAAAAATAGAGGTTGACCACAAAGTGTATGATTATTGTGTAATTACACAACCAAGAAATAAAATCATTAAATAACTGCCAAACCACTTAATCAAATTGGCACATAACTGTAACCATCACAGTCAGTATTTCTGTCATCTCGTACCTCAGTGTTTGTTACTGCCTATTACCCAAAATGAAAACTAAAAGACATCTCACTGCCCTTGATAGATTCTGACTCATAGTAACCCTATAATGAATCTGGGTTAGAGTGAAATTTCCTAATATGGCTTTTCTTCCTCTGTCTGTAACTCTCACCAAGTGAGTGAGTAGAACTATGCAAATAAGGTGTGTGTAACATTAATAGAGGGGACTGGTCAGTTTAAATACCACCCTCCTGGCTATGAGTGACCCCTCTTTGGGGAAAGAGCAGAGAGAGAAATTGCAGCACCGCCAGAAGAAAAGTACATTCAAGAGCTCTATCTGAAGTGGTAGAAGCTAACACCAGAGGTATCAGAGGCCATGGTACAGAGACTATGGGTAAAAGCAGAGGAATGAGGTCAAGACCAGAGGTCAAAGCAAGGAAACCATGAGACACAACAAAGGAGCAGTGTCCAGATTACAGGATCTTGAGGCAGAATGACAAGTGGGTTTCTTGATCTATGGAGACAGAAGCCCAGGGACCATGTGGCTGAAAGGCTTAGACTCAACAGTTAAGCCCCAGAGAAAGACTTGGCTTCTGGTTAAGGAAAGGTGTTGTTGTACACCAATGACTGTATCCTAACTGTTTACTGATCTTGACTTGCCTTAACCTGTTAACTTCCCTAATGAGCCAATATAATCTTCTTCCAAAAGCACTCTTCCCCTAATGCACTAGGTAATAGTATATGTTTTTGGACTACTCAGAATAACAACTGACACTCATAAATATACTACTCTTTTATTACTACCTTTATTCTTTTTTTTTTTTCTTTCTTTCTTTTTTTTTTCTAACATTTTATTAGGGGCTCATACAACTGTTATCCCAATCCATACACACATCAATTGTGTAAAGCGCATTTGTACATCGTTTCTCAAAACGTTTTCTCTCCATTTAAACCCCCGACATTAGGTCCTCATTTTTCCCCTCCCTCCCCGCTCCCCACTCCCGCATGAGCCCTTGATAGTTTATAAATGGGTATTTTGTCATTTCTTTCCCTGTCCGACGTCTCCCTTCATCCACTTTTCGGTTGTCTGTCCCCCAGGGAGGAGGTCACACACAGTTCCATGTAATCGGTTCCCTCTTTCCTACCCCTTCTCCCTTTACCCTCCCTGTTTTGCCACTCACACCACTGGTCCTATAGGGCTCATCCATCCTGGATTCCCTGTATTTTCAGTTCCTATCTGTACCAGTGTACCTCCTCTGGTCTAGCCAGACTTGCAAGATCGAATTCGAGTCTTCTTAGAGAAAGAAACTGACAGAGTTAAGAAAGAAGAGATGTTCATACATATATCCTTATGCTAGTTAGGTTCTTGTACAAAAAGTTAGGTTCTTATACCAAATATTTGAGAAAGAATAAAAAACATGGGTGGTTGATGGCTAAAATCTTTAAAATATTTATGCAGAGGAATGCTTAGCAAAACAGTATTCATAACTTTTTGTTTCTGTTTACCTTTGGAGGTGTTCCGCCTCTCTGTTACACACAACCATCAGTTAAATAATGAATAAATCATGAAGGAACCCCCAAATTAATAAACACTAACAGTCGTATTTTTGAGCCCTCTCTAATGATGATGATAAAATCATTATCTGAAGAACCAATTATCTTCTAGCTGAATAAAAGGTAGAAACAAATGAGAAGAAATATTCTCGGTCAGTTCCCAGTTTTATGCCATTGTAATTTAGCTCAAGGGTATTTGTTTCTCCCCAGGAAACATTCATAATTAAGAAACCATTTCCAGTCCACTTTTTCCCTCCTAAGATCTATTGGATAATTTAAGAATCAGTTTGCAGTTACTTCTGGAACTAAAAATTCCAGATGCTTGTGTGCTGATTAACATCTAAGGAATCTATAAAGTGTAATTAGGAAAAAAATGAACAATAAAGTTTTATTTCCTCTGCTAAATTGTAGTGGCTAATGCACTGCTTTTCTTTTCCATAGCTTTATTTCCACACAATCCTAAACTTGACAATTGTCATCAAAATTGGCAAAATTTTTATTTTTCACATAGTGAGCGTTGAAAAGAAAAACAAAGAGCATTCGATTTGTTGCCTTTCTGCCTTTTTTATTGCTTAGGATTAATTTAAATGCTTACTTCAGATATTAATTTTGAGCATTTATTATATCCTGAAAAATATTTAACATTCCTGTGTCTACATTTTAGTGAAAGATATTTGTTGATAGAATCTAATTCACTTAAAAGTTCATGCAGTAATTTTCAGAGTAGTGGAAATGTATAAACAGAATGATTTGAAAACAGAATTAACATAGAAGTTGATTAGAAGTTTTCTAATAAGGGACTAGCAATACAAAAATTTCTCAATGATACAGCTCTGACATATCTTTGTGTTTTATTAACAGCCTACATCAAAATGTATATCTCTCTCTTCTGTGGAGTACTGCACTATTTTCCCCATGTTATGGATAAAGAAGCTAAGACTCACAGAGATGAAGTCATCTACTTACCTTGAAAGTTAGCACAGAATTTCCTAAAAGAACATAGGCTCGATCCCTACTTTCACATCATTTCCATTGTAACGTAGATTTCAGAAATGGATTTTAGAAACTATCTGAAAAACAGAAGCATGTTATATCTTCTGGATAATTGGGGAAAGATTTTCTATTAACTCAAGACCTTCCATATTCATTAATGTGTAAAGCACAAAATGTTTTGAAAATTTCTTGAGTCGAAAACACTTTATAAATTTTGGTAACACCAGAGAAATTGACATTGCTTTCCTGAATGGTCAGAAAAAGTACAGGGTCTGTCATCTTACACAGCTGAGAATTAACAATATGCCTTTCATGTCTCTCCATGTATATTATGTGTAATACATAAATATATTATATAAGTGCATTGTTTCACAAGTATATATTTATTTTCATTCTTTATAGTTATAATGAATATTAAATTTTTCTCTTTTTTATGAACAGAATTGACTAAGGTCTCAGAATTCCTTGAATAGCAAAACAGAAACCTCAAATTACTGAACACTGCATTTATTTATTTGGGAATAATTCTGGGAGTCTTTTAGTTTAAGTCAACTAAGATTTTCTGAGTGCCTGTTATGTCCCAGATGTTAACGGATCGCTCTCACAGGCACTGAGAAAGCAGTTTGTTATAAAATTTGTATCGTGATTCCTAGATTTCTGTCTGAACTTCTTCTATATGTTTCTTTAATTTTGGTCCCTCGAGATGCTTTAAAAAAAACATGTTTTATGAAATCTTTATTTTAAAATAACCACACCACACAAGCTCATAACTGTCAATGAATTAGTCGTTATTGTCTAGAGTAGTTATAGTTCAAGTTGTCTCAAGATTTAATAAAATGTAAGATCTTCTTAAATGGGCATGTTTAAGTATTTAACTGATATCTTGAAAGTATGAGAACATTAGATTTTATCAATAAATTGATGGCAACAACTAAAACAGGATGATATCAATGAAGAGAAATTGCAAATTATAGAATCCTTACTCACCAGCAAGTTAAAATGTATTATGAGGGACAGTGAGAACTACAGTGTCACATATGGATATACTGTATACACTTGAGTATCCCACCCAAATATAAGCTGAGGCACCTAATTTTACCACAAAAACTGCATTCAAATTGTGCTGAAAAACTCGTCTTATACGAGAGGATATATGGTACTTGATATATTGCTACAGTTTCTAATATTTTGTACTCAGGGCTTGTGGTAGTAACATAATGTGTTGTCAATTTGAGACTATTAAGAGTGAAAGGATGGAGTTTATCCTGTCAATCAGGTCGCAGCTTGATGACCTCATTCGGAGGCACCAAAGAGATAACTCGCTGGAGGCGGGACATACAGCTCACTCCCTGGGAGACATTCCTCATTCCCACTAACAAAACACGTAAATAGATTAGTAGTACATTAATAAATTTCACAAATGCATTGTTTCACAAGTATATGTTTATTTTCATTCTTTATATTTATAGTGCCCTGGAGCTCAAGGAGCCACATAGAGACCCCTGCCAACACTGAGACTTTTACACTGCCACTGGATCCACAAGACTTCCTACCCACTAGCCTGTAGTCTTCCTGCATTCAGCATCATTGCATGTTTTGCATGAGTCTGAAGAGGATTTTCTAGATTGATATTGGACATGTGGTCTAAGACTTATGGACTTGATCTGGACTGGGCTGGCATGTTTTCTCAATATATAATTGCTCTTGTATATAAAGCTCTTTCCTATACACATATGAGTGTCTCTGGATTTTTTTCTCTAGCCAACCCAGACTAACACAGGGCTCATGACATTATTCATTGATATAAATATTTAAATAAAATGATAGAACAACATGAATTGTGACATTTTTATACCTTTTAGATTGAACATTTCCACTCTTAGATATTAATCTTAATTCAATGAAACAATTCAATGTAAATTAAAAATTGTGAGGGTCTTAAATGACTTATGGCAGTGCAAGGTGTAAGTAAAAAATTTAAGGAAAATCTAAGTATATAGTTAAAATGATCAAGAAGCGCATTGTGAAATATATGCAAATAAACTATGTCAATCCAACTATAACTATCATAAGGTATGTGAAAACATGAACATATTAACAATTTGTAGTGTAGAGGTCTGAGCAAAGGATGGTGTATCTAGCACTTTAGAACGGAATTGAGACCAGTGGTCTACATTACCTGGAAGGATTAATCACTCACTCTTCCAGCCATATTAGAGTTGGGACATTTTCGTTTTTTCTATGTTCATTGCCTTCTTCTTACTATGTCCCATCATCTCACATTTTGTTAATAACGATTCTTTTTATGTGATTTTTCTCTAAGTGCACACTAAGCAATCACTGAAGGAGCCCTGGTGGTGTAATGGGTTACAAGTTCGTCAGCTAATCACAGGACCAGCAATTTGCAATCACCAACCATTCCACAGGAGAAAGACAAGGCTTCTGATCCAGTACAGATGTCTAGCCTTGGAAACCCACAGGGGTGATTCCACTCTGAGCAATAGGTTTTTGCTGATATAGCATAGACTCAATGGGCAGGGAGTGAGTAAGCAATTATTTATACAGACCTGTGCTATTTTCACTATTAGAAGTCAGAGTATCGCTTCTTTTTTACAATGCCCTTTCTCTGTGTGAGAAAATGCTACCCTGCTCAGAGGAAGGGAAGTCCTGGTTATTCGCTCTCAGTCTGATATCCTGTAGAGCAGCACATGAGCCTTGACCAGTGACAGCAGCCTTCCAAAGAGATTCTGTGTATTTGCTGCCGCGTGATTACTTCCGAACATTGCTGTGATCACATTGTATGACTGACTCTGCGGTCCTGCTGATGATGTGGTTCCTTGCCGGCCTCCCCAAGCAGCAGAGGGACCGAGTGAGCAAGAGTATCTGGTGTGAGGTCTGAGCACTGCTGACTTACACAAAACGGACCACAAGAAGAGGCAAGCTGTTTAAAAAGCTTCCATTTCCCCCTCCTTTTCAAAACCACTTGAGTGGATCACACCAAGCGCCAGATAACAGCGTTTCACCCCCGTAAGTGTCATGTTGGCATCAGGGATTTTCCTCAATCACAAAAAGGAAAATTATCCAACCAGAGACGAATCTTCAGTACTAAACAAGTCAGTCAGGATTATTCTTTTCTTGGGTGGAAAGTAGATAATGCCCTGAATGTATCTCCCACAAAGAAAAGGATAGAACATATGAAAAGAAAATAGATTTCTGAATTATAAAATAATATTCAACGGAGTGCGCAGACTGGGAGTTGGACATCTGACTGGGTCCTCGTTCTTGCACAGCTTTAGCAAGCAGGAAGCACAGTGAGAGACTAGGTAAAAGTGTGCCTCCTGACACGCAGTATACATTCTTGACCTCATTTTAAGGGTTGTTTCTTTCCTTTTGTGAGTCAAAATGACTTGAAAGGAATTCTAAATAATTTACGATGCCTCCTGCTGTCAAGAAGGCAAGTCTAAAGACAAGAGGGACTGCACCTCCCTTGTTCACTCTTGTATGGACAGTGTCTAATGAGAGATTCTTGTTAAAGATGTGTTTGAGAAATGCATACATTTATATCAATGAATGTGTGGTTAGCTGCATTTACTTACAATTTTGGTCCTAACATTTTATTATCATGCATGAGCCAAGGCAGAGTAGCTGGTGGATGGGCAGATTTTCCAGGGAGCAAGATAAGCTCCTACATAAAGCAGGGCCACCGTCGCCCAAAGCAAACACTCATAGAGGACAACCAGAGAGGGCGTAAGCAAAAGTGAGCAGTGCTCCAGAAGGGGACTGGCAGGGCAGTAAATAAAATTGATACTATCCTATAAATTCTGAATAACAATAACAATTATATTTACTTTTCCATTCCTGATTGATTAGGTATAATGTCACATTCCACCTTTTTCTGTCAATTTGTCATACTGTGGTGGCTTGTGTATTGCTGTGATGCTGGAAGCTATGTCACTAGTATTTCAAATATTAGCATGGTAAAACAAAGTAAACAATATCAGCAGAGCTTCTACGTTAAGAACAGAAGAAATTGGTTATCACTCTGAGGATTTGCAACTGAAAATGTTATGGATAGTAGCAAAACATTATCATATACTGAAAATCTCTTGAGTATCAGCTAAATATTGTCAGAGACAGTGCCCAAATATGAGGCTCTCAGGTTTGAACACATCCAAAATATGACTAAGGAAGTGCTGATGCCTTCTACACATACAGTTGAGAATAATGACATGGAGTTAAGTCTTTGGGAGTATAACTTCAGGGTTTTTATTTGCTAACAGGGCATAACTCAAAATGAAAAGCTGTGAACATCTATTAATAACTGAAGCTTGGAATATATAAAGTATGAATCTAAGAAAATTGGATATCCCCAAAATGAAATGAAACACATATAAATTGACACCCTAGCCATTAGTGATCTGAAATGGACTGATATTGACCATTTAAATCAGAAAAGCATTTGGTTTACTATGCCAGGTATGATGATTCAAGAGGACTGGTGTCACATTCATCATATAAAAAAGATATTTCAAGATTTATCTTGAAGTACAATGCTATCTGTGATAGGTTAGTATCGATCTGCATAGAAGAGAATCCAGCTTATACAACTATTATTAAAATAGTTGTACCAAGCACTCACTAGTGATGGAGAAATTGAAGAATTTTACCAACTTTTTCCGTCTGAAATTGATCAAACATGCAACTGAGATGCCTTGTTGACAATTGGAATGAAAACTTTTAAACAAAGAGGAAGGAACGGTGGTTGGAAAATATGTCTAGTGTGATAGAAGCAGAGCTAGAGATTGAATGATAGAATTTTGCAAGATCAACAATTTCATCAACTCAAATACCTTTTTTTCAACAACACAAACAGCGACTCTACAGGTGGACTTCTCCAGATAAAATACACATAAAAAATTTTGACTGCATCTGTGGAAGAGAGAATGGAGAAGCTCAATATCAGCAGCTATAAATGGGCCAGGGGCCAACTGTAGAACAGACCATCAATGACGCATATGTAAGTTCAGGTTGAACCATAAGAAAATTAAAACAAGCCCAAGAGAGCCAAAATACTTTGATAGACCCTGAGTGTGTCCCACCCGAATTTAAAGAACAGCTCATGAGCAGGTTTGACATGTTGAGCACTAATAACAGAAGACCCGATGAGCTGTGGGGTGACATGCCGAACATCACGAAAGCAGAAGATCACTCAAAGGTTGAGCAAAGAAAAAAGCGTAATTCCAAAATGGAACCAATTTTTCGCACTAAATTTTAGATGTTTTGTATTAATATCAAAATTCAAATTTAAATATTATTTTATACATATCACTTGTTTTAGAAATTATTTTAAATACTTCAAACGTATTTGCTACAGTAGAAGCAAATTTTAAAGTGATATAATTTTATACCCAGGAACAATGAAATAGCAACAACTACGTTGAAAGCCAAAACAAAAGCTGAATCCTTTAAGAGATTCCAAAATTAACTTCCTTTTAAACACATATTCTATCAAAAAAGAATTCTCTCACTGAATGTGTGATTGTAATGTGTGCAAAGTATTGAACTAGTTCCTGTAGTGCTGAGATTACCAATAGCAGCAAGGATGTAATATAATCTGTATCAAATTCTATGTCCATGCCATGCTGTGGCTAAAATGAATAAACTTGAAGAGAGTGAAACTATTTTAGTATCTGAAATCATCATATCTAAAGACTCCATAAATAGAAATACATATCCTGCTTTGTGAAATAGTTTTTAATTTTTAATAATGTAAGTTTTAAATAAAAAGAATGCCAAGTGATTGTCATCACCATGGTGGACAATTTGGAAATTTGTGTAAAATATTTATGGATGATAAACTAGTAAAGTTCTGGACCCAGAATGTTTCAAAGGTGCAAAGCTAGTGGTGAAAATTATTTTTAAAAGTAGCTACTGTATTATCCATCAGTTTTCTCTGCATATTGTTTTGTTTCAAATAATCCAACTCTGAAATATTTAATTCTCAATTTGTTATGGATGAATTTAACAATTGGTACAATTTGAATATGATGGATAATTATGAACAAATTCAATTCATAGATATTATACATTGTCCTATTTAAAACCAAAGTTGTGGTTTTGGCTTAATTCATGAATGGATGATAAAAATTAATGAAATACATTAGTATGGGAAAGTTGTTTTGTAATGTATTGATACTATTATAACAATCACTGAATATACACTATGCTTTCAAGGAACAGATAATGTGTTTGAGTTCCCACAAAATACAAATTTTGGGGTTTATTTGAACTTTCTGCTCAGTTTGATCCATTTCTAGCATGTCATATCTCAAGGTATGGTAGCACAGGAAAGAACAATCCACCATGTATGTTTATAATGCATGTTAAGATTTTATAAGCAAAAAAATAATTTATAAGCAATAAATAATAAAGTTTAGTCAACTTTGACTGAAATAAGTAAAACTCCACTCAAGTTTTGAGTGAAAGACATAGCTCAATATTTAGTTTTTCTGTAGATTCCATACCTTATCTTTCTCTGAAAAATGAATTATTATTTTAAGATACATATATCAAACAGATAGAAAACCTGTTGAACAATGAATTACATTTAGTAACATAAAAAGTCATGTTGAGTCAGGACGGGCGGTGGGCGGCCAAAAAAAAAAAGTCATATTGGTGAGGAAATCTCAAATCAAGTACTTCATTAATCATGTAAAGTTTGAACTTTTTTTTTTCTAAATGCAAAAGCCAATCCTATGACAATTCTGCCAATATGGTATTGTGTTATGAAGGCATGCAGCAGAAAGGTTTAGAATATAATTAATATGCCATTTCATACCATGCGCTGCAAATTCATTGCTCTAGAGTGTAGTGCAGCAGTTACACAAAGCATAATTTTTTTGCTGCCTCTACTCACAAGTGGATAGTTTGGGAAAGATAAGCTCATTGACCCAGCCAATACATAGATGCCTTCCAGCACCTCACCCCAGCCTGTGATTTTGCCTGGAAAGATGTAATGAAAATTTTAGAACAGACAATGACAGATTTGAGAAGAAATGGATACTAAAAGAGGTCAAACATTTGCGGATAGCTTACATTTGATGAGTCAGAAATATCCAGCAGGAGAAATAGCCATGCCTCCAACAGACCCCCCTAGGATTGTGGTTCCCAGAAAGTAGCCATGCGAACACATTCTGGTGTGTATCAAGGCTGGATACAGTAAGCGTGACAAAAGGCCAGAGATTGGTAATAGCCATCAACCAGGGACCTAAAGAAACCCCTGTAAATCCCTTGGAACTGTTTAGGAAAGCCCTAATTAAGCATATCCTTTTAGATTTAGACTCATATAAGGATAAAATAATCCTAAAGCATAAATTCTTCACACAGGATACATCAGATATCCCCAAAGCTTCAGAAGTTAGTCCAGGAGGCTGGTGGAGCTATTCTATACCATATTGTCACTGTTGTCCCAGCTATTTCCTACAGATAAACAACAACAACAAAAAAACTAGAGCTCTGGAGAGGGGGGAAAGGAACGGAGACCAGATATGCCCAAGCCTGGCTGCCATAGCTAATCAGTGTCTGTCTGTTGCCTCCCTGGTTCCAAAGACCCACACACAGCCCACAAGATGTCATATTTGCTGGTGTTTGGGTCACTGGGCAAAGGGGTATCCTAATGAAAACAGACCTACACAAGGGTTGTGCTACAGCTGTAAACAAACTGGCCACTGGGCTGCACTCTGTTATATAGGAAGGATCCAAGAAAGAAGAATCCAGGAAAGCAATGTATTAGTGAGTCTCCAACTGCTAGCCTGAAGTGGCCCAACCTGGATAGCTTAACAACAACACAATGCTTCTACTGTCTGAAGCTTTGGGTGAGCATGAATGTGGTAGGTAGCTCAGTGGGTTTTCTCCTGGATGCTGGGGTCTCTTTACTTTTTTCTAAAATCCTTTCCCAGAACCCTTGAAGTATCTCAAAACTTAAGAATAATCTACTATCTCCACTGTTACAGGAGTTCACAATCTCCAGGATTGTAAGTAGAGATAATTCATTAATACTTAAACTGATTCTTAAGAAATTACCACAATAATCCCAAATTAACTGGAAAAGCACACTCCTAGCATCTCTCCTTCATCTCAGAATTGTCCCACATCAGCCTTCATGTTTAAGCCCTTATGAGGCTTTATATGGGCAAACCTTCCTTGTAACAGAGCAGCCATAGATGCTGAAATATCCTTCATAGGGCAATATGCCATAACAATAGCCCAATGCCGAGAGACATCCCATCAATATTGTCTTAGCCAGGCCCATAAAGAACAGAAGCTACTTCCCTTATGCCTTCCTGGAGACAGCGTTCTAAAAACATGCAAAGGCGGGTCCGCTAAATCCCAGCTCCAGTGCAACTAGAAGGGTCTTCTTTCTAGTAATGCTATCTACCTCTGCTATTGTTAGTGTTCCAGGAGAAAGTGCATGGATGCATCATTCCATCTGTGTAGTCCCTTTTGGACTCAGACCAAATGGATCAAGACGAATACACATGTGAACCATTGGACTGTCTTAACTTGGTTTTTCATCAGCACCCTGAAACAGATAGCTGCCCCCCAGAGACCCATATGTCAATCCCCAATGGCCTTTGAGCTAATGAATGCCCATGCTCAGATCTTACATTTAAAAATGGCTTGATGACTGTGCCTGCGAATCCAAAGTTGTGGATGTCTACAACCCATAAGCCCTGACCAATGGAAAAATCTCACCATCAGCTTTACCCAACACACTTTAGCTGTGCCCGTAATGATCTTTGTCATTTTCATACCCCTTTCTTAAAATGTGCACCTATCTTGTTTCTTCCAGAATCAGAATTATCAGATTACAAATGATATCGAGCAAAGGCTATTATCCTCAAAAATACCAATCTCTGGGTCCTACCACACCTCCATCTACCCTGGGCCCCTGTACAGAGCACCCCTTCCAGAAGAGCAGGAAGGAGTGGATCCAAATCTTTCTCATTGCCCACATTCAGCAGGAAGTTGCCACAATGACAAGCATCCCTTCCCCAATAATTTGGATTAATGCTCCTTGAATGGGGAATAATAATCAGGAAGCTTAAGGAAAAGGAAGTTGGTCTCCAAAGACCCACCAGTCATCAAGGAATAGCTAGGCAAGTCCATATGGAAACTAATATTTCCTAAGAGATCAGGCATGTGCTAGACAGCTATGGAAAGAGCATGCGTAGTAGGAACTGATTACGTCACATCTCATGCACACTTGAGCACATTCACTAAGAGCCCACCAACATACCGTCATGTTCTGGAGTGAAGGGGAACAGAGACCAGTTAGGGAGGAAGGGGACAGAGGATCAAATGCTTTACCACACAGTGCCTTTCCAAGCTCTCCAGCGATGTCCCATTTTTGGCACACTATCATAATATACTATCAAAAACATGTTTTGACCCATAAAATTTACTTTTCACTCAAAAAGAAATAAAGAAAAGAAAAAAGAATACAATCATTGAACTCTCTCCCCACCCTTAAATATGTAGATATGTCGTCCGGGACAAACAGTTGGTCAGGTTAACAGAGGAAAAGAAAGAGAAATAGAGTAGAAGAAAGGAGGGAGGAAGAAAGAGAGAAAGTGAGTTTGATATTCATAAAAACAATATCTGAGATTATTCCTCCTTCACTCCTATATTTTATCTCATAGACAACACTATCACCTGAATGCCAATAACCTAACACCCATTTCTTATGCTGAAATTAAAGTTTTGTTTTATTACATTCTAAGAAAGCACATTTACACTTTACAAGGGCTTAAGTGATAAGGTGCAATAATCTAGACTTGGCCCCTTATTCTATGTTTTCTCTGAAAATATTACTAAGAAAGACATTTCTTCTTTTACCTGATTCTTTGTCATCTCTACGTAAGATTTAATTTCATTATTATATCAATATTTTGTAACCCTGCCAAGAAGTTTTAAGGCCATTGGCAACATTTTTAATAAATTAATAAATCAAAAGGATGGAATCAAATAAAGTGTTGGGTGGCAAAGGGCAGAAAAGAAAGGTTTGAGATGAAACTTAGAGCGGTTTTTGGCTTCACTCATGTTGGAAACTGTACAATCAGCAGATTTTGAGAGATTTTCAAGTTATGAGACAAGGTTTTTACATTGCATTAATTATGGCTAGATTTAGAGAAACATGAAACAGAAGTTGGCCTCAGAGATCACCCTTGAAAGCCTCATTGCTCATGACTTAAAATACTACAAAAGTAGCTTGTTGTGATATATCTGAAAGAAGGAAAATTTGGGAAGGATTTATATCTATCTATAGATAAATGTATATATCCTTCTGCCTCCAGGAAAAAAAGTGAACTTATCATGGCCTATTGTGATTTGATAACTTTTTTCTTCTGCGTGCACAATGTACCCTTGAACCATTTCTATGAGTGTCCTCATTTTAGTAGGACACACACACATACTGATTAGGTACTATAAAGATCCATTCCCATATTTTTACCCAGTGAATTTGTTAAATATCCATTGTGGATTAACTCTTGTAAGTATAAAGCAACTGCAGCAACACAGTTCCATTTATTGCTTCTCAAGTATTGCCTGGTTTAAGAAAGTTTTACCATCTGTTCTGGCTTAAGTGAAAGTTGAATTAAGAGGATAAGCTTTTGCTATTGCTTCTGTTACTGATGTGGCATCATTATATTTTAGGAATCGGGAGGAGGCAAGAAGGGAAAATAAAATGATATAAAAAGTCTCCAAAAGAGTTGAAGATGACAAATCTCTTTTGGAAACTGGTGATGTTATTTTTTAACTTGGCTATATAGGCCAATTCTTTCCTTCTCTAAGTATACAGACAGAAATCAGTTGTAAAAATCTCGTGAAAATATCAACAAATCAATCAGTGATATATGTATCAAATTTTTCCTGTGTTTCAGCATTTAATAGGCTTTGTGAAAGATAAGAAGAGTCTCCTTGCATAAGCAAATATGAAGAAAGCTAATGGTGCCCAGCTATAAGCAAGAAAGCCCACCTAGAAGAAGCACACCAGCCTGTGTGACCACAAGGTGTGGAAGGGATCAGGTATCAAGCATCAAAGAACAAAAAATCATATAATTGTAAATGAGGGTGAGTACAGAGTAGAGACTCAAAGCCCAACAGTAGGCAACTGGACACCCCTTTACTTAAGGGTTGTGGGGAAGAGACGAGCCATTCAGGGTGCAAGGTAGCAACGATGAAACATATACTGGTTCTTAAATGCTTCCTCCCACCCCTACCCCTCACTATCATGATCCCAATCCTCCCTTACAAATCTGGCTAGACCAGAGGCTGTACACTGGTACAGATAGCAACTGGAAACACAGGGAATCCAGGACAGATGACCCCTTCAGGACCCGTGGTGAGTGGCAATGCCTGGAGGGTGGATGGAAAGTGGGGTGGAAAGGGGGAACTGATTACAAGAATCTACGTATAACCTCCTCCCTGGGGGATGGACAACAGAGAAGTGAGTGAGGGGAGACGTTGGACAGTGTAACATATGACAAAATAATAATAATTTATGAATTATGAAGGGTTCATGAGGGAGGGGGAGGGGAGAGGGTTGGGGGGAAATGAGCCGATATTAAGGGCTCAAGTAGAAGGCAAATGTTTTGAGAATGATGATGGCAACAAATGTACAAATGTGCTCAACACAATGGATGTATGTATGGATTGTGATAAGAATTGTATGAGCCCCCAATAAAATGATTAAAAAAAAAAAAAAAAAGAAGAGTATCTTGGTGGTGCAGTGATTATGCATCAGGCCGCTAACTGGAAAGTCAGCAGTTGAAACCACCAACCAATCAGTGGGAGAAAGATGGGCTTTCTACTCCCGTAAGGAGTTACCGTCTCAGGCACTCACATGGGCAATTCTACCTGTCCTGTGGGGTCGCTGTGAGTGGGCATCGACTCAATGGCAATGAGTTTGATGGGGGATCAGAAAGGATGTGTAAAGCTTGATTGTTGTCCTCCAGGAACCAATGAGGTAGTTGGCTTGGTGAGAAAAAAGGAGGAAGGAGCTGCTCAAGTTAGAAGCAAAGACGTAACTGGGAATGTGGAACAAGAAATATATAAATAAATGCCTACCATTCACTGGTCATGATTGACACTACAAGGTATGTGCAAGATAATTTTCTGAGAGTGAATTTTACTAATTTTATCTAGATCTGGATTGTATGACATATATACAATATGCTACTGGATGTCTCTGCTTTACAGGTTAAGCCAAATAGGAACTGAATGTTTATGACTTAACAGCACATGGTATCTTATGCTGTAGAAGGTATGTATTTTGTGTTTCATCTCAATCTCATAAGATCACCTGGTGAACTTTCAAAATAAATAGATTAATACATAAAAAATGATAAATTAATTATTTAGATAATCAATGTGCTTACAGCCTATCTGAGGGCCAGGAATGAGGTCTGGATGTTAAGTTATTTTTAAAGCTCACAAGTTGTTTTTAATGAGCTGCCAGGGTTGAGAATTCCTATGTTAAGTAATTAGGTACAAATGCTATCATAGATAGATAGATGATAGATAGATAGATAGATAGATAGATAGATAGATAGATAGATAGATAGATAGATAGATAGACAGATAGAGGCCATCAAGTGCTTTATGGAGCACAGTTCTGCCACTGACACCCTCAGAGTCACCGTGAATAGGGATTGGTAGACCACAAGGGGTAGGATAATCCAGCTTCCCCCAACCCTCCAAAATCACTGCCATGGAGTCAATGGTGACTCATGGCAACCTCCCTGGAGGATTCTGAGACCGTCCCTGCTAATGGAGAAGAAAAACCCGTCTTTCTCCCACCGAGCGGCTGGTGGTTTCAAACTGCTGACCATGAGCATCACAGCCCAACGGCATAACCACTACACTCCCACAGCTTCTTGTTAATTCATTTTTTTTCCTTGTGAGTTTGCTGAAGCAGAATCAATAAGCCAAGTCACTTGTGAATTGTTGAAAAGGAAGATTTTTCCGTTTTCATTGTCTAACACAGTTCATCACTGCTCTATCTTAAAAGTACCCTCCTGTGGGGCACGAGCCCCCCCAGATTGAATGGGTCCACGGGATGATTGTGTAATTGAACAGTAAAATTAAAGAGATATCAGACAAGAAAAGGCATGCAGGTGTTCACCTCCAGGACCTCCATAACTTCAGGAGCAAGGTCCACACAGAAAGAGAGAATGTATTTCCAACGGAGGCTTATCTACTTTTGAGGGGTCATGCAAGCCCCCTAATTACAGGTAATCATATACGTAACAAAGTAGGCTGTAACCTAACCCAAAAGGTCCCAGAGTACACTGAAGGAGTAACCTAAGGTAAGAGGGAGGGCTGTCTTCAGAACTTAGAGAGCAATAGCACTTGTCTGCTCCTATAGTCGCAGCTGCAGACTATATGGCATTTTGCCATGTGCTTGTAAGAGGTAACCTTAAAGTATCACAATTATCAGAGGATAGAGTGGGGAACAATATTAATTATGAGAATGTCATTGGGACTCAACTCTAACTCACAGGAGTGAAGGCTTCCCTCCATTCCAGAAACCCAGCCTCCCAGGCTTCTTAATATATAAGAATACATTAGTCATCCATATACACTCTCTTTCCATTCTCTGTTTCCCTCACACTCTTCTTATTTCCATGACACCATGCTCTCCCAGCTTTCTCACATCTGAGATGTAACCAGTTAAAATGGTCCTTGTAGCCACAATTTTTTACGTGATGTATTACAACTCTGGACTCTGTGCCTGTGACTATCATCCCATTTTGGAGGACTTTCTCAGTTACAAAATTAGGGTGAGATGTAGCTTTAGAGATACCTTACTAGACAGTGTGATTTAAATCACCATAATGTGTTTCCTCGTGGGTTTGCTAAAAGACAGATCGCAACTCTGTCGAAGCCATCCCTCTGTGTCTAAGTGCCATGTTGGAGAGAGAGAAAGCCCAGAATCATCATAAGAGCATGTTCCAGATCTCTGTCTGAAGTGACCAAAGTCAAAACCAGAGGCACCAGACACTATGGCACACAGAGTCTGGCGCAGAACAAGGGAAACAACTACAAGACTATGGGACTGTGAAGAAGAGCGGCAAGCTAGCTTGTGGGTCCTCAGAGGCTGAGGCCAAAGGACCACATGGCTGACAGGCTAAGGAGCAGAAAGAGACTTGGCTGCTGGCTGGGAAGAGCTGGAATTGTGGACCAATGACGGTCATTACTGTTTACTTACCCTGACTTGTGGTAACCTATTCAACTTTTTAATAAACCCCCATAGTTGTGAGTTGTCTGTGAGGTATGTGTGGCCATTGCAACAGAGTATCGAACCCAGCAAAGAAGTAAAGTCACATGGTAGGAATGGTTGGTATCAGCATAGGTAAAGAAGGATGTAGCATGGATGGATGCCTGCCACCTGCCTCTTGGCCATAAGGAAACCAAAGGAGGTCAAATATGGCCTTCCATTTCATTTAATGTAATACCTGCCTGACTTCTACTCCTTTAAAAGTTGCTCACCTGTGACCTATAAATGTGTGAGATTGCTGAGTCATATGGTAGCTCAATTTCCATCTGTTTTAGATATTGCCAGATCAATTTCCATAATATCTGTACATACCTACAGGTACACCAGCAGTGGATGAGAGTTCCTATCTCAACAGAGCCCCTCCAATTCTTGTTGCTTTCTGATTTTTTGAATTGGGCTATCTTTGAGGGTGTTAGGTGGAATCTCATTGTTGTTTTAATTTGCATTCCTCTTATGGCTGATTGGAAACATTTTCTCAAATGTTTATTGGCCATTTGGATTTCTGCCCTAGTGAAGCTTCTGTTCAGGTCTTTTGTCCACCTACTCAGTAGGCAATTAGGTTTTTTTTCTTTTTGGAAGCTAGCAGAGTATTGTAGATTTTAGTAATAAGGCCTTTGTCTGATGTGTCATTGCTAAAGATGTTTTCGCTCTCTTATTACTCTCTTGGTGAATTCTTTTGAAGTACACAGGTGTTTTATCTTCAGTATATCCCACTTGCCAATATGTGACTCATCTGTATTTGTGTCTTTCCCTATTTCTGATAGCCTATGTATTTCCTGCGCCAAAGTTCTCAGGTTGGTCCCAATTCCCTCAATGATGTCCCTAATAGTTTGGGGTTTCACCTCGAGGTTTGTGATCCACCTTGAGTTTATTCTTGTGCATGGGGTGACATAAGGATATTACTTCATTTTTCTGCAGGTAGATATCCATTTTTTCCAGCACCACTTGCTAAAGAGGGCATCTGCTTCCCATTGGATATTTTTTATGCACTTATCAAAGACCAGTTGTCTGTATGCTGATGATTTTATTTCTGGGTTTCCATTTCTTTTCTATTGGTTTGAGTATCTGTCATTATACCAATATCATGTGGTTTTGACCGCTGTGGCTGTATAATATTTGCTAAAGTCAGAGAAAGCAAGCCCTCCCACTGTGTCCTTCTTCTTGAGGAGTTCTCTGCTATTTAGAGGCTTCTTCCCTCTCCATATAAAGTTGGTAAGCAGTTTTTCCATTTCTTTGAAGATGAGGGTAATTTTATCAGGATTGCATTAAACTTATATAGTGCCTTGGGCAGAACTGACATCTTCACTATATTGTCTTCCAATCCGTGAGCATGGCATATTCTTCCATTTGCTGAGGTCACACTTGGTTTCTTGTAATAGTGTTCTGCAGTTTTCCTCATAGAAACCTTTTGTTCTTTTAGTCATGTATATTCCTAGATATTTCAATTTGTGCTTGGCTATTATGAAGGGTACCATTTTTTGATACCCAGAAGAAGCAAGAAACAAACCACAGCCAAACATCTGTGCTCCAACGTTCATTGCAGCACAGTTCACAATTGCAAGGAGTTGGAAACAATCCAAATTTCCATCAACAGATTAAAAAACTGTGGTACATACATACAATGGAGTACTATGCATCCCTAAAAAGCAGTGATGAACGCATGAAGCACATCACCGCACGGGAAGAACTGGAGGAAATTATGCTAAGCAAAGTAAGCCAAGCACCAAAGGACAAATACAACATGAGTCCACTAAGGCAAGCTTTAAAAAAATGCAAAAAGGGCATAGGGGAAAAGGTACTGTATATAAACATTCCTGGGGTGAGGTTCAGGTAGTATGCCAGGGGCCAGACCAAATCCAGGGGTACATATGGTAGCCAACTAAAAAGGAGGGAGGAAAAAGAAAAAAAAAAGAAATGGCTAGCGGGGGAACAGGGCATTGACCCATCCAAGGGGAGGGTATTGTTTATATCTCCACAGGGAAAGAGGGACCAGACTTCAACCTGGTGCTCCAAGACATAAATGCAACATACCGGCATGGAGTAGAAAACCAATAGAGAGATCTGAGGGGCTGACCCAATCCAAGGGGAGGGTATTGTTTATATCTCCACAGGGAAAGAGGGACCAGACTTCAACCTGGTGCTCTAAGACATAAATGCAACATACCGGCATGAAGCAGGGAACCAGTAGAGAGGTCTCAGGAGCTGACCCCAATCCCAACTAGGTGGACAATGGACCCTCCTCCCAGAATAATTTACTTCAGAGGACAGCACTGAAGCTGCAGCTCAGGGAAAGGGGCACGTCTGATGAGAGCGCACGGGAGCAAAGGAAGGGGGAAGAAGAGAGAGTGAAGCACATCCTGGCCCACCAACGCTTGAGGATGAAATCCCTGCTCAGAGCAGCCAATGCACAAACAGGAAGGACCATATGGCCAGCCCCACTATGAGACACAACATCCCTCACTGAACCATAGTCCTACAAGGGACAACACTGGAGACAGTGTGAAAATTGCACCCGATCTGACCCCACCGCACCGAAGCAAAACACTAAGGGTGTGCAACAGAACAGCAAGGGAAGCAGAGCATGGAAGTCCCAAGGGAATACCAAAAATGGACTTTGGGGCCAGAGCATGGCACCCCTTCATTCTAGACAGAAAGAACACTCCTAAAGGTCAACAAACAGACCTTGAACTATTTACAGGCTTTTCTTTTATTGTCATTATTTTGTTTTCTTTTGTTGCTTTGCTTTGCTTTGTCTGGTTTTTGTGGGTATTATTATCTCTGCAGGTCTATATAGATAAGATAGGCAGGATAAATCATCTGGAGGAGAAAACAATGGGACTGATAGTTCCGAGGGAAATGGGAGAGGGGGAGGTGGGGGGAAAGGAAATGATTTTAACACACCCAGGGACAATGGAACAAAAAGTGACCTAAAATCGATGGTGAGGAGGGTGTAAGAGGCCTGGTAGGGCTTGATCAAAGGCAATGTAACCAAGAGGAATTACTGAAACCAATGAAAACTGAGCATGATAGTGGGACAAGAGGAAAGTAAAAGGAAACAGAGGAAAGAACTAGGAGGCAAAGGGCATTTATAGAAGTTGAAATACATGTACATATGTAATGTACATATGGTATGTACATATGTAAACATATTTATATATAATGATGTGGAAATACATCTATGTGCATGTATTTCTAGGTTTAGTATTAAGGTAGCAGATGGACATTGGGCCTCACTAAAGTAGTCCCTCAATGCAAGAACACTTTATTCTATTAACCTGGCTTTCCATGATGCTCACCTTCCTGACACAATCGCTGAAGACAAAGCAGGTGCATAAGCAAATGTGGTGAAGAAAGCTGATGGTGCCCAGCTATCAAAAGATATAGCATCTGGGGTCTTAAAGCCTTGAAGATAAACAAGCAGCCATCTAGCTGAGAAGCAATAAAGCCCACATGGAAGAAGCACACCAGCCTGTGTGATCACGAGGTATCAATAGGATCAGGTAACAGGCATCAAAGAACAAAAAAATCATATCATTGTGAATGAGGGGGAGTCAGAGTGGGGACCAAAGTCCATCTGTAGGCAACTGGACATCCCCTTACAGAAGGGTCACAGGGAGGAAACAGCTAGTCAAGGTGCAGTGTAGCAACAATAAAACATACAACTTTCCCCTAGTTCTTTAAATGCTTCCTCCCACCATTATCATGATCCCAATTCTACCTTACAAATCCAGGTAGACCAGAGGATAACACTGGTACAGATAAGAACTGGGAACACAGTAATCCAGGACAGATAAACCATTCAGGACCAAAATGAATGTAGCGATACCAGGAGGGGCAGGGGAAGGTGGAGTAGAAAGGAGGAACCAATCACAAGGATCTACATATAACCCCCTCCTGGGGGATGGACAAGTGGATGAAGGGAGGCATCGAACAGTGTAAGACATGACAAAATAATAATAATTTATGAATTATCAAGGGTTTGGGGTGGCGGGGGAAGGCAGGGATAAAACTGAGGAGCTGATACCAAGGACTCAAGTAGAAAGAAAATGTTTTGAGAATGATGATTGCAACAAATGTGCTTGACACAATAGATGTATGTATGGATTGTGAAGAGTTGTATCAGCCCCCAATAAATTTTTTTTTTAATTTTGAGATTTATGGAGCTTATTTATATAGATCCCCTGTGCTTTGTCTCTGAACTTGTTTGATGTCTACTTCTGTGGTTTCACATACCCTAGGTTTTGTGGCAACCCAACATAGACATTTCTAGCTCAAAGATTTCTCTGAGCTCAAACTTATCTTCCCACGTACTATACCTCTTGAATATCTCAACGTTTTTCTAAGTTTAAAGTTAAACTCTGACTTTTAAAGTGCCTTCTCACACACACAAAAATATCTTCCAATCTTTTTCTCCAAAGAAAATGACCTCAGCATTTACCTAGTGGCCAAATAGCCAGAAATACTGTGAATTTTCCCCCTTATGATCTTTTCATAGCTCATCCATTTTACTTCACATCACACCCTGTTCCTAAGAGCTGCTCTGAAGCCATTCACTTTGTTCCCACTCCAATGCCGTCGTCTGACCCCTTCTTCCTCCCCAGCCTCTCATCTTAAATTTGTTGTCGTTAAATTGAGAATGAACTCTAAATCTGTTAACAGTTGACAAGACGTTGCATAATCTTTCACTTCCTTTCCTTCCACTCCCACATCCTGGCCCTTCCTGTTATTCTCAAGCCCTTTTGTCCACCTTCTTTTTTCCCACTTCTTAGAACCTGCTCATCTGTTTCCATCTTTAGAAACTTCATCTGTTGTTTTTTAGGGTTGTTGTTTTTTTTAAGATTCATTTACTGGCTTGTGATTATTTGGATGTCTGGGTATCCTTCCAAATTATCAAACTCACTGCCATTGAGTTGATTCAAGCTCATATCAACCCTATGAGACAGAGTAGAGCAGTCCATTCAAATCTCCAAGATTTTCCACTTTTAACTGAGTAGACAGCCTTGTTTTCTCCCATGGAGCCAATGAGGGGTTTGAACAGCTGATCTGGTGATTAGCATTTCAATGTGTGGCCCACTCCAGCACCAGAACCTTCTATACCAACTTTAATTCTTCTTCACACAGGCCTGCCTGGAATGTCCTGAATCAGACTTCATGTTAGTCTGTGTATTTGTCAAGGTGTACAAGTGGAAGGAAAAGTGGTTATTCATAACTTTACAAACCAATGTATTTGTACAACTGTTTGCACTGCTGCCAAGTTTAAAAAATAATGACTGGTCAATTTTTTTTTTTGCAATCTCCTATCTGAATTCCCTGCTTCCATATGGCGAAATATGCTACTCAAAGAAATATTTCTTTTGATAAAGAGTGCATGCCGGTGTATATTTATAAGAAAATGTGTATTTATTAGAAACTATGTTTATTAGAAGATATTCAACTCCAAATCAATGTTAAATTGTCTTCCAAATAGCTATTCCAGCCCACAGTAACACCAGAGGCTTATGTTTGTTTTCTACCTTCACCCACTCTTAAGATTAACAAAATAAGTTTTGAAAAGTTATGTTTCTTTGAAAATGTTTATTGGCTATGCTTACCTTGATCAAATATTTTATCTCTGCAGTATTTGTGGTTCTCTCTCCTTTTTCTAAGGTTACTTTTTTTTTAATATTCTTCCCTTTTTTTTCCTTCACAATTATTGCCTGCCAGAAGCTTTTGAGTTGATGAATCTTTCCTACAACCAACCTTGGCTTTCTTGAACCCTTCTGTTATCATATTTATTTTCTAATTATTTTATTTCTATTCTTCTCTGCATTTTTCTGTTTTTCCCAAATCTAACCTCTTCATATGAATGCTTAGTTAATTAAATGAACTTATTTCTTTAAAAATGTATAAAATTATAAGCTTTATCCTGTAAGTGCCTCTGGGTTATCACTTACAAATTTCATAATTAATATATCTTTGCATTTAGCTACAGACAAGAGAGTGTGTCATAAAAGATTGCTATAAAATCATAGACTCTTTACTAAAGCAAAATATTACAATATGAAGCTATTTCTTCTCTAAATACTCTCCGGGTAGATCTATACACTTATGAAGGCAATGTTGCCATCTGTCAAACTTTTCCCTGAAGAATTCTGCACTCTTCAATTTACACCAAATCAAAATGGCAGTTTTTGCATCCTTGCAGGACTGAAATCATGTTTCTTTTTTACTTCTTTGATTTTAGAAAAGAAAAATAAGTGCTTTTCTGGTAAATCATTTTATTGGGGGCTATTACATCTCTTATAGCATTGCGTACATCAATTGTATCAAGCATATTTGTACATGTGTTGCCATCATCATTTTCTAAACATCTACTTTCTGTTTAATCCCTTGGTATCAGCTCTTTTTTTCCTTCCCTCCTTCCCTACCTCATGACTTCTTGATAACTTATAAATTATTATGGTTTTCATATTTACACTGACTGCTATTTCCTTTCACTGACATTTCTGTTGTTCAACCCCCTGGGGTGGGGGGTGGGTGTGTTATGAGTCAATCATTGTGATCAGTTCCCCCTTCCTTCCCACCTCCCCCACCTTTCCCCTACCCTCCTGGTATCGCTATTCCCATTTCTGTTCCTGAGGGGTTTATCTGACCTGGATTGCATATGTTGTGAGCTTTTCTCTCTACCAGTGTACATGCTCTGCTCTAGGTGGAACTGAAAGGCAGGACTGAGTCATGACAGTGGGGGATGAGGAAGCCTCAAAGAACCAGAGGAATATTGTGTTTCCTTGGTGCTATCCTGCATGCTGGTTGACCCATCCTTTCCTTGTGACGCTTCTGTGAGGGGATGTCCTATTGTCTACAGATGGGTTTGGGGTGTCTGCTCTGACACGCCTCATTCTCAACAGTATGATTTTTGTTGTGGTGGTTGTGGTTCTTCTGATGTCTAATACCTGATCCCATCAACACCTCATGATCATGCAGGCTGGTATGCTTCTTCCAGGTGAGCTTGCTCCTTCTTTGCAGGTGTCCACTTGTTTAACTTCAAGCCTTTAAGATTCCAGACACAATATCTTTCGACAGCCAAGCACCATCAGCTTTCTTTCCTGCAGTTGCTTATGCACCCATTTTGTCTTCAGTGATCATGTCAGGAGAGTGAGCATCACAGAATGCCAGGTTGTTAGAACAAAGTGTTCTTGCATTGAGGGAGGGCTTGAGCAGAGACCCAAAGTCTGTCCACCTCCTGTGATAGGTAGGTTTATTGTGCCAACCTGGCCAATAGGAACATGTGGGATTCATAAGATCAGAGTTTGACTGGAGAGCAAAGAGATAAATGGGGTGGCAAGGCCCGCCCCTCTCTCTGCTCTCTGGTGATTGGACCAGCATGGTGCTGCTTTAGCTAGTTTCTCTGCCTCAACTTGTGAGCAACACTACCTGTGGAACAGCCAACCCATGGATCGTGTTGCTAGAACCTGAGATTCCTTTGAGTCCTACTTTGCCACACTGCTGGTGTCTACATCACTTGAGCTTGAGACTGGCGGATCCTCTTGCCTTGTATTGCTTGCATTCAATATCTCATCCAAGCCTGCTTCGCTAAGCTCCTGAACTGCTGATGGTGACCAGTCCTGCTGTTTCCTGCCTGTGGGTGGACTGCCTGCATTGCCCGAGGGAAGACTCAGCTGTCTGCTTCCTTGCCCTTGGGCCCACCAGCCCAGTCCAAATTGAATAACTTCCAGTATATTAACTGCTCCGGGGAAGTGAGTTGAACTTAGCCCTCTGTACAGCTGTGTGGACTAATTGGTTGTTATATTCTTCCGTGCTGTATAAATCTATACTTAAGTGTCCTGGTTTTGTTTCTCTAGAGAACCCTGCCTAACACTGTTCCTCAATGCATTGCCTAGATTTAGGTGTGTTCGATGGTATCTCATGGTTTGACTTGCATTGCCCAGATGGATAGTGAACAAGAGAATTTCCTCATGTGCTTGCTAGCCATTTAGGTGTCATTCTTTGTAAATTGTCTGTTCAAGTCCCTTGCCCACCTTCTAAGAATGTTATTTGTTTTTTTCTTGTAGGCTCTTAGTATTTTGTAGATCTTAGTAATTAGTCCTTTGTCTGTCATTGTTAAATACCTTTTCCCAATCTGTGGTCTCTCCTGTTACTCTTTTACTGAAATCTTTCATTGTACACAAGTGTTTAATTTTTAGTAGGTTCCGTTAACCTACTTCATCCTAAACTGTGTGTGCTTCCTTTGTTATATCTGGTAACCAATAAATGTCCTGCCCTAAGGCCCTTATATTAGGCCCATTTTTCTCACTGATGATCCTGATAGTTTTGGCTGTTACATTTAGGTCTTTGATCAACCTTGAGTTCATTTTTGAGCAATGGGAGAAGTATGAGTCTTATTTCATTCTTTTGCAGGTGGATATCCATTTTTCCCAGCACCATTTACTGAAGACGTCATCCCCTTCAAACGTCTTGGGCCTTTGTCAAAAATCATTTGTATGTAGTCAGATGTTTTTATTTCTGGGCTTTGTGTCCCATTCATTAGTATATGTATCTATCATTTCACTAGTACCAGGCTGTTTTGACAATTGTGGCTATGTGGTAGGTTTTGAAGTCAGATAATGCAAGACTACTTTGTTCTTCTTTTTGAGAGTTTTTGTTTTGTTTTGCTTATCCTGGGCTTCTTCCCTTTCCATATGAAGTTGTTAAATAATTTTTCCTTCTCTTTAAAAATGATGTTGAGATTTGGGATTCACCAGTTTTATTATAGGTGTGGATCCTTCAAATGGATTTTGGAATCCCATTGTCATCCAGAGCCTTCTACAAACCAGATAGTCACAATTTAAACTCATGTCATTCCTCCTTTAGAATTAGATTATATTTCTTATACTTCTTTCATCACACAGGCTGGTATGTTTCTTCCATGTGGACTTTGTTGATGCCTCACTTAGATAGCTGCTTGTTTGTAAAAAGCTTTTAAGATAGCAGATGCTATTTTTTTCTGATATCTGGACACATCTAGTTTCTTCATAACACTTTACTATAGGATCCATATCTTCAGTGATCTCTGCATGAGGGTGAGCATCAAACAAGACCATTCCATTAAAAAATATTCTTAGATTGAGGCTAGAATTAAGTGGAAGGCCAAAATCCATTCATTCATTGATGGTTTTTATATGCCTCTGGTTCATCTTAAAGACATTATTTTAGAAAATATTATCAATCACCCCTGGGGATCACTTCCATTGTCATTAAATCAATGCTTACTTACAGCAATCCTATATGACCGGGTGGATCTGTCCCCTGTGAGTCTCTGAGTTTGTAAATCTTCACGGGAGTAGAAAGCATTGTCTTTTCCTTGAAGAACTGACTAGCAATTTCAAACTGCTAACTTTGTGGTTAGCCAATCTAATACATAACCATTAGGCATTGGGCTCATTAATTTAGCCATTCACATAGCATTTAAAACACTATTGAGAAAAGGAAATTATACAAGTATAGACCAGCTATAAACTGAAATACATGAATTGTAGACTTATTCATATTAAACTCTTAATTGACTGGACAATACAAAAACAAAGGGGGTTGGTGATAGGGCAAATCTCCCAATCATATTCATTCACAAAAGCAGAACCATGCCTATCAGATTAATACATGTCATAATAAAGCTTGGAGGGTATTGCAATCCTAAGTATACGGTAGTTCCAGGCTACCATTCATTGAGCACCCTCAAGGCAAGAGATTTGAACAAAAGTCTAACTATCAGTTTGTTCCTTTGGACTGTTATTTATCTGCTGCTTCTTTTGCCTGTCTTAATTTTCATGTTTTTCCCCAACAAATATTCAATAATTTTCTTGGCGCATATTTTAAACTGTCTTTACTGGAATTCTGATACATAAAAATTATTCATCCTAATGATGTTCCACATAAATATTAGCATTCCTCATCTCTCTCCTTCCTCCTCCATTTTTTTGGTTCATTTTTTCTGTGTGTCCTCTAGTAGAGTAGGATTAAAATATTTTCCTTGATTTCAGTAATGTTTCATTCATTCAATCTTACTCTTTTGACATTTCAATGAATTATCTATTTCTGAAATGTTAGTGCTATTAATCTAGATTTGTTTTTGCATATTTTTAAATTTTCCATTTATTTTGTCATTTTGTATAATTTTCCTTTAGTTTTAACTTGATTTCGTTGATTTTGTCTTGAATTTCTTGTTATTGTCTTTTTTTTTTCCTTTAATCTAGTGAAGGCATCTAATTAAAGCCTTTAAATTCCTTTCAGGTAATTCCAGTAGCATTTTTTTCCCCTTTCAAAGACTGCTATCTTATCTGTTAATTGTGTGGTTTGAAGTTTTCTGTTTTCTCCAAAGTAGTGCTGTGCTCATGTATTACTTTGTTAAATTTATGTTACTTTTGTTCACTGTGAATTTTTAAAATTTGCCGTGTGTTCATATATCCAGGAAATGGGTGCTACTCTGCTTGCTACTTTGGTAGCATTAGGGTGCTCACCATCTATCTCCCAATAAATTAGGTAGTGGTTCAGAATAGGGTATAAGTCAATGATTACTGGTCTTGCAGAGTATCTGTAAGAAGGACTGAGCAGGTATTGTTCATAATCTGTTAATGATCCCATGCTGGATAGGATGGTGGTACCCAGGAACAGGTGTGGTGTAGATGTCTGTGTATGATCACTGGTTCTTATTATCTGGGAAATTTTGTTTAAGATGGGAATAATGGTAAATGAGATTACTGATAGCATATTGCACATCATACACCTATTAAAGGTATTAAAATAGAACTGAGAGATTCAGTCTACAGTGCATGTCACCAAAATCAAATCTATTTCATAAGATGATGGAGGTGGAAGAGAATGACACAACATTGCTAACAAACAATCCAACATATTTTATTGTAAAATGCTAAATAATGAGTCCAAAGAAGGAAGGCAAAATGTGAATTTGAGGGTGGAGAGAAAACAGTGGAACACTGAAGAAATGTGTTTGCAAGTGTGGAAGATCTAATCAATGGAAAATGAATATGCTTTGCCCAGAGATAAAGTGGCGGCACCACTAGAACACAGAACTCATAAAAGATATATTCATAAAACTCCACTTTAAGTTTCACGACAAGGAAGAAAGATCCTCCCACATACACATTGAAATCGTCTTCTTTCCTTTACTCATCAGTTAAAGCTAAATTTATTGATTGAATCATTGGTTTCAGTCCAATTTATTGATTAGACAAGAATCAGTGTGAAGGTTATATTTTTGTCCTGTTCTTATTTTAAAAGATTAATGATTTTATTGGACAGTTCATTGGTTAGTAGTTGAAATTTACCAGAAAACAGCATCATATTTATGGCAAGAGTTAAATGTCTTTGATGAAAGAGAAGTTTATGAAACAACCAAATGTATTGGGCAGTAATAAGATATGAAGCACATTGCCACATGGGAAGAGCTGGAGGAAATTATGCTAAGTGAAGTAAGCCAAGCACAAAAGGAAAAGTACAACATGAGTCCGCTGAGGTAAGCTTAAAAAAATGCAAAAGGGCCGTTGGGTGAGGACCAGGTAGTATGGCAGGGGCCAGACCAAATCCAGTGACACATATGGTAGCCAATTAAATACCCTCAACTATGTACCCCAAATGGGGTTAGGAAGTGATAAAAGGCGGAGACACAGAGACCACGAGCTCTCTACCCTCAGTTCTGGCACTCCTCGTTGGGTTACAAGGTCCCTCCTTTCTAGCCATTTTCCATGTAGTTTTTCCGCCCTCCCCAGAAGTGGCCATTTTTGGTCGGGAACTCTTGAGTGGACCTCTTGTGTTGCATGCTTTCCAGGGATACCGTGTACTAGCCAATAGCGTATTACTTGAAATTTACTTTTCCCTCATAAACTTTGCTTGGACTTAACAAAAGTGCTTCTGTAATGTGAATTCTTTTAATGTTGGGAAGGAAGAACTTGGGAAAACCATCCCCCAAACCTAATATATATATAAATATTTATAATACATATATGTTTACATATTTACTGTGTTTATTTATATATTTATATACATATTGTGTATGGGTATTCTTCTTGTTGGTATATCTCTGTATAGATATATATCTCACTACCATCAAGTAAATTCAGACTCATAGCAACCCCACAGGACAAAGCAGAACTTCCCTTCTGGGTTTTTGAGAATGTAACTCTATGGGAATTGAAAGCCTCATCTTTCCCCCACAGAGAAGCTGTTGAGTTTAAACTGCTGATCTTGTGCTTAGCATACCAGTGCATAATTTGATAACAACAACACAAATGGCTCATACAGTTGCAGGGGTGGTTTAGTCCGAGGTAGTTCCGGTATGGAGGTCAGTTATTAAGGTGGAGGCTTTTCCTGACTCACACAGCAGCTGTTGCTGATGAACCAGAAAGGAGGATGAACTAGGGAACAAGAAGGCCACAGATTGGTGGAGGCATAGGTGGATGAATGTATGGCCAACAAATAAGACTTGTGGCTGCAGAGTCACATGAATTCAAGGTCAGCAATCAAATGGCAGATAATAGGGTGAAGGAGGCCTCAGCCACTATACTGTGAGAATTCTTGCCCAGCCAAGACCTAATTATCACAGTGTCTCAACTCGAAGATAATATCAGTAAAGAGAAAGAAATTCTGAAAAATAACCAATAGAAATTCTGGACCTAAAAATTACAGTAACTGAAATGAAAATTCACTAGAGCATTTCCAAGTATATAGAAGAAAGCATTAGAAAACACAAAGACAGGCCACTGAAATTACCGGTGTGAGAGGCAGAGGAAAATAAAAATAGAAAAAGCCCCAAAAAACCCAAAACGGTTTGCGGCTGGGCCACCTTTAAGTGTACCAGCATACAGAAGTGAAAATCAACCTGAGTTGATTCTGACTCATGTTGTTGTGGTTTGTTGTTAGATTCAGACTCATAGCAGCCTGATGTACAACAGAAGGAAACATTGCCTGGTCCTGTGTCGTACTCACAATCTTTCTTATACTTGAGCTCATCGATGCAGTCACTGTGTCGATCCAACTTTCACTTATGTAGGAGATGATTGAAAATCACCTGCCTTGGGTCAGGCATACTTTATTCATCAAAGTGACATCGTTGCCCTTCAACACTCTGAAGAGCTCTAGGTCTTGTGCTCTTGTACAATAGATTCACCCAAAGCAATGCATCATTTGATTTCTTGACTGTGGTTTCCATGAGCATTGATTGTGAAGCCAAGCAAAACAAAATCCTTGACATCAATCTTTTCTCCGATTACCATGATGTTACCTTTTGGTCCCGTTGTGAGGATTTCATACTGAAGGCTGCAGTCCTTGATTTTCATCAGCAAGTATTTCAAGTTCTCCACATTTTCCGTAGGTAACTCTCAGAGCAACCACCCCATACTGTAATTCTTCATTGAAGACAGCCTTATTTTTCTCCCTCAGATGGACTGGGCTATAATGGAAATCCCAGTAGGCTATGAAGAAGAGGGGTGAAAATTCAGCAGGAGTGTTGAAAGAAATAGTGACCAAAAGCTTCCCACATTTGGTAAAAGACACAAATGTATGCACTCAAGAAGATCGACAGTTTCCAAATTATGCAAACATGAAAAGATTCTTAAGGCTAAATTAAGTCTATTTCTCTGGTTTTCCCTTATTCTTTAACTATTAAAGTAGTATGATTGATACCAAATGTATTATTAATATAAATGCAAATATGAACACTGAAGACTCATGGCAATTTTTGTTTATTAGGTGGTAATTACATATTCAAAATACTCTAATATTTCTTGGATTGTTATTAAAGTAAACACACAATGCTATTATTTTTACACAATTCACAGGCTGCTAGAAGTATACATTCTCAGTAACTCTCATTTCAAAGACTACAGTATTAGAAATATTTAACTGAATCTTGAGTGGTGAAAAAAATTTTGAATCATCATTTTCTAATAGGGAGAATATATGAAGGGATTTACTTTTTATTGTTGCAATAACTCAATAATTGCATTAAAATAATATTACACAATTAATCCAGATGCGATTAATCCTAGGAATGCAAGAATATTTCAGTATTAGGAGGTTGGTTAATATCATTAATGAGAATTATAAATAAATGTAGAAAATTTCATTTTCTCAATACCAATGAATACAATTCAGTACTTACTCCAGATGAGAGCACTTCATATGCTAGGACTAGAAGGATGATACTTTAACATAATAAATAATGTATATCGGGAATATGAAAAAACTAATCAAAACGACTTTATTATAGAAATATAAAAATAACTAGTTAGAAAATACAACAGAACACAGATCTGATCAAGGAAACCTGTCACGAATGGATGACCTCATTAGCAAGGTAAACATGAATTTAGTTGTGTTTACTTACTAATCTATAGTGAACAACTTCACATGGTTTTCACTACAATGTAGGCTTGAGTATACTTGTGTTGACTTCTTAATCTGTAGCAAATCAATGTGAAGCTGTGTCAGGGGAGCCAGCCCCTAACAAATTATCACAGGCCTGGCAGGTGCCATGGTACAGCGATAATAAGTAAAGACTATAGTAAAGTCATAGAGAATAAGAGAAATAGAAGAGAGAATGAAATAAAGGAGTCAGACACATCTCATGGTAGCATGCTCACCTCAGCCCTGCTTGGTGGTTCCATGTGAGGATGTGGAAGGTGGGAATTGCAGGAGCGAGCAAGAGTGATTTATTACTAACCAAGACTTATATATCTTTTGGGAAGGCATGCAAGTCCCCTAATTACAGGTAAAAACATATGTCACTGGAAGGGGTTGTACTATAGGTAATACAGTAATGAGGGGCATGATTTAAGGGTATATATGCGCAATAGGAAGGGGATGGATTGGGGGCACACATGGCAAGCTGGGAGGATCCTAGATTCAGGGAAGCAGCCTAACTTTGGATGTCACTGAGCAGGTCTGACCTGTTCTCTGGCTCTCCATGGAAACAATTATCAGTAGGGTGTGAGCCCCACCTACAGTGGATGAGACTGATGGCTGAATGCTTTCAGGGAGAATATCTCTGAGCATCGGATCTCCCACCACGTGCTGGCAAATAGCCTCTAATGTTTGGTACATCTTTGCAGGAGACAAAGCTGGGGGAAAGTCTTTTTACATCCCACAAAGTTGTTCAATCCAAAGCAACCAATGTGATTTGCTAATTTAAGACAAGTAGTATTTACTAATCTTTACCAAATGAATGTGAACTTGGTTCAATCCAGATTAGTAAACTAGCACAAGTAAATCGATGCTTACATTGCTTCCTGGATACTCTATCCCATCAGGGATAGTACAATTGATAAGGGGCTTTAAATCTGTTGGAAAGTGTTGTGGCATTAGGATAGATGCCAGTCATATACATAAACATTTAGTGTGATGGAAAAAAATGTGAAATTATTCACTACAGATTAGTAAACTAGTACAATTTTTTGTTTTCTTGCTTATTGTGTAATTTAACCTGGGAGTCTACACACGGAGCGAGTACACAGGTTATAAATGTCTGATTTAAGGACAATTTGTTCTTGCCCTTTAATATTGTGAAAATATACCAACTATGACTGGTAAATGATTGAGCCAGCCCCTACTTGAAATAAATTCTTCGTCTTAATCACCTTCACTTGTTGCACGTGTAGCTTTAGAATCATTGGAAAGGCTCTGAGCCTTTTCTTGCCTTTTCTTCTAAGATATATGGATATAAGACCATATTCACCTGCTCTGACTTATCTGTCATCTACAAATTCAATGTCCAGACACATTTAAGGACTGACTGTTTACATAACACAAACACTTGGGAATAAATTTCCCAAAGACTATGAACAGATAGAAACATTATTTTACTTACAGAAGAATATTTGAGTGTGTGCTGCTACGTGCGATGTTTAATGAAGCCACAAGTAGAAGGGTGGATAGTCTAACTTTACTAGACGAGACGTAAATATGATGATTATCAAGATGAATGACAAGGAAGTTCCGTCGACAAACATATGATCATGTTATACTAATTAAAACTGTTAGCCTGGATATAAGAATAAGTCTTGGTGGTGCATTGGTTAAAGTGTTTGGCTGCAACTTGAAAGAAAGACCGTTTGGACCCATTCGTCTCTCAACAGGAAAAATAAATAAAATGTGGCAGTCAACTTTTGTAAAAACTACAGAGTGGAAAACCAGATAGGGTAGTTTTACCCTATCCTCTGTGGTTGCTGTGAATCAGAATCTAACCTAACTCTCTGCCATTGAGTTGATTCCAATACACAGTGATTCCACAGGCCACGTTAGAATTGCCCCTGTGGGTTTCTGAGCCTGTAACTCTTCCTGAAGTAGAAAGTCTGCTCTCTCTTCTGTGGAATGACCGTTGGTTCTGAACTGCTGACCTTGTGGTTAGCAATCCAGTGCATGGCCACTCGATCACCAGGGCTCATTAAGTCAGAATCTACTCGATGGCAATTGGTTTGGTTTGGTTTAGCTTTTGATACAAGAAGAAAATAGAAGTTGATTAATGTGACAGAAGAAAATATCCAGAAATTGATTCCAATAAGCTTTTACTTACTGGTTGACAGAAGCATTGCTTTAAATAAATTTAAAAAGTAATAATTGGTTAATGCAAGGCCTTAAAAATTGGTTAATTTTTAGAAGTTCATATACCACAGTGAAGTCTAAATGCCCCATGGAGTTACATACAAGAAATTAAATATTAAATGGGTAGGAAATTTCAAGTGAAAATTTATATACATCTATAAATGAAGTGCCTTTTTGACTATAACTGAAAAGCAGGAACCATTTAAACATAAACTGAATATTTATAAATAATATATTCCATACAGAAATAGTAATCATAATCTAAGAAATATTTTTAAATAGTCTGTACTTATAGACTATAAGTACAAATCTATAAATATAGGCTATTTATATATTATAATAGTCTATATGTAATTGGATAAAGCACAATGTTTTCTTAATAAATTGATCTTACAAATCAATAAGAGAAAGAAATTGTCAAAAAAGAAATTTTATAGTGATAATAAATAGTAGCTCAAAATTATTTAAAATATATGTTAAGAGTATAATTTTGAAGGTCAATTTTAATTTTATTTAAATAATATTTAAATAATAACAGAACTTATTATAAAATTGTCAGGGGTTTGCCTCTCTGCTTAAACCACTGTCTATATTCAGTACTTAAAAGAATGAGACACATAGCATGCAATATATAAATACTAATTGACTAAAAGAAATCATTATACACTAATATCTGTGATAACTACAAACTGGAAGACAGAAAGTTGTCAGAGAAAGAAAAGTAAAATTATTCCCACTAACTTGAGAGAGATTAAAGTGGGACAATGCCACTCAGCAGAGAAATAATATGAAACCTTCCTAAGGATGAGCAGAATATAAATTAGAAACCAGTATTTTATCTTAAGATCATTAATATCTGTTAAAGATAGAAAGGTAAGATCCAGTAAGGTAAGGCAGGTCCATTCAGTTCTGCCTATCACAAGGTTCATTGCGTTAGATTCTGATATGGATTTGGGTAAGCAATAACTTTTGTATTTTTGTAGGGAGGATAAATCATTACATAATTCCTGAAGGCTTAAGAGTGAAAAATGTGAATCTAATTAAAAATGTTATTTCCACAAAAAGCATTCTAAGATAGTAACCCAAGGCACCTGGTGTAAGCCAAAATCATGTTCAATATGGGGTTGTTCTTAATACACATTAAGTAATGATTACCAAAGAAAATAATGATTTATTCATACAATAAATCACTGTGTAGCTATTAATGATCTTAAGATAAAATACTGGTTTCCAATTTATATTCTGCTCATCCTTCGGAAGGTTTCATATTATTTCTCTGCTCTATCAGAGATCTAATTTTGAGGACTCTAGTCCCGTTATCACCTTCAAAGAGCACAACTCTACTTTAATATTTAATATTTACTTAATGTGAGATTTCCTATTCAAAACACTTTGAACATCAATCATATCTCTAGTTCACACGATAAGCAAAAAAATCCATTTCACCTGGATCACAGACTTAAATGAGCAAGGCAAAACTTAATGAAAATGCTGAGTATTGTTCTCAGTCATCCTGGTCATATGCCAGAGCAAAGTGGAAAACACTGAGACAGAGCAAACAGAATCTGACAGCAGTTTTACCTTGTAAACAAAATTTAATTTGGACAACTGTGTGGGATATTTTATTTTGTTGGAACATTTCTTGTGAAAAATAAGAAAGTATGAAGCACATTCTCTTATATGCCGAATCCTTCATATATTCATTCAACAAACATTTGTTAAGCAACAATATGTGACTGGCACCCCTCTCTGGACTGGGAAGAGGGCAGTGAACATACTTGCCACACAGCGCTTCATCACTCTATCACATGCAAAAGACATCTCTCCCTCGCTTCCCTTTCCAACCTCATCCCATGATGCTATCTAGCTCAGGATCAGGTCTAGGATCTCATCCTCTAAATCAGAAATAGATGTGGCTATAGAATCCTCAGGATAGTTTCTCAAGCAAAGGTCCTTGAAATCTCTTATGGATGCGAACAATCGTGAATTATAGAGAAAAAATATCTGCCTTCACACAAAGCAAACATTTAATGATAAAATTGGCCTAGGATAATCAATATACAAAATGCCATTCGAAAATAGAGGGGTAAGGAATGAGACTGATACATAGTAATTCTGAAATTCAGCCTGCCACACGTGTCCACTTTGGGGATTACTCCTAAATTGCTACTAAATTCTGTTCTTTGTGAGGGAGTCTCTGGGACTTTTAGCTTCACTCTCTGAGCTCTTTTAAGAGTTACTTTTCCTTTTCTATAAGAAACCTGAGTTTAAAGTGAGTAACCTTCTTAATTTACTTGCTACAATAAAATGCCTCTTAAACAACTCTCGCTGACTGCTGATGGGTTTGTAAATATATTCAAACACTGTGGAAGGTGATACAGCACTACCTAAAAGAACGGAGACTAGAAATCCCATACGACTCAGCAAGACCTCTGCTGGCAGTATGCCCCAAATCAATTGGAGACAAAACATGATCAGGTGTATGACCCATGTTCATCGCAGTTCAGTTAAAAAACGTTAAGAACCTGGAAAGAGCCCAAATGCCCCTCATAGAAGAGTGGATAATGAAAATCTGGTACAAACACACAATGGAATACTGTACATCCCTAAAAAACAGTGATAGAACCTCAAAACACTTCATGACATGGATGGACCTGGAAGCCATTGTGTTGAGTGAAGTTAGTCAATTACAAGAGGGCAAATACTATCAGAGAACACTACTCTAAGGATAAATACTAACCCAAAGGCAGGCTTCTGTTCTCGTCAGTAATATATATTTTAATCCATTGTCCCAAGCAATGAGGTGGTATGTCTTCTTAAAGGTCACCATCCATAGATCACTCCCTTATATGTACATCTTAATAATCACTTCCACAGAGGAGATTTCACCTCACTTGGGATCATGTTCTCGTTTGGGGGGTGGCAGAGGGGGAAGAAGGAGAATGCCAAACAGTTCCTGCCATATAACATTGTTCTGTTCTATGGTTGCTCCAAAACGACAGACATTCCTTCATGGAAACTATGAAAACCTTCATGAAAATTCAAGTCCAGACGACAGGAGAGAAGGTAGGTCTGTCTTTGAGAAGGTAGTTATACCTCTGTTGGTGGGCAAACCAGGTGAGGAAACCTGCCGTTGGGAAAAATGCTTAGCATCATTTGTATAGGCCCTGAAGAGGAAATGACCCCCAGAATTATATTCCTAATGGGGCACTTTTGACCTAGTTTCTACCTGGCACTCAGTGACCCAGGCCTTGTGGTGTACACAATGAGGACTTTATACTCTGTCCTTTCAGGATGCGTGGTATATCCTTCATAGGCCACATGGCAAGGATCCAATCTGGAAACCTCCCTAAGCTAATTTGGCTTTACTTTAAACTCAACAATAGCAGATGGAGAGAACCGAAGCATTCCCTTGGACGTAAGGCAAAAATAGCCTGGTGTGAGATGGATCAAAGAACTGCTATCCTGATGTTATGGATTTGGAGATGATTGGACTTTGGTTTGGAACTTTTTCTTTGGGGTGTCCAAATGAATGGCTAGTCAGAATGATCGCATTTTATGTTATTTTATGACACGTCTAACAGAAATTTGTGATTGACCATTATTGAAAGTTTGTCCTATCTCCAATCCTCATTGTTTGCTCCACCACTTGTCAGTTTATCATACTGCGATGATTTGTGTATTGCTGTGATTCTGGACACTACGTGACTGGTATTTCAAATGCCAGTAGTCACCTACAGTGAACAGATAGCAGCAGAGCTTCCAGACTAAGAACAGACTATGAAAAGGAATCGGCCGCCTGTTTCAGAGGAAGTCACTACTGAAATCCTTAGGCATAGCATGGGAACATTGTCAGACACTAAAGATTTAATGAATGGAAGCAGAACATTGTGGGAGATGGTGCTGGAGGAGAAGCCTCTTGGGTCAGAGGCACTCAAAATGTGATGGAGGAGCTGTGGCTTTCTCGAGGTTTGGTGGCATGAATGGAGTAGAGCTTGTGGGAGTAAAACCTTCAGTAGATTCACTTACTGTGGGGCACAGTTCAAAATGAAAAGAAACAGCTACAAAACCAGACAAACAGAACTTGAAATGTACAAAGTATGAAGCTAGGAAAATGATAAGTCATCAAAGATGACATGGAACACGTCAAAATTGATATCCTATGCATTAGTGAGCTGAAATGGACTGGTAATGATCATTTTGAATCAGAAAATCATATGGTTTACCATGCTGGAAAAGACACAACCAAGTGCAATGGTATTGCATTCTTGCTGAATGGGATATTTCAAGATCGATCTTGAAATGCAATGCTATCTATGGTGGAGTATATCTATCTGCATTCAAGGCAATCCAATCATTATGACTATTATTCAAATTTATGCACCAGCCACTAAAGCCAATGATGAAGAAATTGAAGAATTCTATCAACATGTTCAATCTAAAATTGAACAAATATACTAACAAGCTGCATTGATAATTATTGATGATATCGGAACTCAAAAATTGGAAACAAAGAGGAAGGAACAGCAGTTGGAAAATATGGTGTTGGTGACAGAAACAAACTAAGCTGGAGATCATATGGTAGACTTTTCAAGGTCAACGGCTTCATAGCAAATACCTTTGTTTCAACAACACAGACAATGACTGTATTCATAGATTTCTCTAGATGGAATATACAGATGGACTACACCTGTAGGCGATTCTATAGAGAAACTCAGTATAAGCAGCTAAAATGAGTCCAGCAGCTGACTGGGGAACAGAACATCAATTACTCATGTGTAAGTTCAGGTTGAAACTAAAGAAAATTAAAACAAGTCCACAAGCGTCAAACTAAACATTTAGCCTCTCCCACCTAGATCCCTAATGCATCACAAGAACAAAATTGCTGCATTGAATCCTAATGACAGAAGGCCTGGTGAGTTGAATGACATTAGAACACCACACATAAAGAGAGCAAAAGGTCATTTAAAAGGCAGTAAAGAAAGAAAAGATCAGCCTGGATGTCACAAGAGAGTCTAGAACTTGCTCTTAATGATAGAGTACAAGTTAGAGCTAAGGTACATGGAAGACATGATAAAGTCAAAAAGCTAAAGAGACTATTTCAAAGGGCAGCTCACGAAGGCAAACAAACTATTATAATGAAATATGCAGAGACCTAGATCAGAAACCAAAAGGGAAGAACATACACAGCATATCTTAAAGTGAAAGTATGAAAAAATGCAAGCGCTGCATTGTAATATTGACAAGTTCTATGGGCTAAAGAATGAGTGATGCAGGGAGCATCAAAAGAAAACAGAAAGAATACACAGAATCACTATGCTAAAAATAATGTCAAAATCCAACCATTTCAGCAGGGAGCATATGAGCAAGAAACAATGGTCCTAGCGAAAAAAGTTCAAGCTGCACTGAAAGCATTTGCCAAAAACAAGGCTCCAGGAATTGATAGAACACCAGGAATTGACAGAATACCAAGCTGATGAAACATTGGAAACACTAAGCCATCTATAACAGGAATTTAGAAGACAGCTACTTGGGCAACTGACTGGAAGAGATCCATATTTGTACCCATTCCAAAGAAAGGGTACCCAACAGAATGCCCAAATTGTAGAAAAATATCATTAGTGTCACATACAAGTGAGTTTTTGCTCTTCATACAACAACAGTTGCAGAAGTACATTGACAGGTTGCTGCCAGAGATTCAGGGTAGACTCAGAAGAGGACATGAACTAAGGGCTATTGTGGTTGATGTCAGACACATCTTGGCTGAGAACCTAGAATGCTAGAAAGATGTTTGCATGTGTGTGTGTGTGTGTGTGTGTGTGTGTGTGACTATGCCAAGCATTCGAAGTTATGGGGACATGAACTAAGGGCTATTGTGGTTGATGTCAGACACATCTTGGCTGAGAACCTAGAATGCTAGAAAGATGTTTGCGTGTGTGTGTGTGTGTGTGTGTGTGTGTGTGTGTGTGTGTGTGTTACTATGCCAAGCATTCGAAGTTATGGACCACAACAAACTGGGTTTGTTGGGTTACCTTTAGAAGAATGGAAATTCCAGAACACTTCCTAGTGTTCATTCAGAACTTGGACATGAATCAAGATGCCCTGGACCAAGGATGTGAATAGCCTTGCTAACATGCAGACTGCATCGGAAAGTAGATTGTTGCAGATGCAGCTAGGTTAAAATTTAGCACCCTGTCATTTGATCAGCGCTGTGGTTAAGCATTGGACTGGGATCCCAAAGGTCAAAACACCAGCTGCTCCACCCCAGAAAGATGGAGCTTTCTACTCCTGTAAATAGCTCGTCTCCGAAACTCCCAGGGGAAGTGCTATCCTGCTGTGGGGTGTCATTGTGAGTAGGCATTGACTCCATCACAGTGAGTTTTTAATATTGTCTTCTTTCTTTCAATTGAGGTTTTTTAAAAGATCTCTTTTACTTTGTTAATCTTGTTAGCTTTTTCCTTGTTGTTTTTTGAAATGTTTTTCTACATATGAAATAAATCCAGGATAAATAAATCTATAGAGATAGTAACTGGATTAATGGTTCCTTGGGGTAAAGGGAGGTTGGGGGTAATGAAGGGTTAATGATGGTGAATAAAAGATTGAAGAAAATGCTCTAAATCTGATTGTTGTAATTACTGTACAACTCTTCTTGATGTGAGTGAACTATTGAATCATATAAGTGAATTATATGCCAATAAAATGGGGTGAGGGAGATGCAGATATGGGAACAGAAAAAGGAACACTACCTGATTTAAAAAGATAAGGTGCGTGTCAGGGTTGTATCCCCTCACACTTTTTCAATCTGTAGGCTGAGCAAATAACCAGAGAAGCTGAATTACATGAAGAAGAGTGTGGCATCGGGATTGGAGGAGGCTTATTAACAACCTGTGATATACGGATGACACAACCTTGCTTGTTGAAAGAGAACTTGAAGCACTTGCTGATGATGATCAAGGATTGTTTATTTGTTTACATAGCTTTCAATATGGATTACAACTCAATGAAAAGATGACCAAAATCCTCAGAACCCGGCCAATAGGTAACATCATGATAAATGGAAACCAGAATGAAGTTGTCAAGGATTTCATCTTGTTTGGATCCACAAGCAATGCTCATGGAAGCAGCAGTAAATCTGCTGCACATAATGTCTTTGATGTATTGAAAAGCAAGGATGCCACTTTGAAGGCAAAGGTGTACCTGACTCAAGCCATGTTATTTTTTTTTCCAATCATTTTTATTAGGGGCTCATACAACTCTTATCACAATCCATGCATACATCAATTGTGCAAAGCACATTTGTACATTTATTGCCCTCATCATTCTCAAAACATATGCTTTCCAAGCCATGTGATTTTCAATCACTCAAGAACATGTGAAAGTTGGACCTTGAATAAGAATGACTGAGAAAGAATCAATGCATTTGAGTTATGATTTGTGGGAAGAATATTGAAAGTGTGATGGACTGTCGAAAGAACAAATCTGTCTTGGAAGAATTAAAGCCAGACGCTCCTTGGAAACAAGGATGGTAAGAGTTCATCTCACACACATGGGACATGTGGTCAGAAAAGACCAGTCCCTGAGAAGGACATTATGCTTAGCAAAGTAGAGGAGCAGCAAAAAGGAAGAAAGCCCTTGAAAAGATGGGTTGATACAGTGGCTACAATGATAGGCTCAAGCACAGGAACAATTACGAGGAGGCCGCAGGATCAGGCAGTATTTAGTTCTGCTGTTGCTAAGAATCTGCAGATTCCATGGCCCCTTACCACAACAACATGCTTGATGCCAGGGTACTCATGATGCCAGGTCATCTTGTCCCTGTGCAAGAACAGAGATGACCCACAATGGCATGCCTATTGGTGAACCTATTTCTTATTATGTCAACCTCTTATTTCCCCAATAAGATCATTTGAGATAGATTTTAAGTCAACTGAAGACAAAGTGATCCTGCCCACCTATACCAGGCTCATCTCACGTTACAAACTGCTCCTGTAGCCTCTTTCTTTTGTTCCCTGTGCTTCACTCACAATGATTTCAAGCCCTCCTATGGCCCTGGCTTTTCCTGGCACAGCCCTTCCCTTGGAATACGCTTCCCACCCACTTACTTCATTCTACTTCATTCAACTTTAGATTTCAGTTTACTGTGCCTTTCCTTATCATGTACCCATTTATTTTATAACACTAATGAAAACTATAAGGTATTGTTGATGAATCATTTGTCTCTCCAGTGCATGGAAAACACGTGGGTGCAAATTTGTACATTTCATGCCTTTCACAAGCCATGACACTACATAGTTGTTTCACAATTATGTTAAAAATAAAAAATAACAATAATAAAACCAATATTCTTGTCCATTAAAAGTGGGATTACAAAGTAATACATACAAAACTATAAGTAATTTCTAGGTAAAATTTCTCTAAGTGGAATCTATGGAATATGAAGTTTTTAATGTTAATTACTGGGAACAAAATCATCCTAACCTTCATTTGGAACTTTTGTTGCAAGAGATGATATTTAAACATATGTAACTGAAAAGATATGTATACATAATACCTACCTACAGACCAAGACAGAGTGAAGTAAATGATTGAAAGAAATATAGGGAATGTATTTTGTGAATGAAGGAGTAATTAAATCCAACTGGTTTGATCAGTGAAAGCCATACGAATGATAATGAAATGGACCTTGATAAGGGAAAAGAGTTGGAGTAGGAGAGGATTTGCTAAAAGGATTTTTAGGCTAAGGTAAGAAGGTGAGCACACTTAGGACCCCATGGAAAAGTGGCATAGTTTAATAGGAGCAGGTATAGCCAGCTGCATTGTGTGGGGTAAACAATAGGAGGTACCTAAGTATAGTTTTGGGGTGAAATTTAATGAATATTTTAATGAAATAAAAAAGTATAGACATCATTTAAAGGATAATATGAGGTCATTGAACTTCTTAGAATAAGAGTATAGTGTGATCAGACATGTGCTGTGTGTAGGATAAATCATTGGGTTGATAAATATGGAGCAGCGAGACCAGCTGGGGACAACACTAGAGACACACGGCGAGAATTGTGCTCACCCTGACCCCACTATGCCAAAGTCTGCCACTGGGGGCAGGCACCAGAGCAGTGAAGGGAGCAGAGCAATTAAGTCCCCAGGGAATGCCAGGGCTAGATGTGGGGCCAGGGCATGGCACCCCATTACATACAACTGGAAAGCACTCATAAAGGACAACAACTAGACCCTGAACTATTTATAGGGTTTTTTGTTGTGGTTGTTGTTGCCTTTTTGTTTTTAGCTATTGTTTTATTTTCTGCTGTTACTTTGTTGTACTTGGTCTTGTGTTGGTGCATATTGTTGTCGCTGCATGTCTACCCGGAAGGGATAGGCGGAATAAACAAGCTGGAAGAGAAAACAATGGGATGACAGTTCTGGGGGGACATGGGAGAGGAATAGGCAGGGGAAAGGAAGTGGATGTTAACAAACCCAGGGACAAGGGAATGACAAGTGATCCAAAATCAGTGGCAAGGAGGGTGTAGGAAGTCTGGCAGGGTTGGATCAAGGACAATGTAACCGAGAGAAATTCATGAAACTCAAATGAAGGCTGGACATGATAGTGGGACAAGAGGAAAGTATAAAGAAACAGAGGAAAGAACTAGGAGGCAAAGGGCACTTATAGAGCTCTAAATACAGGCATATACAGATGCAGATATATTTATATACAATGAGGGGGAAATAGATCTATGTACATATATTTATAGGTTTAGTATTAAGGAAACAGATGGACAGTGGGCCCCTACTCAAGTACTCTCTCAACACAAGAACACTTTGTTCTAACAATTCGGCAGTCTGAGGTGCTCACCTTCCTGGCACGATTGCCAAAGACAGTGGGTACATAAGCAAATGTGGTGAAGAAAGCTGATGGTGCCCGGCTATCAAAAGATATAGCATCTGGGGTCCTAAAGGGCTGAAGATAAACAAGCGGCCATCTAGCTGAGAAACAACAAAAGCCACATGGAAGAAGCACACCAGCCTGTCCCAACAAGATCACCGAAGACAAAGTGAGTGCATAAGTAAATGTGGTGAAGAAAGTTGATGGTGCCCAGCTATCAAATGATATAGCGTCTGGGGTCTTAAAGGCTTGAAGATAAACAGGTGGCCAGCTACCTGAAAAACAACAAAACCTGCGAAGAAGCACACCAACCTGTGAGATCATGAGGTGTTGAAGCGATCAGGTATTAGGCATCAAAGACTCCCCCAAATCATATCATTATGAATGAGGGGGAGTGCAAAGTGGGGACCCTGGGTCCATCTGTGGACAATTGGACATCCCCTTGAAGAAGGGTCACTGGACAGAGATGAGCCAGTCAGGGTGAAGTATAGCAATGATGAAACATACAATTTTCCTCTAGTTCTTGAATGCTTCCTCCTCCC
>NW_022111379.1:21779618-21798306 GCF_000313985.2 Echinops telfairi
TAGGACAGATGAACCCCTCAGGATCAGTGGTGAGATTGGTGATACTGGGAGGGTGGAGGGAAGATGAGGGAGAAAGGGGGAACTGATTACACGGATCTACATATAACCTCCTCCCTGGGGGATGGTCAGCGGAGAAATGGGTGAAGGGAGACGTCGACGGTGTAAGATATGACAAAATAATAATAATTTATAAATTATCAAGGGTTCATGGGAGTGGGGGAGTGGGGAGGGAGGGGGAAAATAAAGAGGTCAAGTAGAAAGTAAATGTTTTGAGAATGATGAGGGAAACAAATGTACAAAAATGCTTGACACAATGGATGTATGTGTGGATTGTGATAAGAATTTTATGAGCCCCCAGTAAAATGATTTAATTATTTTTTAAAAAGAAAGAAAAAGAGTACAGGCAACAAGTAACAGTGTTCTTGACTAACAAGGGAAAATTACATTTAGTTGAGATAGGAGACAAGAAAAGGGATTTTTAAAAATCATGTGATATGAATCCTTTAAAATGTGTTTCTGCTACATTCATTTCCCCCACAATTTATACTATATGAAGAAGACTGTGGAATCCTGATTGGAGGAAGGTTTATTGACAACCTTGACGTGTAGATAATACAAGCCTTGTAAAGATGGCTTAAGACCAGGTAGTGTTTCTTTCTGCTTACATAGAATTGCTCAGTTGGAATTGACTCCACAACATCCAAAAACAAAATCTCCATTTCTAGTGCCTGGACAAAGGAAACCTGATCGATATTGGCTTTAAAAGAGAAATAATATAGTGAGCAGAGGGCACACTGTGATTGAGGTGGTTGTGCAACAGGTGTCTATGAGGCAATTGGCAATATCTGTAGTTTAAGAGAGTGATGAAATATTAAAGGTTGAGGATAGAGAATGGGAATCAAAGAAAGATTAGCTTCTCATAAGGCTATACCCACCTGAAAAAAAAAGACAAGGAATATACAGGTGCTTTGAAAATCTTTAGAAAGGCAAATGACTACATTTTGGGTGTTAACGGGCTGAGCATATAAAGGGAGACTGATACAATATTGTAGCAAGATAGTTAAAAATATTTCCAATATGACAAGAAATTTTCCTTGAAATTGGAAATGGACAAGAGGAATGATTGGGTGGCATAAGTCATTAAAATAGGTCTCAGAATTATGCACTTGTAAATTAAACACAATTGTTTGCAAAAAGAAAGCATGTTGAAATGTATTCCTTAGTGACTGGAATTGAACTTGGGTGGAGGGCTTTGGAATTAAGGAGGAACGCAAATTCTGAACAGGAATTATTGAGATGATCATTAACAGATATAATGAAATCCATAGAGAAGACAGCAGAATTTGATGGAAAAGGAATAGTCTAGGCCAGGTGTTAGAACATAGGTAGAAGGCAAAAGAATGATTTCCTTAATGAGAATATGAAGTAAGTGGATGGTGGTAGTTTTAAAGAGAGGAAGGTTGAGCATTAGGGAAACTTCCCTGGGTATTGAGAAAAATACTGTCTCTGTCTTAAGCCTATGTCTGTAAATGTGTTAGTCTGGTTGTCTAGAAGAACAGAAGCAGTGACACTCATATACGCATAATAAAGAATTTTATATCAAGAAGACAACCCATCCCAGTCCAACTCAACTTCAGAAGCCCAATGCTAGCAAGAGACCTCTTCAGATTGACATCAAGAATTGCAGGCAGATGCGGAAGACGTAGGAAGCAGGGATATCACAGGCCAGTGGGTACAGAGTTGCATGGAGCCAAGGTAGATGGGAGTATGCCCAAGTGTCAACAAATCCCAGGGTCAGTGGCCCACATGGGGCCTGGAGGTAGTCACCTAATCCAAGCAAGGAGGAATACAAAGGACAAGAGAGAGACAAAGCCTCACTGTCTATCTTATAAAAGAACCCCACGCCCAAGGAGTAACCACTGGGCTATACCACCTGATTGACTACCCACCCCCACATGGCACCATCAAGTTGGCATAAAATCTAACCACCATAGTCGCAGAGAAAATAGTCTAGGAAATATTGTCAGTCAATCTTAGTTTATATACCTACATTTAATTTGCATTGTGCTTTGCTCAACTAGATGAGAAAATTATAAAAATATTAATAATAATGCCAGTGCCCACCTATAATTTTAATTACTCATTTTTTACAATCCTATATACTGGACATTAGCCACTGTATGCCAGTCGTCGACCTTTTGTCACTGGCTTTAATCACTCACCTGACCAATAAACAAGGTCAGCTGGAAGGTGCACGTACATCGGAGAACTGGAGCGAAATCAAGTGTGGGAAATTGATGATGGCATCATGGATGGGTACCTTCTGTTGTCTGCTTGTAGACTCTATATTGCTTGACTATGATAACAAGATGTAGAAATTAGAGTCAGAGGACCCAAGTTTTCTTTTTCTTTTTTTTAGGACCCAAGTTTTCATCCTAATTGTTCTGCTAATTGACAGTATAATTTTTACAGTCCACATCTTATCTTTATGTCCCAATATTCTCAGCTACCAAATAAGAAGTTTAAAAAGTTTTTTTCCCCTCATATTTTTCATCTGTGATACTAACTCTAGCTTCTCTGTTTGTAGAAGAGACATGAGCTAATATATGAAATATTGACTTTTAAACTTGGGGACTTTCCAGCATATTTACCTCACCAGAAGATAAAATAGCATAAAAGATCGAAAGATACTTGCTATAAGAAATAGCATTACCATCAACTCATTATTCAATGCAGAGTCAAATTTATATTCTTTCATGCATCATTCTCTCTTTAACTGGCTAATACTGAGATATGTGGTCCTGGTTCACTACTGAGTCTTTGGGCTTCTTCTATTTATATGTAGCATCCCTGAGAAGAAAGGAAAAGTGGACCATTTGTCCGCTTCTAAAAAAGAAAATTGTAATATGATAAATATGGAAAGATATGGTTGAATTGTCCTGGATTTCCATTGCTTTACTTATCTTCATAACCTGAACCGTGACGGTCTTGCTATTCTTATAACCATAGTATGAAAAATAATTGAGAACTAATTAATGAAGTTGACTTGTCAAATTTTAGTTATTTATTTCTTTTGAGTAATGTTTATAAAGCACATAATGATCTCTGAGACCATTCTGCTTCTGAGTCTTAATGTATACATTTGGGCTTTGAATCTGCACATTTATTTTTACTAATAGCTAATATCATTTTCTTTGTCTACAGAGAAAGTTGTGAAGCTGAAAGCAATATAATTTCTGGCGGTACTTTGTATGCCATTAAACACGCCACAAATTCTCATAATCATTAAATATAGCAATATTGTTATTATTAAACCATGCAGAAAATTTTAACAACATACTTCAATTGCACACAAAAATGTATTATCTTCAAATTCCTATCCATATCACTCAAATTAAGTATTAAATTTTATAATTAAAGTTATGAGACACAGCATGTCACTGCATGTTAAAATTTTGGTGTGATAAAGAAATTTTTGAACATTATGGTTGAATTATTAGGAGTTTTCATGATGAAAAGGTAGAGGAAAAAATGTGATATTGTGGAGACAAATGTGTTAGATTATTTCAATGTGGGCAATATATGTTCCTCAGAGTTTAGATTTCAGAATTCCAGCTAAGTGTACCACTTTGAAAAGTTTCATCTAAGTAAAAGTAGATTATTTTGAAAAAAACTATGATAGGTTAAAAAAAGTCAACAGATACTCTTGACTCAATTCTTGCCAACAAGAGAAAATGAAGTGCTGATTTGGTAGTGACAAGGGCAGGATAGTTTATGAGATTTAAAACAGAGAAAGAAGGAAACTTTGGGGACAGAGAAGTGTTACAGGAGACACTCTGAAGGGGTAGCCAATGCCAAGCGAGTGGGGTGTAACAAAGAAAGAACTTTATTGTTGTGCAGGCATGTGGCTCAGTGGATTCCTCTCCAAAGACTGAGCTCCAACCATGGAAGGACCCCACCTATATAAAGGTGGGACCCTTGGGCGTTTCAGGAGGGGTGAAAGGAGATGTGCAGGGGTAGGATTGGCTGATTTAAAGTTGTGGCAGGAAGGGGCAGGCAGTTTACAAGAACAGAAGCAATACGTATTAATCCTATGGTTTTAGCATTAACTCTATGACTTTGCTTTCTCCTAGAAATAAGGCAGCAGCAGGGTGTTAGCTATGAAAATAACATCAGACTGAAGTGGTCTGTGTGCTCTTAGCCCTAGAATGGGGTGCAGTTCCTGTCTCAAGTTAAAGGCACTTTGGCAGAAAAGAGACTTCTGGCAACATGGTGGACTAAACAAACAAGCTACACAATCCTCTACCACTTAGACATGAGACACCAAATGAAACACCTATAGAATACCATCATGGAACCTTGAGCTTCAAAGGAAAGGATAGAAAAGTGGATTGAATGCTCAATCAATTCAGGAGAAGCTGAGCAAAATCAGGAAGAGAGGAGACAAACCAGACAATTTGCTGGCTGGCCTCATGTAATGGGGCTATCGTAAACTTTTGCAAGCAGTATTCAATGGAGGCAAAACCCTGATCATCAATTGTGCTTGCACAGGAAAATCAGAAAAATCTGATTTGTAGGTACTATAATGAGAAAGCTGGAATCCTCTTGTTCCCCACTACCTCAAGATGATCAGAGAAGTAGCTAGCCCCCGCCCTCAGCCACACAGTAGTGATCAACCGTCACCCCACCCACATACATGGACCACTCTGACTGTGGTCGGAGTATGTCCTGGTGAGTGGAGCTCCTGGTGTACCACGCTTGTGCCTAGAGGCACTTGAGTCCCTCATCAGCATTAAAGGCGTGTGATAAGGCCTCTGACGCAACTACTGCTTTTTCCATATAGAAGAGATAAGAGTGCTGAACATGGAAACAATTATTCCAGTAGACTAATGGACCACATCAACACCAGTCTCCACTGAGATTCGAAGAACTAGATAGTGCCTGGCTAACTAACTGTCCTGCTTTGAAAAGGGTCTCTGTGTTAGTCTGGGTACTTTAGAGAAACCAATCCACAGAAACTCCTGTATAAGAGAGAATTTTATATAAAGGGTAAGTACGCATCAAGAAAGCATCCCAACCCAGTGCTGCCCATGCCCACAAGTCCAACATTAACCCATATGTTCGACACCAATCCACAAAGTCCTCCTCCTCCTCCTCACAAAACAGACGCAATGATGCCAACTGCAGGGGAAAAGTCAAGTCAGTGAATGTGTAAGTATCTCAGTGCTAGCAGGGGTCACCACAGGGGTGCTCCAGCACCCAGGGCTGCATCGGAGTAGGTCCATGGGGCTTCTCCTCAGGGATGTCTAGCAGGAAGTGAGCCTTGCCAGCTAAAGCAGCTGACGCAGGCTAAGGCAGCTGCACTCTGGTTCGAACATCACAAAGCAAGAGACCCGAGAACTAGAAAGGCAAGGCTCACTGAACCATTTATCTCTCCGCCCTTCAATTAACCCCACATGTGTTTATTGGCCAGCATGTCACAATAAACTAACTACCTTAATCCACCCCTTGCCAACCTGGCACCTGTAAGTAATTCTTTAGCTTCACAATTGCAATTAAGTAACACCTACACGTTAATCCTATAATCCTGTGAATATGTTCCTCCACCCATGAAAGTTTGTAAGCCAACCACTTCACACCTTTATCCCCCGCCCCCAATTTTGAGTATCTAATTTATATACTGTCGACTTACATCAACCCAGTTCTCTGAGAAGACAATCATATTTTTCGACATGAAGAGTCTTCATTCCAGTTGAAACCTTGTGAAGTCTGCATCCATAAACAAAGTCAAGTCCAGACAGGCCATCCATAGAGTCAGCAACAATATGGACCAGTTCACAGGCTCAAAAATCTCCATCTGGTTGGGTTCTGGTCAACTCAATGCGGGCTGCCTCATTCAGCCTCCAGAGGGTTCCCATTGGTCACCTTGCCTTTAGAACATGGGTTCTCACCAATACTCAATAAGCCTAACCCCCTCGAGCTAGGTCACGAACTTTAGGCCAATCAACCAGCTCTCATCGTCTCCTTTTTCCTGTAAGCCAAGTCCACAGGTGTCTGTGGCCAAATTATTGCTGCATTTCTCCCACTGCCACTCAACAAGTAGATCCAGGTGGTCACTTAGCAAGCATTTCAGCCTGCTCACAGGCTCCCTTTAACATTCAGTCCCAGAGAGGAGTTTTCTTCATGGTTCCAGATTTTTTCCAGCTTCTGACAAAGACCATTGGTTCCTGAGTACTCCAAAGCACTGGGTGGGGCATATATTTTCAAAGCTTTTTTACAGGCGTGTCCTAAAACCATCTAAAGATCAATTTTTAATGGCTGAAGCAAGTGGGCTTACAAATTTTCTATTTTCATACTTCCTATATTTTCCCCAGAAACAACTGAGTAAACAGTGTGGTTTTTCTGACCTCTGGCTAGACAAAGAAGAAAAATTACCATGAGGGAGAGGCCAAACAAACATCTACTCTCCATCTTATGATTTGTTTCTCTATTATCCCACTCCCAAGGGACCATAATGTGATAGTCTGGGTACTTTAGATAAAACAAATCCACAGAAACTCATGTATAAGAGAGAGTTTTATATAAAGGTTAAGTGTGCATCAAGAAAACATCCCAACTCAGTGCTGCCTAATCCCACAAGTCCAACATTAACCCATTAAACTATGTGTACAACTCCAGTCCACAAAGTCCTCCTCCATCTCACAAAACACACGCAATGACACCAAGTGCAGGAGGAAAGTCAAGTCAGTGAATGTGTAAACATCTCAGCGCTGGCAGGGGTCTCCACAGGGGTGCTCCAGCACCCAGGGCTGCATTGGGGTAAGTCCATGTGGCTTCTACTTAGGGATGTCTTGCAGGATGTCAGCCTTGCCCGCTGAAGCAGGGAACTGCTAAGGCAGCTGCACCCTGGTCTGACCATCACAAAGCAAGAGACCCGAGAAATAGAAAGGCGAATCTCACTGAACCATTTATCCCTCTGCCCTTCAATTAACCCCACATGTGTTTATCAGCCAGGTTGGCACAATACACCAACTACCTCAGTCACCTTAGAAGGTCCTTGGCAAGGTGGTAGAATAATGTGCAACAAAACTCAAAATCATAAAAGGTACCGGGCTTACTGTTTGGATAGAGTCTGCTGGGATCCCCAAGACTATGGTCCTTAGTCTTCCTTCAGGTCTGGAACATGGAACTAACAAGGTTTCATGTCAACCAAACAACAGACTGTCTGACACAGGTAACAATAATACTAGTGTGGAGTGCACATCTTAGAATCATCAACCGTGTAAGACCCAAAGAGCCACACTTACTCAAGAACAAAGTTCGGAAGGAGGGCTAGGAAGGAAGAAAGGCTGGAAACAGGAAGCCGGGGATGAAGAGGCCTAAGAGACCATGGCCTAAGAGACCGTACATTAGGGGATGGCAGGCAGAAGGGAAAGAAAATGCTTATAAACTGCTGAATGCGAAACTGGTGCTCTGCCCTGTAAACACCCACCCAAATCAGAATAAATTTTTTTTTAATGTGCAAAGCAAATGTACGTCAAATTGTGTAGCCAGATGCTATGAAAGTAAATACAACTCTAGACAAATGAGAAACTCTAGAAATAGAATCCAGGCTTCAGATTTAGAAATAAGAAAGAAAAAATAAAAGGAAGAGACAAATGGCAAGACAGCAAAGCTCCCTGTTTTGCCGGCATTCTAAGCTATCTGACTGATCAAAAAATGAAAATTTCACCTGAGGGTCATAGCTACGCTATCCCTGTTTTGTTTCGACAGAAATAAAGAGTGGGGTAATCAGGAAATTACAAGAGGCGATCACTTCTTCCAAACTAACGATGTGTCTTAATAACAAAAGTTGAGGTCACCAGGAAGCCAGAAACGATCTTAGTACAATTCTGCCTAAAATCAAGTTACTAGGCAGGTACATCTGAGAAATGTTGGCAGAAGAATAACACTAGTGTTATTTTTTAATGCACAGGAACCGCCGCTACCACCAAACAGAATGACAAAAATAGAAGGTTGTCTTGAGTCCTGGGACAGCCGGATGTCTGCTCCTCTTTTCTCCTTTAAGACAGGCAGTAATCAGATTGCAAAAAAGATTGGTTCTTAAGTGTGTCTAAGAATTTGTAAGTAAATTGAAACACACACACACAAGGCTATTATTTAATTCTACATTCGTGCAAGCAAATGCTAGAAATTTTCTCAGTGAATTAAGACCTGCAGTGAAGTGATAATGATGAATAATTTGGTGTGAGTAGGCCTTGGTTCAATTATTTCAAAGTGATGGAAAAATTATGTAACATTAAAGGGCAAATAGGAGTTCTTTATGAGTCAAAAGTTATTATGTGGGGACTCTTTGCATCCCTTAGCACAAAACACAAATGGCTATGCCTTAAAACCCAGATGAGATGTCATGAAGACTTACACATAGCAGAAGGGGGGGCATTGATATGAAGAGGACTTATTGGAAAGGGAAATGGACCGTCTTTGAAGAGATGAGAAGTGTGCCTGAGGAATAATCGCCACCACCCTAGGAAAAGGTCAAGTACCTGGCGGTGAAATTCTGTATACCACATTGGACACCCAGGCAAATTGGGAATGGGATGGGCTCACCCTCTCAAGCCCAGCATTTGACTCTATCTGATAGTGGCAGCAATTATACAATCATGCTGGATCAAGTTGAATCATGGATTGGTATAATATCTGTAAGAGTTTCCAATAAAATGATTTTTAAAAAAATGTTTAAAACATTATCTCTGAGTTAATAAAGTAATGTTTAACCCTCTGGGAGCCTCATTTGTGTGTGATTTCATTTATTTACTTCTTTTTAAAATATAGAGAGGGAAGTATTCCCACCCCATCTTCTCAATCAATGGCAGACATCTGAGACAACTTCACAGTGGATAGTGGGGCATGAGTCAGATGTGAAAAACACATGGAAATGAAACTGGATGCATCCTAGTTCCATGACGATTTATTCCGGTCTGAAGAAAGAATACTAAATCATGCCCAGTGATCCTAGGTTACATCAGGGTTTTTGGAAAATGTTGCAGAACTTGGGGATCATGATCTCACTAGAACTGAGAAAAATATACAAGTCCCTAGACTATTGCATTTACAGTAGAAAATGAATCCAAGAACCAAAAACTAACTACAGTGATCCTAAGAAAACCATCACAGACCCACAGGGAAAATATGCAGACCATCCTGAAAGTGGAACTACAGTATTCTGGTGACTGTACCAACTTTACTAAACAGAAACCTGAGTAAGTAAAACTGCTCAAGTCATAAAGCATAAGTGACTGTAGCACATACTGTTGATGGTGCACCGATACACTCCTATATATTCTCTAGCACTTACCATTCTAGAGCCCAATGACCCAGTGGCATCCAGCTGTAACCACTTGTGATTCTTGGTTGAATAGACTGCAGATCATATGAGGGTGTAAAGCCATAGGACATACTTTGGAGCTAACTTGCATTCCCATCCCACTTCCCCTAAGGTTCTTAACCAAGGAAACAGAGATTAAGAGATAGACATTTGGGATGTTAGGTAGACCAATCCTAAAGCTTGCTGTCTCCTAGAAGTAAGTAAATTATCTTCGAAAAACTAGGATTGAGGTTCTGCTGTTCATAATATTACCAACTACAACTTTCATTCTTTTTTCCTGGCCTGACATGTCCTTTGTCGCCCATAGTCCCCCCCAGAATCACTCTCTGAGGGCTTTCTGACTTACTGCTGTAGACACCTATCAAATGGTACAAGGGCCAGTCAATAACAGTAGCCCTTTGCCAATTTTACATAATAGTAGAGCACTTATGGGAGATTCAGAGATGAGCTATGTGGACTAGAAATCACACACTTATGTTTCAGCTTCTTGAAAGCAGACTCAAAGAAACAGGGTGAGAATTGATGCCCAAAGTAGTTAAAGAGTAAATGATTTGCATATCCCTTTTTCAAAAGTGAAGGCCAATTGAACTCCAGTGTCACGAACAAATTTGAATGTGTTAATGGAAACTATATTGGTTATTTAGACAATTGGTTATTTTAGAAAGCAGTAAGTAACAGCAGGAAAAATTGGAGAATTCAAATGATGTCTTAATTTTGCAAATAATACTCAAAGGAGCTTTCAAATTTTACACAGATAAGCTTGAAATAAAAATTAGAATTATTTAAAAAGTGGATGCTTTATGGCCACATCATAAAAGAAGCAATCATAATTCATAAACAGCACTAAAAACTATGCTAATTTAGTTTCCTAATTGAACCACTGGCATAAGAGACAGAAATTATTCTGTATCCTGATAGCAAAGTTTCTGTGAGCACCTTTCATGATCTTCGATAGGCAAGATGGATACAGTGAGTGGATATGGTTGATTCACTACAATTCCACTAAAAATTATTGGCCAGTTTGTGTATGTATGTATGTATGTATCTATCTATCTATCTATCTATCTATCTATCTATCTATCTATCTATCTATCTATCATCTATCTATCTCAAGAGAGAATTTCCAAAACTTTGGCACAATTGACATTTTAAGCAGGAGAATTATCTGTTATGGGAGCTGTTCTGTATGGTGTTAAGTTGGTTGGCAGCATTTCTGCCTTCTTACAGCCAAATGCACTGCCTTCACCTTTCATGCCTCCAGACACTGCCAAATGTTTCCTGGGGAACAAACTCAACACCCTTTGAGAACCACTATCCCAAAGGAAGAATTCTAGGGACATTCCACAGATATCTTTCCTAATGAATGTTGTCATCTAACTTCAAATCAATTCTGATTCATGTTGATCGTATGTGCTACAGAGTAAACTATATTCTATGGTGTGATAATCAGGTTTTGTGTAAATTTGACTGGGTCCGGATTCTCAGTGGTTTGGCAGTTAAGACCTAGTAATCTTGACTCCCAGTACAAGATGATCAACTGAGCACACACCCAAGTAAATCTCTACAACAGTTAGGAGAAAATTGGCATTAAATAAAGACCAAATGGCCTGTGGTCTTGGAGACGGCTTGACACCCAAGGATAGAAACCTTCACATCCCAGAGACTACAGACACTAGAAGAGAAAGGAAAAAAAAGGACAGGCCCACTCCAAGGTATCCAGTACAGCCCCCAATTCCCATGCCCTGAGCTTTCTAAGCACCTTCAGCTGGCCAGTCCCACATCCTGTCCCATGGCCCTGCAGGATTTAAAATAAGGAAAACTGTGCACTAAGGTTGTATCCTCTCACCATATGTATTCAATCTGGATGCTGAGCAAATAATGAGAGAAGCTGAATTATATGAAGAAGAGTACAGCATCAGGATTGGAGACAGGCTTATGGACAACTTGCAATATGTAGATGATACAATTTTGCTTGCTGAAAGTGAGGAGGATTTGAAGTACCTGCTGATGAAAACCAAGGATTTCAGGGTTCAGAATGGATTACATCTCAAAGTAAGAAAGACCAAAATAAAAAAAAAAAGAAAGACCAAAATCTTCACAAGTGGACCAATAAGTAACATCATGAAAAATGGAAAAAGACTGGAGTTGAAAAGGATTTTATCTTGATTGGATCTGCAATCAATGCACATGGAAGCAGCAGTCAAGAGATTACACTACGCATTGCACTGGGTAAATCTGCTGCACACGACCTCTTTAGAGTGTTGATAGGATGGAGCTATTTTTAATGACTAAGGCGCAGCTGAGGCATGACATTTTCAATCTCCTGAAAATTGAACATTGAATAAGAAAAACCGAAGCAGAACCAATGCCCTTGAATTGTGGTGCTGGGGAAGAATATTGAAACTCTCATGGGCATACAAAAGGACAAACAAATCTGCTTTGGAAGAAATGGCACCATACAGCTCCTTCGAGACGAACAGAGCAGACTCCGTCTTACATGCTTTGGACGTGTTGTCAGGAGAGATGTGTCCCTGGAGAAGAACATCATGGTTGGGAAGGCAGAGTGGAGCCAACAAGAGGAAGGCCCTCAAGATGGACACAGATGCTACAGTAGCTGCAGCAGTGGTCTCAAACACAGGACAGATTGGGGGTATGGTGACGCAGGATAAGACATTGTTTCATTCTGTTGTGCTATGGTCTGAACTGGCTGGCACACGACAGCAACATAACATATGTGCACATATATAATCTTCACTGTCTGCGCTTCTCGAGAGACCCCAGACTAACATGTAGGCTTTTTCATGACTGTCACATTGCAGAAGCAGATAACCAGCTTTCCTTCTGAGGCTCCAATGGCTCATTTCTCGGTTAGCAGCTCAGTACTTACCTGGGCTACCCAGAAGCGTCTTTTATTATTTTTATCTACAGACATGTAAATATACAAGCAATGCTATCAAATTTGCTAATGAAGAATACCAAAACATCATGTAAAGAATCAATAAGTTGACTTATCTCAGTTGACTAGTATTTAAATTTAGTACAATGGAATTTCTGATGGTTAAATATAAATTCCTATATTAAAATCCAAATATATGTTCCATAGGTACCAGTCATTCTTCTTGGAAAAAAATATGGTTTTAATCGATCCAAAAGTTCAATATAACTTAATAAATAATATAACTTTAAAAAAAAGAAACCTTCAGTGTAATTACCGTGGGGAACAAACTTCAGCTCTAGAAAGTGTTATCCGCATTATTATCTCACTACTAACCAAGTTCTGCTGCTGCTCAGAAAGGTTTCAATGGCTAGTTCCTCAGAACGGCACAGTCTACCCCTTCTTTGTAGTCTTTGACCATGTTAACAAGAAAGGCCAAACTAAAAAAACCACAACTCAGTGCTAGCCAGTGATTCCAAATTATAGTGATCCTTTAAGACAGAGCAGAAGTTGCCCCCTTGGGTTTCTGAGACCAGTAACTGTTCACAGGAGTTAAAGCCTCGTCTTTCTCTGGTGGTTTCCAATGACTGACCTTGCAGTTAGCAGCCCAATACAGACCCCACTATGCTACCAGGATAGACCAGTGCCTAGAAAATGATGTCATGCTTGGTAAGGTAGAAGGGCAGTGGAAAAGAGGAAGACCCTCAATGAGATGGATCAACTCCCTGAGGGACTGCAGTAATGTGCTTGAACATAATCAGTGTGAGGGTGGCGCAGACAGGGCAGTGTTTCTGTCTGCGGCACGCAGGGCTGCTAGCAGGGAGAAAGGACTCGGCAGAACCTGACAACAACACTCGCCAAATGCTGTGATTCGGTCTGCAGCACATTTGGAGACTAATGGGAAATCAATCCAAGGGCATGAAGAATAAGAGATATTTAGAACCAGGGCAATTTGATTATGACCAAGGAAAACCAGAATGTTAAGACAGGATTTAGAATAACCCTAGGCAGAACTTAAAGGGAGTAGTGAAACGGAAATAAATTCTATGTTAAACAGAGATAATTAAAACCAATTAATGAGCATATAGAGTGCTAGGAATATGAAACCACAACTATCCTACCATGAAATAAGACGGCTATGCATAATCATAACAACTCCGCGAGCTATCTGAATAATGCTTGGTTGGGAGCATAATGAAATTAAAGTTTACATTTGGAGAAACATTGATTCAGACCTCAAAGTTATTCTAATCTAATCTACAGTTTTAACATAATTCCATGGTTAAAAGCTTCACAGCATATTTTAAATTGTCTTTGTTTGAAAAGGCAATCTTAATTTGAATCTTTTAATAAAATATTGAAATTTTACTATTGTAAATATTAACTTCTTTTTAATGTTCAATTCTCACTACCCTATAAAGTTATCCTCATCACCTCTCTTTTACAGGAGAATAAACTGAGTATGATTGAGTGATTGTCTGAGGTCCCAAAGCTAGTAATTTCCAGAACTTGGATTCAGATCGCAAAATACCTTGTTCTAAGTTTTGCATTTCCTTTCTTGTTTGCTTTGCTACTGAGGTTTTCATTAACTGTAAGAGCACATTATTCTCAGAAGTAAAATCTGAAACATCATAAACAAGTTTTCAATAAGATTTTCTCTATTTATTGGTATTTTTGTTGAAGGATTCATATTGTGGCTCCACATTCATTTTTTCCCCCTCAAAAGGCTTTTGTGTGTGTGTGTGTGTGTGTGTGTGTGTGTGTGTTTCTTGTGAAAATTTAACCTCATCTGTTTTGTTTGGCTCTATTTAAAACTAGGCATCAAGATTTGGGGGAAATTGGAACACGTTGGTTAGCCTCAGGGTCCAGAATAAGAAATTCATATTTGGGATGAGATCCTCTTGATATTTAGCCAATGGAGATGGCTCACTGCTGTGGATGAGTGGGGGTCCTGGTTTGGTTCCTTTCTCTGATTTGAGCTAGAGGTCATGGCCCTACTGCTGAACAGGCGAGTTTAAAACTCTGAAGGAGAGCTGGAGATGATCTGGCCTTCCGTCGTCTTCCCCCATCAATTGATGAGCTGAGAGGCATTTTCTGCAGATGATTCTGCTTTGTGAGAGGCCCTCTGCGCATCTGAGCCTGACATCCACTCCATGGAATGATATATATAGTTATTTATTTATTTTTCACTTCATGGAATTATTGGTCAGAACCGTTCTAGAAATTTCACGAGACTTGGCTATGTGGAAGCTAGAAATATATCATTGTCCTGGCCACAATTTCTCCCGCTATGGAGCCAGCAGTTTGGAGAGGGAAACAGAGATGACATCGTAGATGCTTCTTATTTTGGCCACTGACTTTTGATGCGTCTGCCAGCAATGGATTCAAACATGGAACCAATGAAAAGTTGGTACGATCTGAAGTTTAGTATGCTCTTATATGGTTTGTAAGAACCTCAAAATAGTCTCACTTTCCGGTCTATCCAATTGGATCTGAGAGAGAGGGGTCCTGGGCCTGGGACCAGATCAACAAGCAGGACTTAGGTGGTTTTGGATGTTAGACTTGCCAGCAGGAACTTTACTAGCTTCATTTTTTTTTTCTTTTCAGTTTTGGGTCACTTTAGATACTTTGAAGAGGGTGGAACATGAGTGAAACCTGACTCTCAGACTAGCTATTGTCTCTTGACCTCAGTTCTGTTCCTGTGCCCTTAATTCTTTAAAAACAACAAACCAGGCCTCCGAGGGCAATGTAACCGAGAGGAAGTACTGAAACTGAAATGAAGACTGAACATGATAGTGAACATCAAAGACCCAGAGCAAAAAATTGTAATGTTAATGAGGGGGACAGTGCTGAGTGGAGGCCCAAAGTCAATCCGTAAGCAATTGGACATCCTGTTACAGAAGGGTCATGGGGAGAAGGTGGACCAGTCAGGATGCAGTGAAACATATAGCTTTCCTCTGATTCTTTAATGCTTACTGCCCCGCACTATCATGATCCTAATTCTACTGTACAAATCTAGCTGGACCGGAGCATGTACAGGGGTACAGATAAGAACTGTAAACATAGGGAATATAGGATAGATAAACTCCTTGGGACCAATATTGAGAGTAGCCATGGCAGGAGGGTAAGGGTAAGGTGGAAGGAGAAAGGCGGAACGGATCACAATGACCTACCTATAGCCCCCTCCCAGGGGGATGGACAACAGACAAGGGGGTGGGGGGCAGACACCGGACAGTGCAAGATATGAAAAAATAATAATAATTTGTAAATTATCAAGGGTTCATTAGGAAGGGAGGGGAAATTAATAAGGAGATGATACCTAGGGCTCAAGTAGAAAGAAAATGCTTTGAAAATGATGATGACTATATATGTACAAATGTGCTTGAGACAATGGATGTATGCTTGGATTGTGATAAGAGCTGTAAGAGCCCTCAATAAAATACTTTAAAAAAAAATAAAAGAAATAAAAACTCAGGAAGGCACTAAAAGGAAAGCATGACAAAAATTAAAATTAAGAATTATTAAGTAATTCCCATTAGAAACCAGGAAGAAAAAATACAAATTAAGAATAATTAAACAACTCCAAATAGAACTCAGTAGGTAAACACTGGATAATCTTCTGAAAGAACAAAACAGTAGAACTGAAAAAAAACAAACAAAACGGAAGGACAAATCAGTGACCTCAAAGATAGAAATCCTATGCAAAAGACAAAAAAAGTATATCTGAAGAAACCCTCAAACATTCCAAACAGAAAGGAGAAACGATTGCCTTAGGGAATATAGTCTTTGGATTATTAGATGAGAACCTCCCTTGCATTGTGGCAGAGCAGACGATTACTAGTCAAGAGCCCAAAGAATCCCAAATATTACCGACCCAAAGAGAAAGTCACAGCAACACGTCACAGCAAGAAAATAAAGGAACCTGAAGCAACTTTAGAAAAACCAATAGTCACTTATAAAAGCAAAAGAGTAAGAATAAACTCAGCATTTTCAAGAAGGTAATTGAACAGTATATACAAAACTTTGAAAGAAAAATTCCCCTGCATAGAAAGATTTCAATATCCAGCAAATTTATCTCTGAAATTAAGATATTTTCAGAAAAGGAAAACTAAAGGAATTTGTAAAAACAAGACAAATTATGGTAGTTACATAATCTGGTGTCAATTTGAGAGGATTATGAGTGAAGGGGTTGAGGCTAGTATGTCACTCAGAACACAGCCAATGAGGCCTCTGTGTGGGCATGCCCTTCTCCTGAGAATTCTGGGAACTGCTGAATTTCCTCCTTGGAAGTGGGAGACTCTCTCTCTCTCTCTCTCTCTCTCTCTCTCTCTGCTCACTCCCTGGGAGACATTGAAGCTGACAAGACACATGGAACTATGCTAGTGCCTGGAGTTGGAGAAGCCATATGGACCTACCCTGATGCAACCTCTGAAGCTAGACAAGCCACATAGAGACCCCTGCCAGTGCTGAGATGCTTACAAAGTACTGAATCCAAAGACTTTCTACCCACTCCTGCATTCGGTGTCATTGCATGTGTTTTGTGAGTCTGAAGACGACTTTATACATTGGTATCAGACACATGGGCTAATATCAGACTTATGGGCTTGGACTGGACTGGATTGGGAGGCTTTCTTAATGTACAATTAATTGATTTTCCTTTATATAAAACTCTTTCATATACCCATATGCATTTCTATGGATTTGTTTCTCTAGTCGACCCAGACTAACACACCACTCTTGCAAAAAATACCAAAAAAGTTCTTTGTACAAAGAATTAACAAGAGACAGCAACCTCAAATAAACATAGAAGACACAATTACCAAGAAATCATGTTACTTTAGTACTAGACAAAGTAAAGCAAAACCACAAGATTAAGGAAGGAAAAAGAACATTCTGCAATGAAGACCACAGAAAAGCAGTAGAAGGGGCAGAGTAAATACGAAGGAGCCAAAAAAAGAAGAAATGTGGTAGTTCCCAAAAGACAAGAAAATGCCTAAAAGTTGGAAAGAAAAGTATAATAATAAAATAGCCTCAAAGAAAAAAAAATATATAACTATGTAGAAACCATAAAAAACCTACTAACCTCTAAGATGAAAAAAAGTAACAAGAAAATCCACAAACAAAATAATATCAGCATAGAAAATTATGAGTAAAGAAACTAATAGCCCCATAAAGCATAGCAAAATGGCAGCAATAAAACCATATCTATCAATAACAACATTAAATGTAATATTGAAAAGGACGATATACTACTAAACTCATCTTATAAAGAAAGTATAATCCTGATATTAAAACCAAGAAAAGAGATCACCAGAATAAAAAATATAGATCAATATTCTTTATCAGTAGACACTAAATTTCTCAAAAATTTCTAGCAAATAGAATTTAACGAAACATTTAAAAAAATGCATTATGATGACGTCAGATTCATCCATTGTAGGTTTGTAAGGATGGTTAAATAATTGAAATCAGTCAGTATATTCCACTACATAAATAAAACAAAACAAAATATATGGTTATATCAATTGTTGCAAAAAGGGCATTTTATGAAAATCAACTTCCATTCATCTGAAAAGGAAATTAAAATTATAATGCCATTTGCAATAGCCACCTAAAAGATAAAATGCCAAGGAATAAATCTAAGTGGAACAACAAAAGACTGATTCAAAGAAAGGTACAAAACACTTCTATAAGAAACCAAGGGAGATTTACATAATGGAAGAATATCCCATGTTCATAGAAAGAAAAAAAAGTTAATCATTTTATTGAGGGCTCATACAACTCTTATCAAAATCCATACATAAGTCAATTGTATCAAGCACATCTGTACATTCATTGCCCTCATCATTCTCAAAACATTTGCTCTCCATGTAAGCCCATGGCATCAACTCCTCATTTTTTCCCCTCCCTCCCTGTTCCCCCTCCCTCATAAACCTTGATAATTTATAAATTATTATTTTGTCATATCTTACACTGTCCGACATCTCCCTTCACCTGCTTTTCTGTTGTCCATCCCCCAGGGAGGAGGTTATATGTAGATCCCTGCAATTGGTTCCCCCTTTTTACCCCACCCTCCCTCTACCCTCTCAGTATCACCTCTCTCAGCACTGGTCCTGAAGGGATCATGTATCCTGGATTCCCTGTTTCCAGTTCCCATATGTACCAGTGTACATCCTCTGGTGTAGCCGGATTTGTAAAGTAGAATTGGGATCATGATAGTGGGGAGTGGGGGGCGGGGGAGGAAGCATTTAGGAACTAGAGGAAAGTTGTATTTTTCATCATTGCCACATCACACCTTGACTGGTTCGTCTCCTCCCAAAGACCCCTCTGCAAGGGGATGTCCAGTGGCCTACAAATGGGCTTTG
>NW_022111379.1:21798568-21799954 GCF_000313985.2 Echinops telfairi
AATAGAACAAAGTATTCTTGCATTGAGGGAGTACTTGAGTGGAGGCCCAATGTCCATCTGCTAGCTTCATACTAAACCTATAAATATATGCTTCTAAATCTATTTCCCCATCCTCATATATGTTTATTTACAGATGTACATGCCTTTATTTAGACCTTTAAATGCCCTTTGCCTCCTTGCTCTTTCCTTTATTTCCTTTTACTTTCCTTTTTGTCCCACTATCATGCTCAGCCTTCATTTCGGTTTCAGTAATTCCTCTCGTTTACATTACTCTTGGTCACGTCCTACCAGACCTCCCACACCCTCTCACCACCAATTTGGGTCATTTGTTGTTCCCTTGTCCATGGGTTTGTTAACACAAAAGGAAAATCTAATATCATGAAAATATCATACCAACACTGATATAAAAATTATTTTTATAAAAAAAACCAATAAATTATAGAGAGAATGGAACACTAATGCATTGCTCATGGGATTGTAGAATTTTATAGCAACAGTGGAATACAGGGGGTCCTGGTTATGTTGTGGTTACGTGTTGGTTGCTAACTCCAACGTGAACAGTTCAAAACCACCAGCCAGCGCTTCTTGAGAAAGAGACTGGGCTTTCTCTGCCCATGAAGAGTTATGGTCTCAGAAGCCCAAAGGCGCAGTTCTACTGTGTCATATGGGGACACTCCGAGTTATCACTGACTTGATGGCAGTGGGTTTTTGTGGAAAACGCTACATTACTTTCTTAAACAAATGTGAATAGAAAGACCCTATGGTTTTGCAGTCTTTCGACTTGGTATGTATACCAAAGAAATAAAAAATAAAAATAAATGGATATATACACATTCATTTTTATAACAGTGTTATCTGTAATGACTAAAAGATGGCAACAACCAAAACATCCATCTGTAAAGGAAAGGATAAATAAACCCTGTTACAAGGGAATATTATGCACCTCTATAAAACGGTGATGAAACTGTCAAAGACTTCATGACATGGTATCACTACTCTGAAAGAATAAAACTAAGGGGGAAAAAATCACACCAAAAGAATCTAACTTTGAAAGCTATCGTGAGTCTTGGATGGGAAGAGGGAGAGACAGGTAGGGAAGCAGGTGGAGGGCGCGGGGGAAGGGGTGGAGAAGGGGAAAACAATCAGACAACATACAACAGGGACTTATGTAAATAGTGTCACTGTTCTATTGTGCTTTGTTCCTATATGTTTTTTATATGTGTTTTCCAATGGTTAAATTCCACAAATGGAAGGAAGGAAGGAAGGAAGGAAGGAAGGAAGGAAGGAAGGAGTGGAGAAGGGGAAAACAATCAGACAACATACAACAGGGACTTATGTAAATAGTGTCACTGTTCTATTGTGCTTTGTCCCTATATGTTTTTTATA
>NW_022111379.1:21801609-21803947 GCF_000313985.2 Echinops telfairi
TCAGCCTTCATTTGGGTTTCAGGAATTCCTCTCAGTTATATTACCTTTGACCAAGCCCTGCCAGACCTCCTACATCCTCCTCACCTTCGATTTTCAGTCACTTGTTGGTCCCTTGTCCCTGGGTTTGTTAACACCCACGTCCTTTCCCCCTGCTTCCCCATCTCCCATGTCCCCCTGGAGCTGTTATCCTGTTGTTCTCTCTTCTGGCTTGTCTATCCTGCTTATCCAGATAGACATGCAGTGACAACAATATGCCCAAACACAAGACCCAGCACAACAAAGCAACAACAGGAAATAAAACAGTAGCTACAACAACAACAACAAAAATGAAAACAAGCAAAAGAAAAGCCTATAAATAGTTCAGGGTTTATTTGTTGTCCTTTATGAGTGTTTTCCGGTAGAGTCTGATGGCGCCATGCCTGGCCCCACAGTCTATTTTTGGTGTTCTCTGGGGACTTCATTGCTCTGGTCCTCTTGCTGCTCTGTTGTACGCCCCCAGTATCTCACCTCAGTGCGGTGGGGTCAGGGTGGGCACAATTCTAGCCCTGTGTCTCCAATGTTGTCCCCCGTGGTGCTATGGGTCAGTGAGGAATGTCATGTCTTGTGGTGGGGCCGGCCCTAAGGTCCTCTCTGTGCATTGGCTGCTCTAAGCAGAAATATTGTCTTCAGGGCTTGGTGGGCCAGGATGTGCTTCACTCTTTTTTCCTCCCCCATCATTTGCTCCTGTGTGCTCTGATCAGACGCATCCCTCTCCTTGAGCTGTAGCTTCAGTGCTGTCCTCTAAAATGAATTCTTCTAGCGGGGTGGGGGTCTGTCCACTTAGATGGTAATGGGGCTGGCCCCTCAGGCCTCTCTATTGGTTCCCTGCTTCATGCCAGTGTGCAAGTGTGTTGCATTCTTGTCTTGGAGCACCAGATTGATATCTGGTCCCTCTTTCCCTGTGGAGATATAAACAATACCCTCCCCTTGTGTGGGTTAGTGCCCTGTTCCTGTGGCTACCCATGTCTTTTTTTTGCCCCCTCCTTTTTAGTTGGCTACTGTATGTATCCCTGGGTTAAGTCTGGCCCCTGCCATATTACCTGGACTTCAACCCAGGGATGTATGTATACAGTAGCTTCTTCCCTATGCCTCTTTTGGATTTTTTGAACTTACCTCAGCAGATTCATGTCCTTTTGTGCTTGGCTTACTTCACTTAGCATAATTTCTTCCAGTTCTTCCCATGCAGCAATGTGCTTCACGCATTCATCACTGCTTTTTAGGGCATTCCTGAATTTTTTTTCTTCCCTTTCCTCCCCACCATCTTTGTATTTATGTCAACTTTTTCTTCAGCCCTGTTTTTGCCTTATGCCTTCTGTGCATCTTAAACTTTGGTTCTTGATCATATGCTACCTCCTGGAATGGTGAAATGTTGGTTAGTTACTTTTGTCACAGCAACTCTGAGTATCTTTCCAACTTCTTTAGATACCTCCTGAATCATGCAATATGTTGCCCATCGAATCTTTCACTATTTCAACTTGAGGCTTATTTTTTTTTCTTGAGTTCTTTTGATTTAAGATATGCGGAGCATGTTCTTCCTTCTTTGTGTTCTAATTCTAGGTCTTTGCACATTTCATTATCATAGTTGACTCTGTCTTTTCAATCTGTCCTTTGAACTGTTCTATTCAGCTCTTTTCATTCACCTTAACTAAAAGTTTCAGAGTACCTTCAGATACAAATTTGAACTTTCTTTCTCTCCTGTCTCTCCCCCGCTTTTAAAATAATCTTTTGCCTTCTTCATGTATGATGTTCTTGATGCCACCCCACGGCTCATCATGTCTCCTTCCTTTAATGTTTGTGCATCACATCTCTTCTTAAGATGTTCTTGAAATTAATGGGGATAGACACAAGGTCATATTTTGGGCTCTCTTAGTTTGTTTTTCATATAATTCAACTTCAACCTGAACTTACATATGATCAGTTGATGTTCTCTTCCACAATTTGTCCCTGACCTGATTTCAGCTGATGATATTTAGTTTCCTTATCATCTCTTCTCACAAGTGTAGTTCATTTTATTTCTGTGAATTCTAACTGGAATAATCTATGTGTATAGTCATGATGTTTAAGAAAAGGTGTTTCATATTAAGAAGTTTTGGGTCATACAAAAATTTGCATGCAATCTCCAGCTTTGTTTCTATGACTCAGAGCATATATTTCAATTATGGTTCCTTCCTCTTGGCTTCCAACTTTTTCATTCCAATTGCCAATACTTATCAATGCATCTTGATTGGACAGTTGATCAATTTCAAACTGAAGATGTTCATAGAATTCTTCAGTTACTTCATCACTGGCTTTAGTGTTT
>NW_022111379.1:21804388-21809753 GCF_000313985.2 Echinops telfairi
TAGTATGCATTTTTCCTGCTAAGTGAGCACCAAGCAACTTGCTCTGAGTTAGTGCACCCAGTAGTGTCACCTGGGAAAGTTCTTTCTGGTCACAGAGAATTTTTTTGTAAAAGCAGTTTCACTTGAATCCTTTTTTTGTGATGGCTGATTTAAGAGAACAGCATGAGGCTGTCAAATTTTGTTTCCTGATCAGGAAAAATTCCACAAAAACTGTTGTGATGTTGAACGCAGCTTATAAGGACAGCACTATGGGAAAAATTCAATAAAGGTGAAATGTCAATTGATTACAAACCTCATTCTGGACATCATCAACTTACTAATTGGATAAAAATGTTGGAGTTCATTTCATCAGGTCAGAGGGTTCATCAAGCTTTCTATTGAGAGGTTCTGAAAAGATTGTGTAACATTGTGTGACAAAAAAGGCCTGATTTGTGGCAGACTGGGGACTGGATTTGCTACCACGACAATAAACCTGCTCATGCAGCCATCTCAGTGCACGAGTTTTTGGTGAAAAACAGCATGCCTCTCTTGCCCCATGCACCTTACTCACCTGATCTTGCTGAGTGCAACTTCTTTTTGTTTCTGTGAATAAGAGGGACATGAAAGGACAGCAATTTGAAGAAGTGGAAGAGGTGAAGAAATAAACGAGGGAGGTACTGTCAACCATCTAACAGACAATTCAAAGAATGGAATCGCAGATTCGACAAATGTATTAATTGTAATAGAGATTACTTTGAAGGTGATAAGGCTTTAAAAAAAAAACCTAGTTTTGAAAAAAAAATTCCAGATTTTTTGGTAGCAGGTATGTATGCTCCCCCAATCCAAAGTGACTTACTTTTTCTCTGTGTCTACTTTTAAGACACAAAGGAAAACAATGTACATCAACATGCTATTATTTTTCACTGGGTAGCATAGCATTGCTTTTGTTTGTTTGTTTGTTTGCTTGTTTTTGGAGCGCCTTCCAACCTGAAGGGCTGAACTTCTGGCCCCATCTCTGGCATGAATAGAATGGCCTCTATTCATGAGGGTTTTCAGGACCTGACGATGTTTCGATGTTATCCACACATCTTTTCAGTGGTTGATTCCTCTCAAGTGGACAGCCATTTCTTCTTCATAGTCTGTTCTTAGTCTGGAAGCTCCGCTGCAAAGTGTTCACTTTGGGTAAACCTCCTGGATTTAAAATACCAGTGACACAGCTTCCAGCATCACAGAAACACACAAGCCACCATAGTATGACAATCCAGGAGACAAGTAGTTAAAAGGGACTAAGGTGTCTTTACATTAACCTTCTCTGCTTTTGAACTGACAAGGGGTCAGATCTCTTTAAGCCCGAGGGCTGCAGAATGTTGATGAGTTTCATATTTTTCTCATGTTAATTTTCTTCACACTGGACCTATGACTCCCTGAAGCAGGTTCACCTAATTTCGCCATCACCTAGGGTGGGCTTACTTATTCAATTTTGCCAGGGAAGGGGTGTCACTGTCCTCTGTGGGTGGTGCCCAGTGAGATTTGGGGAGAGAGCTATGAGCTCACTCTGGTTATAAATGCTGCAGGCCCCAACAACACTAGGGAGAGGGATCACTTGGCACCTAGGTGGGTCCTGCATGCTACACAGCATGTGTTGTGTCAGCTCACCTTTCCCCTCTTCCAGCACTGCAGGGATCAGTGCATTGGGTGAAGGGGCTATTAAGCAGAATTTTTCTTTTTTTTCAAAGCAGAATCTTTTTAAGGTATCTGCTTTCCACACCCGCCCCCCACCCCCACACCCCACCAGGGCTTCTTGCATGGTGTTAGCCCCTTTGACCTGCCAGGCTGTGTCTGGCCCCAAATTTTGTTCCACCCGGGAGTTTTAGAACTAAGCCTTGTTTGCTTTTGACTTAAAAAAAAAATCTTTGTTCAGAGAGGGTAATTAGAGAGCATTTGTCTAGTCAGCTTTAGGTCCGCAGATCTTTTTCTTTCTTCTTGATCCTCAATTTCTTTCTCTCCCAAGGAATTATTCCATACTCTTCACCAAATTCGCTCGACGCTATCTTATCACTATTCTCTCTTAGGTATGGATCCTTGTTGAGGGACATAGGGTATTATTTTCCAAATATTGATAATATCCATAATATTAACAATAGATATTTTGGTGACGGGGACCTGATTGGATATGTTTCACTTACTTTCAAGATGTCCAGCCAATTGCTACAAAATATGGAGAAGTTTGCTTCTAAATAAACTCAACTTATTCAAAGAGTAAATCAATGGATTGAACAGAGTAATTTGTATTGCCATGAAGACCTTATGGAGTAGTTCTGCCTTGAAACAAAACAGGTTGGAATCAACTAGAAGTCAGCCTTATTGATTTGTTTGGGGCTTTAGTTTATTACTTAATAAATGTCTGATGAATTCAGTTCTAATATGAAGCAAGGTGTTATTTTTTTAATAAAAGTTAATCAGCTTATATGAATATTTGGATGGATAATATATGTGGACTATGATAGTATTTTTTTAAAGTTCATGACATAATCTTGATGGTTTCCTAACTTTCACCAAAATGTACATCTTCAACATTGTAATAAAAAAACTTTTGTTTGTGTTGTGTCTCTCAGTGGTTCTAAAACTTTTCAGGAATTCTGGAAACCACTGAGAATTTGAGAATATTGATGAAGGAAGCACTTTTCATAGGAAAAATCCCATCAATACATAACTGCCAAATTGTATGTATGCTCACTCTTTACTTACTGATATGGTTAGGTTCCAAAGACCAAGTTGTTATGTGACAACCCGTGCTATATGAAAATGGGGGAAGTCTAGCTGAGCCTACCTTACGATAGGTAACATAGCATTTGAGTTGTGTCTGCATAGCACTTCATCTTCAAATGATGAAATAATTTACCTAATTTAACTAAAATTTTAACCTAAATCAGCACTTAGAGTATTCTCAAAGATGGCACCCTGATTTGTTCATGTTATAATGCTCTCATCCTTGATTCATGTGCTTTGATGATTATAATTTTCATATTAAAATCAACTTGCTACTTTGAGTTGAACTAATAATGCTCTTTCTCTTTGAAGACATTTTGCTATTTGGTAAAAGTAGACACAAATGATTAAAAATAAGGGCATACTTTAAGAACTTATTAGAATAGCTAAAAATCCATACAGAGAGAGACCTAGTTTGGGTGAGCTGTGTTTTTGCCAGCTTGTACAACTAAAGTGACAGTGCTGCTACACCAGTGCTGTAATTGCCTTGCACCTCCGTGTTTGTTACTGACAGATGTATGTCATTAATGTGTGAGAGAGTAATTTTGTTTTACTATAGTTGTAAATGTGAAATATGAGATAATTAAACAGTCAGAAAGTGAGTAGACATATATCCACATATATATGTATATACATAGGCACACATACACACATACTTATGAGAAACTCATTGCCATCAAGTCATAGCGACTCAAAACTGACTCATAGTGACCCTCTGTGGGTTTCCCAGACTGTAACTCTTTACAGCTGGTTGTTTTGACTGCAGACCATGGGGATTGCAGCCCAATGCGTAACCACTACACCATCAAGGCTCCATGTTACACACACAATCAAAAGTTCATGGAATAATGAAATGAAAAGATTAAAAATAATGGAATTTTCTATGACACCTTGAAATTCTTTTGTATATTTTGAAATACATATATATTTCATGCTGTCTAATCATTCAGCCCTCTGGATCTTTACTTCAGATCAAGAATCCTTGGTACGTTTACTGATAAAGGGTGTCATATAATCATCCTTCCTGAAATGTTCTATATTCTTAAAGTTGGAAAAATTTCATTGCTTGAACTTAGACCTTAAATGAGACATAGATTTCCCCCACATTATTAAAGAAACTATTACTGAACTTTAACAAATAAACAGTAGGTGCATAAACACTGTGAGTAAAAATTGGGTTAAATGCTCATGTTTGTACCTTTTGCATCAAAGGAAATAAACAACAAACTAGTGTTTTTATATCAGTAGATTACTTTTAAAGGCCAGGATTTTGTAACAATTATCAACTACTGGAAAAAATTATAATTTTAACTAATGAGTCAACCAATTTCCAATAAATCACTTTGCTTTTTGGGAAACAAATATATTAAGTTGATAGGAAGTGAATAAGTGTGTTTCTGCATTGTTTAATTTTCAAATAACACAACTGGAGTAAATACTTTTGAGACATGCTTTCTCAAGTCTATTGTTATTATTTTGAGAACTTATTTATTAGCACTAATCCTTTTTATTTGCACTTAATTGTACAAGTCACAGCATTACCTTATAATATTTGCCACTCTATGAGGTATTAATCTATATTTAGTGACGAGTAAAGTGAGAGTCAGAGAGATTATTTAACTCACAGTCAGTACGTGGTCGTTTTGGAATTTTATACCAGATTTACTTGATTTTAATCCCGTTGTTTTTTAATTGGTGCTGTGAAACTGCTTCTCATGCTGTTGACAAACACTGTCTCCTTACTGTGCAACGTTATCACAAAATGGAGCCATGTGTCATGCTTTGAAATCAATACATCCACAGTTGTATTAAGAAATATTTTATTAACAAAACAGTAAATTCCACTTGCTTAGCATTTCCAGTAATGGATAAATTGGCCTTGCAACAGACAACAAAACCAAACAAAAGGAAAACCCTTAGATACCCAATCACACGGAGCACTAGCAGGGTGGGGTCCTGTGGTCCTGATGCCTTAGGGGTAGACCACTTCACACGTTACTGTACTTTTGCTTTTGTTTCCCCCAAAGGCAACATATTACATGGATAAACAAACGAAGCATAAGGAATCTGAAAAGTTACCGTCTGGAGTTGTTGTCAAATTTAGGCCAGGGAGTGTGAAGGCCTAAATTGCAAACGATGCATCATGGAACTCTGATACTTTTGGTTTGAGGGTCCGTGGGGGGTTTTACTTACGTCTTTTTCTCTCCCTGTTCATGCTTTTCTCTTTCTTTCTCTACTCTGAAGACAACCCAGAAAAACATCACCAGTTTTGTGTAGGCCACTGAACATTAGAAATCGTTTTACTGGTAAGAATGGGTCACGTGGTAGTGTGAAAATTTTTTTAAAAATCCATTCTAGAAAGTTCCATCCCAACCACCATGTTTCATAGTCATAGTGCCTAACAATACCATTATTCAAGATAGTTTCTTTCAGGTAGCTAAAAGATATTTTTGATCTTTTAGAATTATTTCAGCTGGAAATTAGATCAAGTTCAGTATATCAAATGGAAAAGAAACCTATTCTTTTTAAAATCTGAGGCTGTAAATTAGTCATTTTAAATTTAACTCCTATTTCACTGGCTTTCCCTGAGTAAGACTGAATGTGAAGGGGGAAAAAA
>NW_022111379.1:21809853-21858606 GCF_000313985.2 Echinops telfairi
CCTGGGTCATGAACATCCTTAAAGACTCTCCATACACAGGAATGACTTGACCGTCCTCGACAGTGATATTTTATAGGAATTACATGCATCTCTAGGATGCTGTATGTCAGGAAACCCAAGGCAATGCTCAGTTTTTTGTTCTTTAAATCAACTAAAGTATCACAAAAGATGTTTTTAATTTTTTTTGCCTTTGCTGATTAAAGCTATTTGTAAATGTGTTCTCCTCTTCTATTTTATATAAGGTTGTAAGATATCTCCTTCAGGAAATGTCCTAGGAATGCAGCCAGTTTTTACCGCTGCATCGCCTCACCATCTATAACGCATTTTGTGCATTACCTTATTATGCTGACCATTTATTGCTATGAACATCCTTGAATTGATATGCAAAACAAGTGTATACTCCAAACATTCTACTACTTAATGTGTGTTAAGCTAACACTACATTTAATGGTATATATGTAAAACCAGAAGAGTAAAAATATGATCAATAATCAACAGGGTTTTTTTTTCCAGAAGGGTAGTAATACAGAATTAAAAATTGTTGAAAATACTTTCTTATTTGAGAAGGTGTTAACTTTCCAAACATGTTCACCATGCACATCAGGTTTAAAGAACATGTACATCTTATTAGAAACCCAAGTTGTTCATTACTGCCGCCAGGGTTAAGATGTACTCTTAGCTCAACCAATCTTGTTTCCATAACCTGCCCACGTAATGATTCATATTCATGCAGCAGTATAACCAGTTATATTTTATTTGATAAGAAAAGGTTCCAATTCATTAGGGACAAAAATCTTTTCAGGGTTTCCTGGGAACAAGATCTCACTGAAGCAAATCACCTCATTTGTCATCCGTATCTTGGCACAACTATCTTCCTTCCTGCTTTTCAATTTGTCAGTAAATATTTGCTACGATATGCATGTTTGAATTTCCCATCGTAGTCAATGAATTCCAAGGTTAGCAATATCAGGATGTGTGTGTTTGTGTATGCTGTGCATATGTGTGATAGCAAATGGCAAATGTGTGTGGAAAATATGACTATTTGGGGGAGAAAAGAATATTATAAGATATATGTATATATTTTGCCTTCTAATTCACACCTTTCGTACAAATACTAAAATTTAATTGCAACAGAATGAAGGCTGTACGTGTAAGAAAAAAAGTATTTGAGTCTTTTTATATACATTCATACATATCTTCCTTAGAATAAACACTACATTGTATCTTTTAAAGTAAATAATTATGGCAATTATAATGGTGGCAAAAATAAAAAATAAAAATAATAACCCCAAACTGAAATAACTGTTGCTCCAGTCATCATAAACTCTCTATACTTAGCAACACTTGTAACATTGAATTTACCAAAAATGGCTGAAGAGCAGAGATATAGTTTGCATTTTCTATACAACAGGCTATAAAACGTCACTTATCACAGTCCAGAAAGCACACAGAGATGGATTTTATATAAACATATGTAGTAACATATTAAGCGTGCATGAAAATTTCCCAATGATTGCATCTATGCCCTCGTTTTAACTTTTAAATTTGTGTGAACATGTGCCTTATATTTCACATTTTTGAAAATAAGGCCTCCGTACTATATATTTTTATTTTTATTTTTCCCTTACAACCAGAAAGGGGCTTTCTGAATGTGTTCTACACAAGTCTTCCAAAAAAGCCAGCACTCTGTTTACAACGCAGGTTCCAAGCAGTGCTGCAGCAGGGCCAGGCGGCAAACTCGGAAGGGTCTGCAGCGGAGTCACCCAACATCCCAGAGTCTTTTCTGGCAATTGGGCTAACTGACTTCTCAGGAAAGCACTAGCGCTTTGGCTAAATCCAGGATCATAGGTAGCTTCTTTTTGTGTGTGTGGTGTGTTGTGTTGTTGTTGTTGTGTTGTGCCTTGCTGGAATACTCCTTTGCTTTATGAATGCGTGCCGTCGTCACTGTCTTTAGAAGTGTCCCAGCAACATAAAGACAGGCAGAGTAAATGAAAACACTGTGGATGTTAGGGAATTTATTGGCCCCTGTTTTGTTTCTTTTTCTTTCTTTCTTTTTTTTTTTTTTTTTGAGAAACAAGAGCATGAGATACTTGTTTTATTTTTTAAAAACAGTCTTTCCTTCCTGATTGCATTCCCTGTCTTCTTTTTGTATGTGCTTCATAAAAAGGAAAGTAAATAAGTTTATATCATGTCTCAGATAAAATGAAGACTATTTTTATACAAGCGTCCTTTTACAACCGTGGGATCAGACGTAATACTCTTTATCCTTGTTTTTCTTGTTTTTGTTGGCGCTCTTCGCACTGCTGGGCTGTTTCTCCTTGACCACAGCCCCATTGGACTGTGCTGAGTTACTGATGTAGTTTCGACTCTCGTCCACGTGGTACGAGCCTTCATCTCGGTTTCTGTACTTGTACATGGCATACAGGAGGATGAGGATGCACAGAGCGGCAGCTGCTACGATCCCGACCACCATCCCTGTGGTACTGCTGGATTCCCGAATCACTTCTGCGGAGCCTGGGTATGGCTCTCTTCCGCCTGCTCGGGTGGGATTGGCTATAAGAAAGAGAAGAGCACACACAAAGTGATTGTGGGGTTTGCGGGACAGAGAGCTACATTGACAATTCATCTCTCTCTCTGTGCCGAACTGATTAACACCTACTGATTTGGTGAGCGTACACTGCTGATCAGTGTCACCACCCATGTGCATCATGGTCACTGAGAACTAAGGACTATGACTCCGAGATGCCCTAACCGATCACCAGCTAAGCGCTCATGGTGAGCTGGAAGCCCAGCTGTGTCTCACTGGGCTACGTCTCTGGCGATCTCCTCTAGAAAGCGTGCAATGGAGAAAACGCATGGGCTGATTTCACTCTGTTGCAAAGGGTCATTTGAGTTAGAAACCATTCAGTGGCAAAGATGTGAATCTAGCATGTGGGAAAAGATTGTTTACTATATTTTCTGTTTCACATAACACTTTTGTTAACGGGGTCTTTTAAGTGCTGACCTGAATAGGCCCAGTTTAGCTCTAAAGAGACATATTGGTTTATTGGATGGAAAGCTATAAGCCTATCAAGTAAAATGGAATCAGAACAGCTCTACTATCTAACACTATGGCTTTCAAAATACAATACTTTGACGTTTTAAGAAGCAAATTCATGTCGTCAGGCAACACTGAGAGGTAGCGCTAGACTCCAGAGTCAGGATCATTGGAAGCTGAATTCCTCAGCGGTCGTGCTGCTTATATCCATGGAAAGATATACTGAAACAAAGCATACGTGCGTCTAGGAGTTTTGAAAAGCCCAATTTCCTACATTTTAAAGTATAATTTTAGGTATATCTATAAAATAACAACTGACAAATTAAAACAAAATTTCTTTTCAGATGGCATTAGTTCATGTAAGGATGTATGTATATTATTTGGTAGAAATGGTAGAAAAAAATGGTAGAAAAAGCTAACCTTTGGAGAGAAGCAAGAAAATATTTTCTCTTGTTTTTTAAATAAATCATTTTATTGGGGGCTCTTACAGCTCTTTAAAAATTCATCCATCCATCCATTGTGCCAAGCACATTTGTACATATGTTGCCATCATCATTTTCAAAACATTTTCTTTCTACTTGAGCCTTTGGTATCAGCTCATTTTCTCGGCCCTCCCCCACCCTCCCTCCCTCATGAGCCCTTGACAATTTATAAATTATTATTTTTTTCATGTCTTACACCAACCGCTGTCTCCATTCATCCACTTTTCTGCTGTTGATGCCCATGGGAGGGGATTATATGTCGTTCATTGTGATCAGTTCCCCCTTTCTATCCCCTCCCCTTGGTTTTTAACTGCTTTCCAGATTTGGTTAAAGTCAACCTTAAGGGCCCCATACACAATAATCAATCAATAAATGGCTACCTTGACTCAACTAACAATAGCCTCACTAGGTTTTGGTCACAATGTAGTTCAAGTACAAGAAAAGCATGACAGGTATCTCAATGTCTTCTCCATGGCTGAACAGGTACTGGAACTGAGAGAGAAGGCTGCGTATGGAGGCAATAGAGAGGAGGGGCTAAGAGTCTCTTTCCCTACTAAGCTTGATTTTTATTAAAAGACTAGAAACTGGATAGAGAGAATTCTATCCCATGTGTGACTCCAGCTCATTTTTCTTTATGGATTGCATGCATTGTCTTTTCTCCCATATATCCCCATCCTCTCTCTTGTGCCGCAGAAAAAGATGGTCTGTGAGAAATTATAAATATCACACCATTTTACTCTCAAAACACTTTATTCTTTTGAATTATGTAGACTGAAGTTAAATAGCCTCACAATTGCACACATATCAACTAAAGACACACACACACACACACACACACACACACACACACACGCAAGAGCTTAGAAGACTGCTATAGTGCTTCTTTTTTACTACTCTCATTTTGTAAGGAGTCCTCATGACACAGTGGGTTATTAGTTAGGCTGCTAACTTCAGCCCGTGGTTTGAAACCACCAACTGCTTTGTGGGAGAAATACGAGGCTTTCTGCTCCCATAAAGATTTACAGTCTCAAAAACTCACCGAGCAAATTCAAATTCTATCAGTCATAATTGGCTCGATGGCAGTGAGTTGAGTTGTTGAGTTAAACCATTTTTTAACAATTGCTTTCAATATTTCTGCAAGATCTCATATATGTATCTTTACCTATGTACATACTTAGCCATACAACGTTGCAACTCCATTTCCAAAATGTGCTGTGGTTTCTTTTACTGGCAGGGGGCTTTCTTGCCGTTCCTTTCCTTTCAACATAAAAGCTTACAAACAATTCAATTCCAGCAAGTCAACCCTAACCCATAGCAACCCTCTCGGACAGGCTATAACCGCCCTATGGGTTTCTGAGACTGTAACTGTTAACAGGAACAGTGACTTAAAAGGAAGAGCTTCCAATCTCCAAGTGGCAATACGCTATGTTCCGGAGTTGGTGAACATAGCAGGTAAAACCTTTACATGCCGAATATGTCCCTGCTTGCTTTACCAGCCCATGTAATGTCGCTGAATAAAAAGCCTGGGAGTTGCTTCTGTGGCCAACGCAGAAGGAGACAAAGCCTATAATTCACCGTATTTGAGTCCAGGAAATTAATTTCCTCTCAAGAAGAATAGAACCTACTGCAGGAACTCTGTCACTACCTGACAAACTAAAGGTGGCACTTTCCCTTTCAAATACAGTCATCGTTGCCAAATTCTGCCAATTAGCTCAGCTGCTAGCTTCTCTAAATGATAACTTGATACTTCTCATTTTGCAGAACATTCTTTTATCACAGAGGCTGGAGAATTGAAACAAGGAATTTTATTTCAATATTACTTCAATCATTTTTTCCTCACCTGATGGAGTGCTTTAATTTGAAACACATTTATACAATTATATCACTCTGTGTGTCTATCAGAAGAGAATAGCGGGAGCGGAGGTACAATTTAACCATACAGCTCATGCTACTAAATTCCAGGGTTTTCACAGAATGCAGTGTTTTAATTTTTTTATGCTTAGAATATATGTATATATATGGATGTGTGTATCAGTTGAGAATTTGTCTCACTAATGTACTAGCTTGCCCAACAATTTCAATGTTTATCTCTTCAAATATTTTAATCTTTTCAAAACAACTCTGCATATAGGACAATAAGAAATTAATGTTAAATTCCAGTTAATGAAGGGCAAAAAAAACCTTTCAAGACACACACACACCCTAAAACCTAGATCCATGTGGAAATATTTTATCCTGTTTTTTCCCCTAGTTCGCATTAAATTTTCTGTAGCCAGGATAACACTGTGACAGGTCTGTATGGAACATGCAGCTGCTTCTGTTTGATTGATCAGGTTGTTTTTTTCCTGCTTCTGTTTCAAATCTGAAGGTTAAGGATCTTTAGCATTCAGGTATTGATACACAATAGACTATGACTTTGTTTCAAAAGCTAGATCAGAAATACATATTAAAGGATATTGATCATTTTTTTTCTGCCTCTCTCTTACCTCTCATGCTCCCCAAATCCTTGGCCAGGTCTGTTGATCTCCAGTATGGTGGACTTTGGCCAATATATTGATTAGAAAGCCTGTTTGCTAGCTCTATGGTTATTCTTTGAACCATAAGCTTCTGAAACACTTGGGCCAAATGTAAGTAAAAGTCAGCAAGCATCCTATTAACTCTGAGGGAGCACCGATGGTCTTCATCGCAAAGGGGGACACCATGGTTACTTAGGTAAGTGTGAGCGCTAAGGGTTAAGAACCATTATCACCATGTCTTTACATGATACTGTTGACAAATGTATTCACCATAGATGATTCATTCAGGAGAAACAAATGTCAGAGATACGAGAGACATACTCCAGTGTGCAGTATAGTAGGTTATGTACGGCTCTTCTTTGTTACTCCCATCAAATGGCTTTTGGGGTTGAGAGTGAGAAGATGGATCCAGGTAAGAAGGTAAGGCATGCTGTTGATTGGATTCCATGATTCAGCCACAAGCGATTGTTAAAAGGGTTTATTGTGTTTGCTATGCTGTTGGTGGAAGGCGAACCTTCTCAGAAGGAACAGGTGGGATTTCACTACCATAACAAAGGAGAGCGAGGAATGGGTAGCATCTTTTCGATCGCAAATCTGGTTTGTTTGTTTTTTACCTGACCAGTGGCTCTGAAGTCTTGAGTTTCAGCCTGTCACCTGACCTAATGAGCGTCCACACTATTGTGGATAAGGAGGATCTTCCACATGGACATCTCAACTTTGGATGTGGGACTCCCCAGCACGTCCAAGTACGTGAGTCATTTGCCTGCATGCTCTGAGTTCTGTGTGGCCATTGTAACAAATGGAGCCCTGGGATGTAAGGGAACGTACGAAGGCGAGGAGTGGGGGTTGATATCAGGGATAATGCAGTGGTACAATGTCTTTAGAAGAGTTTGGCACCTGAGATATCCTTAATCTCTATCATCTTGGAACTAGTCTTGGATTAATTTTTCTAAAAGCCACGATTTCTACACAGTGTCCCATCTTATAGAAAAGAATAATAAATGTAAATGTTTGCTGTGCAGTAAAAATCAGAAAGCAAAAATCATTAAACATTTAACTTACCTTGCAATTTGCTGAGAAATTATTTCACACTGCTGTCAAAGAGTTGTCCTAATGTGGGTTCTTTTAATTTTTTTTTTAACAATCCTTGGCATTGCAAGTGTGAAAGAATAGGACTCCCTGAAGGGAGGCTAATGTGCTCCACTGAAGAAAGAGCACCGCACAAGGTGGTTCAGGGACACATGCAGTCCCAGGGGCGAGCAGAGAAACTCCCTCTTCAGCTCTTCCTCTGGTCTCTGGTCCTTCCCTTCCAGCCTCCTTGAAGGAATTTTGTTACTTCCTTTCCTGCGTGTCAAGGAACAAAACCTACTGCCAAGTTTCTATTCTCAAATCTCGGTAGAGTATAAAATATTCCTTAAAAGCAAAAAGGCCAAAATGGGATTGTTTCGCCTGAAAATAGTCTTTGTATTATATGTTGTCATGCCTTACTATAGAATTTAACTTCAAAAATGATTAACAGAATAATATTTTATGCTTTATAAAAATAAACACTGAGTGATGATTGCTTTTTAAAAGCAGGTGGAGGGTATGAGGTGCATATATAATCACTAAGCTTGGCCCCAGAGCCTGTATGTATTTACCAATTTGATATTGTATAATTGACTAGTTTTAATTTTACAATACACGAGTGGGACATGCAAAGCCTATGCTTAATTTGAAAAAGGATTCCTTACTGATGTTCTACAATAACTGAACATTCTGACAGATATATTTTGTAATACAGATGCATTTTTTTTTCCTGAAGAGGCTTCAGTTCACTCTAGAAAAAGGTCTGCCATCCTTTGGATATACCTTCTGAGATTGGAAGCAATAATAAAATCTCATTACTAAAAATTAAAATGGTTCTTTATTGATGCTTCTATGGTCTTGCGCTAAAAATGATGCTAACTCTCCTAATTCCTTTGGCATTCAATAAGGGTTTGGTGAGCAGTGGGGCCTTACATTTCCATTGATGAGTTCACCACGGCAATAACTACACCGTCAGATGCTCTTTTTATCACTCAAATTGTCACTTTTATGAACCTATTTAGTATACTTGGATGAGCTGTTCGCTCACTGTAATCTTATTATATTTATGTTGTTTCCAAAGTTAGCTTTGCAGGCTGAAATTGTAGTTTCCAGGCAATTTTTATTGCTGGTTTCATTCCTTCCAGATAGACTGTTGGTGCCTAGGCACGTCATAAACCATGACCCTGTCTCATCAAGGGAGAAGCAAGACTTTCACTATATACGGATCTAAAAGCAATTCAGCTTTTGAGCTTTAAAGGAAATAGCGAGCAAGCAAGAAAGATGACCAAACTTTAGGGGGGGAAAAATCAAGAATAACAGACCGGCAACAAAGGTTGTCATGTGTGCCATCTATGTCAGAGCAGGAGAGGTATATGCAAGGGATCATAAAACCTCATAGTGACCCACATATCATCCTGTTAACTGAAGCATCAGAGAGCCTGCCCTACAGTGCTCCTTCCCTTCGAACTTCTTCACAAGATGGATTTATTGATTTTTTTCTCATTAAAATCTTTTACTAGTCTATTTGGTTTTATCATAGATTAAACTAAAAGTAATCGATTTTACAGTTCTGTTTCCACACCCTGTAGGAAAAAGAGTTTCCTAAAATGAGCTCATTAGATGGGAGTTCTGAACTGTGTCTTAAAAGATGTGGGAGTTATTATAATTCAAGGCTAGTTTTGAAAATGGTTTCAGACTTGCAGGGGAAGATTTGACTTTACCGGTACCCAGTTTCATTAATACTGTGAAGAGAAAATTGGAATTGTAGACTCCTGGGGTGTTTGTGAATTGAGATTAACACAGGTTCCCCCCCTTATCTCAAAAAGAAAAAGCCTTTCCATTTGTGTGCCTTAATATAGTGTTTACCAGAAGAAACAACTCTGATGAAATCACACGAATTCATATGGAAATGCCACATGTGCAACAAGCAGGTAGGCAATGGTTTCTATGACATGTATTAATTTGGACTCCTGCCATAGTAATTCAAAAAGTGATGGATGCAGATGGTTCAGACCACTGCCATCCTCCTCCCCTCCCACTAACTCTACCCATGCCCTGCACCTTCTGAAGTTCAACCCTGCAGGTCAGGTAAGCGGGCATGTCTGACACAGCTTGGCTCTTCCCCAGAGAATTGGAGGTTAAGAAAGAACGTGTAAATCAATAAGCCTTTGCCCGCTACATGGCTCCTGGGTCTGACATGTTTTTCTACTGTCTTCAAAGCCACTAAAGCAAATGTTTGAAGCAACGTGCAGGGGCTGCAGTTGAGATTTGGAGAATCATTGCTTTCTTCAAGGAATTTAGGAATTGCATGGGGAAGGATGTTCCGCACAGATCGATTCTCTCCAGGTTTTCCTGACAGAATCCCATGGACTAGGGCAGGCCACTTCTTCAGAGGGCACCACATGGAACAAAAGATGCAATGGACAATCACAGCCTGTGTGTCTTCGGTGACACTGAGTTTGAGTGTGCTGAGGAACATACACAGTCTCCTTCATCTCTGGGGAAAACATCCCGGTCATATCATTTAGAGAAGCTTATGCTTTAATTAGCATATATTGCGTAAATGATATAGTACACAGCTTAGTCACCTACACAATTCACGGGCTTTTTTACACAGCCACGGCACCAGTTAGATTTTTCTAGACACCATTGGAAGTCTCAAGGAGTTGAATTTTCTCATGGCCTTCCATGGACTACCCACAGATACCTATCCGAATTTGTCTTCTCTTCTCAAAAGAAGTTATAGTCACAATTTCACTGTTATCTCACGCACCACCAAAAGTTCTACCTCAATTCCTTGTTCCTATCACCTGCACTTCCTACTCCTATTTCTCAAAGGTTTAACTTAAATGCCTGCTCTGCTATAATATCTGAGAAATTCACTCATGCCATGTACCTGGTACTGCATTAGAGCCCAGGGGAACAGGGGGTAATGAAACACACAGAGGCCCGTGCTCATGGACCTTGAAAGGCAATATTGAGGTAAAGAAATATACAAAAAGAATAATATGATTTACCATAAAGTAGCCCTAGACTGTGTGTAACGGAGGGAAACTATCTACAGTATGCAAGAGTAGAAAGAGGGTTCATGACTTAGACTGAGGAATCAGAGAGATCAGTATAAGTTCGTGAGAGTTATTATCCGATCTGGACAATGAGTCCAGGTGAGTTGAATGGAAAGTGCGCAAAACAAAACAAAAACAATCAAGCAAATCGCATGAAATGATCTTGAAGAAGGAAGGAGTTTCCTTTTGAGGAACCAAATGAAAGCCGGAATCTAGTGAGCTTAAAGGAGAGGCTGGGGGTGGGGTGGGGTGGGGCTGAGGGTAGAGATGAAATCTGCCAATAAACTATACTCCATGGAATGCAGTAATAAATTAAACGATCAGCATATTTGAACTGTAGATATTTTTAAGTGCCAATACGTATAACAGTGAAAATAAAAATAACAGAGTAGGGGAGGGGATATTTTCTAGGCATATGAGAGGCCAAGATTTAATACCTCTGAAATGTAATGAGCTCTAATCATTTCATATGGAAAATAAGCAGTTGGTTAACAAAATAGACACAATGATATACAGGCTAATAGAGAAGGGCAGATCCAAATGGATAATTAAACATGGGATCGGATGCTCAACTTTACTAGAAAGAAAGTCAAAATAAAATAAGAGCAACGCTTTTTCTTAACCAGCAAAAGAAAACTGAAGAAAGAAGTAAACAGCAATAATGTCCAGTACCGAGAGAAGATGAGACTTTCTATTTCTTTAAACATTTACGGTCTCAGAAGCCCACGGGGCAGTGCGCTCCTGTCCAGTAGGGTGTGTGAGAGTCAGAACTGACTCAATGGCAGTTCTTTTAATGTCTAGCCCTAGAAACGGCTACTTAGGGAACGAGCAACTTTGCTGACAGGATTCTGAATTCTTCAGTGACATTTAGGAAATAATCTATTAACATCTATTAAATCTAAAAATATCCAAAGTGAAGTTGTTCCATGGCTACATGAGGATTCACTGTGCTATTTTTCATTCATTAGAGGCTGGGAATTTACCAGAGTAGAATTGAAAAATGCACAGATAATTTAATCAAAGAGCTTTAGTTTGGAGACTATTGTTTACAGACTTACATGCATTGGTACATAAGTACATAATATTTTTTATATAATATTGTTTATAATTTAAAAAAAAGAAAAATGATAACTTGGAAATCCAGTCATTAGAGTAGGGTTGAAGAAATTAAAACCGAGCCATACTTTGGAAACTTAAAAATGGAAATAGCCGAATCTTTTGTGGATATTCCAGGGCAGTGGTCTGCCGGGGAGGTTCCCAGGCAAGCTGCGAAGGCATGGGGGCAGAGCACGCTCCGACAGAAATTCTCGGACTTGGATCTCTCGCGCTGGTTCTCAGTGCCGTCTGCCTGTCAGAGAAAGCTTCTGCACCTGCAGTTACTTTCTTGGTCTCTATGGCTACCTAAGACGACTTAATTATACTGAAGTAATTAATCCTACGTGTGTGAAAGGGATTTCCTGTGTCACCTCACTGGGGGCAGGGATCTAAAAGAGGCTGGCCCAAAGACTAACCCTACACCATTCATTTGTGTTCTAACTGGTTTGTATAGAAATAAAAGCTTGTAATCTTGACACTGAGTAATGCCAATCAATTACACAGAGCAACTGACTTCTAGAGGTCCATCTTTCATCTTGGCTCATTGCAGATATGTTTCTAAGATATTAGGAAAAGAAGTCTAGCAAGCATAAATCATATAGTATGCTCCACTTTTGTAAGGTGAAATAGTATGCAAACCTATGCTTATATATGATCACAGGAACACACACAAAAAAGGTATTGGAAAGGTTCTTGCCAAATCGTTACCATTGGCTAATTTATGGAAGTAGGGGAGGGGGTAAGAAAAATAAAATTATGTTAACAGTTGTATCGAAAACAGTCAATAAATATTTGCTGTGAATTAATAAATTTCCAGGTACCATATTAGATGTTGGAGATAAAACTGGTTCAATATCATCCTAGGTCCTACTTTCTCCAAGCTTACAAGTCAGATTCCGAAGGCCTAATGAATGGAAGAAGGGTACTGTGGGAGATAGAGCCTGAGATGGGCCCCTTGGGTTGGAGGGCACTCGAAATGTGACTGCGGAGAAGCTGATTTTTTGGAGTGGAGTTGGCCATGGTCAACCGTGAATCTGGATAAACCCTGTGGGAGTGGAGCCTTCGGGATCTGCATCTGCTGATGGGGCACAACGCACGTGAAGGAGAAAGAGCTGCAAACAGCTGCTAATGATCTGAACTTGGAATGTGCCAAGTATGAATCTAGGAAAAATGGACGTCTCTAAAAATGAAATGGAGTGAAACAAGATCAATATCGTATGAATTATTGAGCTGCAATAGACTGGTATTGGACATTTGGAAACAGAAACTCATGTGATTCGTTATGTTGGGAATAACAGAGTCAAGAGGAATGGGACAGCATTCATTGTGAAAAAGTATATTGCAAAATCAATCATGAAGTACCATGCTGTCCGTGATAGGATGATATCTATCATCTTCAAGGAAATTGAATTACTACAACTATTATTTAAATTTATGCACCATCCACAAAAGCTATTGAGGAAGAAATGGAAGAATTCTACCAATGTCTTCAATTGGAAATTGACCAAACATTCCAACAAGATGCATTCATAATTATTGGTGATTGGAATGTAAAAGCTGGAAACAAAGAGGAAGGAACAGTAGTTGGAAAATATGGATTTGGTGGTGGAAATGAAGCTAGCGACTGCATGATAGAATATTGCAAGACCAATGACTTGCTCATGGCAAATACCTTTTCCAATAACACTAAGAGCGACTTTATGTGTGGACTTCTTGATATGATTTCTTACGACCTTGAATTTATCCCAACCAAATATTAAAATCATCTCATGAACAGATAAGATGGATTGAACACTAAAGACAGAAAAACATAATGAGCTATGGGATGATATCAAGAACATAATTCAGGAAGAAAGTAAAAGGTCATCAAAAAGCCAGGAAAGAATGAAAAGATCAAAGTAGATATAAGAAGACACTGAAACTTGCTATTAATCACAGAGTCTCTAAAGTATGGATGAAAGGATGAAGTCAAAGAGCTGTAGAGAAATTTCCAAAGGGCAACTTTAGAATAAAAAGTTAAAACGTGCAAAGACCTTGAGTTAGTAAACTGAAATGGAGGTACACACTCAGCATATTTTAATTTGAAAGAACCCAAGAAAATTTCAAGCCTCGATTTGCAATATTAAAAAATTATATGGGCAAAGCATTAAATAATTCAGGAAGTATCAAAAGATGGGCATAATACTCACAGTCACTATACTAAAAAGAACGAATGGTATTTCACCATTTCAAGAGGTAGCATGTGAGCAAGAACCAATGGTGCCGAAGGAAGATGTCAAAGAAAACATTAGCCCAAAACAAGGCTCCCCCAAATGGATGCAATACTAATTGAAATGTTTCACCAAGCTGGTGAAGCATTAGAAGCACTCCCTTGTGTATGCAAGGACATTTGGAAGATAGCTACTTGGCCAACTGACAGGAAGAAAGCCACATAATGTACCCATTCCAAAGAAAGGTGACCCACCAGCATGCTCAAATTATAGAACAATAACCCGATAGCACAGGCAAGTAAATTTTCCTAAAGATCATCCAACAATGGTTGCAACTCGATATTGACTGGGAGCTGCCAGTGGTTTGGGTCGGATTCAGAATAGGATGTGCACCCAGGGATATCACTGCCGATATCAAATGGATCTTGGCTCAAAGCAAAGAACACCAGAAAGATGTTTACCATATATACTTGTGTATAAGCCGAGATTTTCAGCACATTTTCAAATGCCATTTTTGTGATAAAATTAGTGCCTCAGCTGATATTCGGATTGGCTTCTACTAGAGTATATATGGTACTTGTGTTTCATTGACTAAGCCAAGGCATTAGACGGTGTGGATCACAACTAACTAACTATGGATAACCTTGAGAAGAATGTGAACTCCAGAACACTCCATTGTGCTCATGAGGAACATGTATATGGTCCAAGATGCAGTCATGCGAACAGAACAAGGTTTAAAATCATGGTTTAGAAAGAGTTTAAAATCAGGAAAGGTGTAGGACAGGATTATATCCTCTCACCATACTTATTCAATCTGTATCATAAGCAAATAATCAAAGAAGCTGGATTATATGCAGAAAGAATGTGACATCAGGACTGGAGGAAGGCTTATTAACAACCTGCAATGTGCAGATGGTACAGCCTTGTTGGCTGTAAATGAGGACGACTTGAAGCACTTGCTAATGAAGATCAAGGCTTGCACGGTTCAGTATGGATTACGACTCGATGTAAATAAAACTCAAATCCTCACAGCATAGTAAATGGAAAAAAGGTTGCTGTTGTTAAGAATTTTGGTTTGCTTGGCTCCACAATCAATGTACATTAACATATACGAATTAGCCAGAGGACCACGGCCTTTAAGGGAGGGAGTGGAGCAAATATGGCCCTGGTGCTTATTTCTCCCTAGCCCTAAGTAGCATGCCACTTAAGGAAGTCAACCAAATCAGCAGTCGTGGGCTTTCTTCCTCCGAGTGTCTTATTTCTATCAACACTCTCCGACACCTATAGCACCACCCAGAGCTGGCAGCCCACTGGGACTCTGTTGTCCAAATCCCGTGGAGTAACTGCAGAGGTTTTAGGGTACACTGAACATTTCCATCCTGTCACTGGGAGAACAAGGGAATGGGAAATAGTCTCATCAATCAGGTCAAACTTTCCATAATTGCCACGTAGAAGAAAAGCCCTATCTTCAATAATTGAGAAAATTCATTCCAAAGCTAGGTGTCCTGGAGAGTCTGATTTATTCCCTCATAAACATGTATTATTTCATTTTAGAAATAAAAGGTGAGGGATGTATATTTTGAAATATAGCTACTATTCTCCTAACGTCTGCTCAACCACGCTCCTGGGCATCAAAATAGCTTCTCTTTTGGGGAGCCCATTGATGGTACTCCCCCAAATAAAAAACTGTGTCACTCTTAAGATGCATTCCCCTTTGTCATATATACAATGTGAATAATCTATCCTTACACATTCCAAGCCCTCTCTAGGTTTGGAATCTGGAATTTGAGGAGAATTGATTCATGGACAAAAGCAGCACAGGGACTTTAGCAAGAATAATGGAGGGGTGTGTGTGTGTGTGTGTGTGTGTGTGTTGTGTGAATGCTACTGCATTCCTTTCAAACTTATCACAGTTTCTAGAATCCCTGTCCCCTCTCCCCAGTTGTGTAGTTAAAGTCATGCTTTTGCAGAACTCCAGAGGAGTTCATCATTCTTTGGGGTTAAATATATAAATATACTGCATCGTTAAAACCGTCCCACATCTTCTTGCCAATTGTTTCCTGGATTTACCTTTTGCATATACATGTTCACCGACTCTGTCAACTGACAGTCACCGCTGATTCTGACTGCAACCTCTAACACTGCTTATTTCTCTGAAAAATGATTATATGGTAAGAGTATTGAGTTCTTACAGGGTAGACTCTATACTACGCACTTTATACATAGTATCTCATTTATTCCTCATAAAATCTCAATGGCATAGGCATTATCACTACTTTACACACAGGAAAACTGGGACCTCTAAAGGTTAAGGACATTTAGGCTTCAGACGAATGAATGACATCACCCACATTCAAATCCAGGCATATACGGATAATTATAGTTTTATACACTCAATGTGCCTTCATTTCTTATGGCTTTGGAACAAACTGTTGTTTCATTTTGTATCCTCTTCTGACAAACAACGAATATTTTAGAGCTCATTTCTAAGCCACTGCCCAGTTCCTCTCCTTCCTGCCCTGCTCCACTTCACTATCGGCCATCTGCCTGCCCTTCCCCAGAGAAAGAAGTTAAGTCCCGCAGATTCTTACAGAGGCAACGCAGAGCAGTAAAAAGATACTGGGCTCTAGTCCTCCGAACCTGGTAAGTGACCTCAAGCAATCTCGTGACCTCTCGACATATTCCTTCATCAGAGGCACAATGAGGGTGCCCCCAGGGTTTACCTTGCAGGGTCACTGTGAGGATCCAATTGGGTAGGACAATAAATGGGGACGTTCTCTCAGAAGAAAACAGTGTCACACAGGAGCAGGGATGGTCTCATCATTTCCTCGTGGCTTCCACACAAAAGGCGCCCAGTAAGAAGCGGCTCTCCCCAGCATTAGGTCCGTGCTATGCATCCCACTCACCAAGGCTCCCTCCGTGGTGGTGGAAGCACCGGCGGCTGTCATCCATCCTGGCTTTCCTTTCATCAATGGCAGTCTTTTATGTCCCTGGCTGTGCGTTTCAGATCCTGACTCGTGGTGCTTGTGGTTATCTGTGAAATCTGCTCGGTGGATCGGGACTTTGGGGTTCCTGGGCTTAGAGTGAATTAGCATTCTTTCTTGTCCAGTTTCATTGAGATTTTAAGTTTGGAGACGTCATGGACTCGATGGCTCATCATTTTCAAAGCTGCCTTGGAGTACTCAGTAATTGGGGGCAAACTTGGCCTGACTTACTCAGCTCTAAGGAACAGCTTTATATGTTTCCACTATGATGGGTCATTCATTCACTTACTGTGGAAGGTGTCCCGGCTTAGCAATAACTCTCTTTTTAAAATTAGGCTTTAGGGTTTCATGCTAATTTGTTAGGTCAATTATTTTTTCCCTCCTCCCTTTGCTGTTCTGGAATTCCCTGGTGCATTCTAGAAAAAATCCAGGATGGCGTTTCTACTACAGAGCGAGGGTGGTCCTAGGTGCCCCTCCCCTCAACCAGTTTCTTGCAGTGGAGCTAGATGAGCAGGAATCATTCCGGGTCACAAGGCACTGCGCTGTTTTCTTGATTTAACACTGGGTCTGCTCTCTTGGGATGATCATCTTTATATTCCTGTCATGAAGCTAGTGCTGGCTCAATTTTCTTTTGGTGGGAAAAGAGCACATTCTTTCTGGTGAAAGTGCAATAGCTGAGGTGAAAGATTAGACAGCTTCCCTCTGAGCCCATTAGAAGGAAGCATGCCAAGCCTAGAATTAGGAAATATAGAAGGCATCCATCATGGACCGGGGTGGGGGGTGGGGAGAGCTGTTTGTGGGTCTGCATGGGTAGATCGTGCTGTCCAGCTAGTCCTGCATGTTCAGGAGGCAGAGCTAGGGGACTGAAACAGCAGGAAGAAAAGCTAATCATTCCTGCCCTCAAAAGCTCTGTAGAGCTGAGGCCTGAACTTTTTTTTTCCGTTCAAAAATAAGAATAGCAAATGCTGTGCGCCCTTCCTCACAATCTAAACTTATCCAGCTGAGCACTGGCCTTGTTTCACGAGCTGCGTAGCAGTTACAGAGAAAAAGTTGTAAGCTGACGGAATGCAGACATGCTTGAAAAAACTCTCCAGATGGCGCAGTGGCAATTAGTAACATCTCCTCTTCTTGTTTGGGGTATAGATTTCCCCCTCTATGTATGTATTATATGGTTTCCTCTTTAGCTCTTTTGACTAGTGCTATTAATAAAGCTAATATAGACGATTCTCTGATGCAGATTCTGTGCTCTTATGCACTGTCTCCTTTTGCATCAGAAGGATGCTCAGAGCATTTAACATCATTTGTGCCACTGTGCAGGTGAGAAAAATCTAGTGCGCAGTGGTTCAATGATTTGCCTCTGATTATACAGCAAGCAGCTGGACTAGGATTTGAACTCAAACCCCTTGGCTTCAGATGTTTGCTCGATGAAATGTAAGATTTTAGTGATCATTTAGACATGGCAAGCTTATCACCTTTCTAAGAGTTTGTTTACATATGGCTTCTGATAAATGGACATTATGAATATATCATGTTTAAGCCACACAAAACATAACGCATCCTTTCTGGTGTTATGACCAATGTGAGACTTTTTATGACACTCTCCTGATGGGGAAGGATCCACTGACAAGCTAGTGGGCCTGGTGGTGAAGGACCGAAAGAGAAGGACCGGCTCTTCAAGAGGCCAAGAGGCCAGTGGAAGAGACTTCACAGTGTGCTGGCGTCCCTCCGATTTCTTCTGGGGAAATGCAATTAAGGCAGTCTCAGAAAGCTCCAGAGGAAATGGATCTTCAAAAGAGCTATTTGACACAAATGACAAGAAACCAGCATTTCAATCTTCCTGGATTTCAGGTTCACATTACAAGAGGTGGACACTTACTTAGGTTATGTCTCTTTTCAAGGTTGGTGAATATTTTAGACCGTGGCAATAGAATGTTTTGCATCCTTGGAAGCCCAACAGGGTATTTGTCACACTTTAGAAATGTCCAATATGGTATTTTAGCATTTTCTAGTAAATTGGGGTTTCGTGGCTGATTTTTTTTTTTTTAGAAACAGAAAACAAGTCTTATTCCAAGGCGTCTTTGGGTGGATTTGAACTGCCAGCTTTTGGTTAGAAGCAAAGACCTGCGTCATGTGTGCCACCTACAAACCTCTGAAACAGGTTAATGCATGCAGGTTGCTGCTTCTGCCTTATCCTGTACTCACTAGTGAACAACATCTGTTATATCTTGTAAGAGGGTTTTATATTAATCACCACCATTTTTCCCCAGACTTTCAAATCAACGCTTACGCTAAGTCAGCAAATCCCTTTATTTTCAAAACATTTACTGTAGGGGAACCGATGGTGAATCAGGCCGGTAGATAAGGTTTCCAAGGCTATAACTCTTTGAAGGATCGGATAGCCTCATCTTTCTCCTGCAGAACAATTGGTGGTTTTGAACCGCTGACCTTGGGCTTAACAGGCTAATGGTCATCCACCTGGGAGACCAGAGCTAGCCTTGTGTTAGGACATTTGTCTAGAGCCCATTCTCTATGTCCAAAGAAGCTGCACAAAGTTTTCTTTCAGATCAACTCTGTATGCTGGATGGAGGATAGCCTAGAAGGGATACAAATTATATCTAACTCCTGTGAACATCCAGGCCAAAACAAATATACACTCTCTATTGCACATCCCAATTCCTTATTACAATATGTGACAACGGCTTTCTGAGAATGTGACAAAGATCTATTCTATGAGCTCCTTCAAAAAACATCCACAGATCATAGAGGTGTCAATATAGTTCAGGTAACATAAAAACTTGCTCTCTGTTTTTTAAAAAAAATCATGTCTCATGTACTTTTGTGTCCTACATATCTGCTGGTGGCATCTCATCCTGGGTGAACGAATCAAAGCTGGGTTACCTGGAAAGTATAAACCCCTTGGGGATCTCTGCTCCTCATGGAAAGGCTTGGGAGAGTGGGTGGAAAGACGCCTGGTGACTCTCCTGTATTTTAACGTCTCAGTATTCACTCTTTACTCCGTTTCTAGAGATTTGTTTCTCACAGCAGCATGTTCCACCCAGAATGCCAGCGGGTCTATCAGTTCTCCAAGTACAGCCACCCCTCCCTGCACCTCAATGACCAGTCAAGCTCTGGGCACTGACCCGCTGGCCAGCTGCTCAGGACGTGCTCCAGATGGCCTTCAAACTGGGACACTCCACACTGGATTTTCTGGGTGCCGTTCAACATCCTCCTTTTTGCCAGTAATATCTTGGCTATTATGGACTAATCAAACTCATTTTTGAATAATCACAGAATAAATGCCCCAAATTTAAGTGCAGAACAAAATTAACTTGTAATCAGCCTCTAAAAATATGACCTAATAAGTGAAACATTCCTTTAAATGATTGTGATTATTTACTTAATGAAACAGATGCACCGTGTTCAATATATACATCTTTATTTCTAATGTGGCTGATGGGATCTGTTCAATAGAAAATGCTTTGATCTTTTCTCAAAATAGCACACTGGAAAACTACTCAAATACGCATGATAATTACAGCCAATTTAGCCTAATGAATAGTAATACATGCAAAGGACCTTTTGCCATCAAATTCAAATTTATGGCACAGGATTATTTAAATGAACTCTTAAAAATTAATCTTGTATGTGGGAAATGGCTGAATTATAAAAATACAATCTTCCGCATTCCAAGAAAATTTTCTGTATTAGTTATCTTCTTACTTCTTTCATACTAAGTAATTCTGAACCTCTTTGGCTGTGAAAATAGCTAAAGGTCTCTAAATATAGTGACACGAATATATGTAAAGTACCTATTAAATTTATATTTACAGAATAAATACTTCCAAAACCACGCTAGTTTTTATTCTCTGTCATTACGCACATACTCAGAATTGGTCAGTGTCATTCACTTTGGCCAGTCAAGAGTCACCTTTGAAAAAGTGCCCTGTTAATCATCTTATCTCCAGTCAAGCAATTCATATTTAAGAGAATGCCAACCACCCAAATCAATATGCCTTTTCCATCTTCTGGAAGGAACTATCTCCCAGATATTTGGCTATTAAATAGGAATTTGGATATTTAAGAACTTTGTATTGTGAAATGGCTGACTGTTTACAGAGCAGAGCAGAAGTTTTGCATTTTTAAACCTCATAAACAGTTTTCTTAATCTCTTTTATTACGATCCCTCAACATCATTTATCCCAGTTCCTCTTATTGTTTCCTATCTCTATCTTTCCTTCTTTCTGAGGCTACTAACCTTTGTCCTTGAGTAAATGGTGCCCTTTTGACCTTAGATGGCTGACAATGATTTAATTGATATGAAACTAGCCCAATATCCTATGAACACCCTTCTCCCCAAAAGGTTGTATTATGCCTCGCATTCTAAGTATAAGAAAAAAACTCCTCTTTCTGAGTATGACTAGGAGAAAAACGAGCTGATCTTGTCTTCTTTGTAACAAATGATGAATTCAAGTAAATCATAGGGAAGCTCCTATTCCAAAGAGAATCTTTATCTTCTTGTAAATGAATCAATATAAAAATCACCCTTTTTCCGATGTGCCCGATGAATCACTGGAGGTAAATTAGCAGTGTGGCTACTCTAGCCATTGCTGTCAGTCACCTCCACACATTGGAAAAAAAAAATCACCCTTCTAATTTCTTCCAGAAGCTTTGAGAAAGGGGTGTATTTAGAAGGTGACTGTCCACCTCAAATATCTCCTCACGGTTAAGAGATATTTTGAACCTTAAGCAGTCTGTAGTTTCACCATTTTATTATATTAAACAAATTTTTTATTGTAAATGAGGTGGGGCTTACACTTCAAATCAACAGCTTTGTATTCAACAGTTTAAACTATTAATCAACCCTCCCACATCACTTATCCTTCACCTGATCCTTGATTTATTTTCTCCCTCCCCAATTTACAACCCATCAATAGTCTAGCTCATTGCTTTCCCTTCCCTCCCTTGCCCTCCCGCCCCTTGGCAATCGGCAGCATCTCTTCCTTCGAGTGGCACTGTACTGTAATATACTCATTGAACTCAAAGTAGTACACTTCAAGAAATCAGTCTTATACAAACTTTTATGGAAAAGAAGGCTTGTAAAATATTTATTCCTACATAATGAAATTAAGAACAATAGCAAACACTCATACTGTGTGTGCTATGAGTAAGGTTTTGTTTTATAGCATGCTTTCCATATGTTATATCATTGAATCTATCAATTCTATATCTAGGCTGAGGACAAAGCATACAATCTTCAAATACTTGGGGGTGAGGGGGTGGGGCGGAATAGGAAGACAAGCTCATTTACCTATCACGTATCCATCCGTATCCACACTGTTGAAACCAGGCACTTTAGACAATGGCTCAGTTATCAAGGGGGGCTTCATAATTCATCTGTCACTGAATTGATAGGTTCAACTAGATATAATTAAGCGTCCTGAATTGTATAGCTCTGTCTCCTGTTTATAGCAGTGCAGTTTTTATCACCCGCTGCTAAGTGTACGGGCCAGGGTGGTTGGCATCTAGGACCATGGAGTTCCTTGTGTTCTCACCCAGGGGGGTGTCCCTGATCCAGTTTCAACATGTCCCATTCCCATCAGGAGGCCTGAGTGGTTTCATCAGCTGCCCATCAATTTTCAGCCAAGAAAAATAACAGTGTTAGGTAAACGGGAAAAGAAATCAGCTTGAATACGCTTAAAAAAAAACTGATGGGAAAAAGAATAAAATAGCCATCATTTAAGCAATACCTTAGCCCAGGCACTGTCATGCATGCCTTAAATATGTTACTTTTAATTCTTGCAAAGCCTCTCAACAATGAATACTATTTTCTTTTTTGCCCACTTCAATGGAGAGGAACTTGGAAATGAAAAAGAATAAATGAGGCGTTCTCTGGGTGAATGAAGAGGGGCTGGCTGGCAGAATGAAATGCCAAGTGTAAGGTCCACATTTTGCTTCCCACTACATTGCCAGCGTTTAGCACAGGAGTGCGTGCACTAGAACTCACGGCCATCGAGTGAGTATATTTCAACTCATAATGACCTTGAGGAGGGCTTCCATCTTTATGGGAGCAGACAGCTTCCTCTTTCTCCCTTGGAGCAGCTGGTGGGTCTGAATGGCCAGCTTTGCAGTTAATAGCCCAGCGCCTAACGCAGGGGTTCTCAACCCTTGGGTCGTGACCCCTTTGGGAATCAAATGACCCTTGCACAGGGCTTGCCTAAGACCATTGGAAAATACATACATATTTCACAATATATAATTGCATATTGTTTTGTGATTAATCACTATACTTTAATTATGTTCAATTTGTAACAATGAAAATACATCCTGCATATCAGATATTTACTTCGCGATTCATAACAGTAGCAAAATGACAGTTATGAAGTAGCAACAAAAATAATTTTATGGGTGGGGGTCACCACAACATGAGGAACTGTATGAAAGGGCCGCGGTGTTAGAAAGGTTAAGAACCAGTGGCCTACGGCACAGAGCCACAAGGGATCCAAGTGCAGAGTTGTTGCTAGTTGCTGTGAGTCACTGTGGCCTTAAGTACCTCAGACTGAAACTTGATAGGTGTGGTAGCTACATAATCAGGTGTCAATTGGGGACTTGAGAGGACTAAGAATGTAGGGATGGAGTCTAGTCTGTCCATCAGGTCATAGCCAATGAGGTCTCTGTGTGGACATGGCCTTGTCCTGAGAATTCTGGGAATTCCTGTCTTTCCTCCTTGGAGGCAAAGAGACCCTCTCTCTGCTCACTCCCTGCGAGACATCCCTGAGGAGAAGCCACATGGACCATCCTAATGCAGCCAGAAACCTGAACCTGGAGAAGTCACGTGAAGACCCCTGCCAGTGCTGAGATGCTTACAACACCACTGGATCCACAAGACTTCCCACCCACTGGCCTGTGATCTTCCTGCATTCGGCATCATTGCATGTCTTTCGTGAGTCTGAAGAGGACTTTATAGATTGGTATCAGACCTATGGGCTAATATTGGACTTATGGACTTGATCTGGACTGGGCTGGGATGTTTTCTCAATATCAAACTGCTCTTGTATAAAAACTTCTTTCTTATGCACATATGGATTTGTTTCTCTGGTTTATACCCAGATGAACACAATAGGTATGACAATTTTCATTATCTTCGATGAGCTTGAGTCATGGTTGTGCTTATTGTGTAAGTCCATTTTGTTGAGTCATGGTTGTGCCTATTGTGTAAGTCCATTTTGTTGAGTCATGGTTGTGCCTATTGTGTAAGTCCATTTTGTTGCGGGTTTTGTTCATTTCCACTGACCCTCTATTTGATGAGTGCACAGTAGGGCTCAGTAAGTACTTGACAGATGGTAAAAATGAAAACCCACCAAATGTACGATTAGATTTTCATTAAGGATTCTGAGTGGAACCATGTTATAATTTAGATTTACCAAACATCTGAAAAATATATAATTTACTACTCCCCACGAAGATGCCAGGTCTTCCTCTCTTTGATTCAGTAGTGGCCATGCAGGACATGTAATAAATGCATAGGACACAGGTTCATAGAATAAACCATGCCTTGGATAATGGGAGGGAAGGATTGGGGCAGTTAGAAAGTGTCCATATGTAAATACCCAAGCAGTTTTAAGGACACTAGAAGGAAATACACAGGAAATTTAGCTAACCCACTATATCCCCGCCCCCCAATTCCCCCCCACCCCCCGAATCCATCTGTGTGTGTCTGTACAAAGATTCACTCTCACTACTTCTTGGGTGGCAAATGTGAACAGGGATGCATCCATTTCTGAATAGTTCAATATTCAGACTGATGAAACTCTCAGTGTGTGCACCTATGTTCTGCTGCTATATAAAACACCCTTTATAAAGATATCAAGATAACTAACAGTAGCCAATATCTGATAATCTTAACAATTATAATTTTTCTACTTGTCATTTTATATTGTCGTACAAGATGAAAAACGGAGGGAAAGGAGAGCAATTTAAGAAAACCAATGTATTAAAGAAGAACGGTCTACAGGAGGAGCAGTCTAAAATCAAATAATATTCACATTCAACTAATATTAAAAAATCAAATATTTCAATAAAAATCATAGGAACTGATAATTTCATCGGAAGCTGTCCTACACATAAGGCCAAGGCTGCCAAAAGAGAAGCACTGTATGCACCCTTAAAGCTCAGCATAGAAGGAAAAACATCCTAAGGAACTGGATAAAAAGAACCAACGTAGGAAAGATGTCCTCCTTATAAAATCCAATATCAAATAAGAAACCATTCATTGTGTCTGATGCCAGTGTTTCCCACCTCTCTCCTTATTCTTCCTCCCTTCTCTCTTTCTCCCCACACCACATCACCAGCTTTGTACACTTGGCATCCCAGGAAAGAGAGAGAGAGTAACAAGCCTGTATGCTAACTTTGACAGCATGGGCCAGAAGAAATGCAGCATTCAGTTAAGACAAGAAAAATGACCCACTTTAAGTGTGATCAGCTTTGAGACTGGCTTGCTGGGTCCTGACAGTGAGGCTTCTTCACAGAGCTGAACGCTCAGCCTCCGACGGCAGAAGAGAAACTCAGGGTTCTTCTTAGTAAGCAGTAAGAAGCTCTCCTGCTTTCAACACTTTGGAAATGATCTGGAAAATGCTGGGGGTGGGGTGGGAATGACTGCCCCAAAGAAAACACGACTCAGGGGAAAAAAAACCTCAAATCAAAATACCTGCGTATAAATATCCATATAAAAACATAACCCTGGAGGTGCAAAGGAATTCTGAGGGAGTGGTTATGCATTGGGCTGCTGTTATCAAGGTCTCGAACCCAAAAGCCACTCCATAGGAGAAAGATGGGGCTTTCTACTCCCATAAAGAGTCACATGGTCAGAAACCCACAAGGGCAGTTCTGCCCTGCTTTATAGAGTTGCTATGAGTTGACATTGACTTAATGGCACTAAGAGTTTAGGGGGTGCAAGTGGGTGATGCCCTCAGCTGCTAACCACAGGTTGGAAGCGGAGCCTACACATGGCACCTTGGAAGATAAGCCTGTCAATCTACTTTTGGCTAATCAGCCACTATAAACCTTGGAAACAACAGTTCTACTGTGATACACATGGAGTCACCAAGAGTTGGAGCTGACATGATGGCAACTGGTTTTAGACACACACACACACACACACACACACACACACAGTCGTATAATATATATTATATGTAATATGTACAGTATACATAGTGCCCCCATATATGTATGGGGTATTAAAAATTGGTAGAAAATTCAATTATTTTAAATTCTATTTTCCATGAGCTTTTTGATGCCCCTTATAGATATACGTATCTGTGATACATACTGCTAGCTGTGCATTACTATGCGTTTATATGTGTGTGCATTAAATATAAAGAAACACAATACTGTAGTATGTGAGTAAAGTAACCCAGCCTCTAAGTGTAATCTATCCTGGAGGATCTCATAGAGCCATAGAATCCAAAGAAGAATATCTTGAAGTAGAAGGGGCTTAATATCAGAGAATCTCCTCTTGCAGTAGGGTCTCAATTTGCGTTTTATGCTAAAGTAATGACACTTTGGAGAGTTTTCTATATTTGCTACCCTGACCTGGCTGCACATACTGGAAGATCAGAGAAGAGCTCGTATGAGCAGGGCAGGTCTCTGCCTGCGTCAGGCATCCCTTTTCCCTGAACCGCCTGCCTTTCAAGTCATCTCTCAGTCAATCATCTGCTCTATCTCAGCTGGTAAGAGATGGAGTCAGTGCCAAGAGCTACATTTCTGGTGTCTCTTCCTGAGCTGACTACTTGACACCCAGGAGAGAATTCTTAATTAGGAAAGACACTGCCTTATCTTTCCTCAGCTTAGAAACTAGGAGACAGATGCCCTGGGCTGCCCTGACTCATCTCTTTGGGCTACAGAGTTTCAGAGAGGAGGAGTAGGAGGAACAATGATGGGCCCTGAGCAGGATGGACATGTGGAGGAAGCCAGTGCTGAGTTTCTGGGTCTTTTCCACTGGTGCCCTAAGTCCTTCTCAGCCAGTCAGACACATGCCCCTACCCCATCCCTAGAGCAAACTCTCCAGTCCTCTATCCAACAAAGAATCAAAAATATAAGGGCTGGCACCCTCTCATAAGCTCTTAACAATTTTTAATCTGTGTTTACAATCGCACAACAACCACATTTTATCTGAGAAAGATGATAAGATTTATATCAGATATGCACACACACACACACACACACACACACACACATACACACACACGGTAATTAAATTTCCCAACGTTTCCTCCATGTTGACATGTCTACTCATGGAAGAGGTAGATGAGACTTGCACAGTCTTTTTTCCAGGATCGAATTAATTTCTGTGTGAGTTACCCACAGTCCTCGTCTTTCCTGCCCATCTGCCACCCCATGCTCATTCACTTGTCCATAACCATCGTGACATTTAACTACGAGGCAGTTCCTTTCTTGAATGAGCTCTCCGTTGCCAGTTTCGGCATGGTTCTTCATGCAGAAGTCTAAACTCTAAATCAGAGCATTATTTTAGTCTTTTCTCTCCCCCATACCTATACTCTACTAGCAGATGTTAGAAATCCCACCTCCCACCTATTTCTTAATCTCATGGTTTTTATCCTTACTGCTTCTACATTATTCCATGCCATCATGACCTCTATTTGGATTATTACTCATGCCTAGATGTCTTGTCTCTTTTCCCAATTCTAACCCTGTTCTAATTAGACCTGTCATTTCTCCAGAGTGCTTGGGATAAAAGCCAACTCCTAAATATATCTAACAAAGCACTTGATTTGCCTCGGAATCTCATATATATGAGTTTCTCATAGTTTCCCAGGAATTGATGTCTCTCTATTCGTATACGCTGTTACTCCACCTAAAATCTTACATCTTCTGCCTTCTCTGTTACCTGATCTTTCAAGATCCAAAACTCAAACTCACTGACATCAAGCAGATTTCAACTCATAGTGAACCTAATAGCACTGGTTAAAATTGTCATCTGGGTTTCTGAGACTGTAATTCTTTACAAGAGTGAAAAGCCTCATCGTGTTCCTATGGAGTGGCTGACAGTTTAGAACTAGTGACCTTGAGGTTAGGAGGACAATGTGTATAGCCACTAAACTATCAAGGTTCCTTCTATCTTCCAAGATAGCAGACCATAAATCAATTTACAGTGTGAATCTGAAGATTTTCTTTCTGTGTGGTATTCCTGCTTACTAAGTCTGGGTTGGGTTTTTCTGAAACACATTTTAATAGTACTCTGTACTTATTTATCATTTTCTCAAAATGGGTTCTCTCGTAACTTATAGTAAATGCATCATAAATAGTTGTTGAATATTGAAGAAGCACACGTGCTAGTTCAGGTACTAATCGCAGCCAGAAAGTGGGAGAGGAATTCTGCAAAATAGAACTTCAAGATCTACTTCAAACTTTAGGGGGTAGGTTTCTGTACATTGTTTCACGAGGTGCTAAATAGCTGTGTTGATATTAGATAAGACATTTTAATTTAACCTTCTTTCAAATGCTAGCACAATTCCCTACCCCACCCCCCATATTAGATGTTAGGTCAAAAAGTATTGTTACAAACTCATAGAAATGTAAATAAAATAATCAAGATGTGATGGTAATATTGCTCAATATATCCTCCTCCTAGGTTTATAACTTCTGAAGGTGGCAGTTCCAGGTCCCTAACCTTTCCCCGAAGAATGTTGTGTTCATTAGCTCACATCAAGTCAGAGCAGCATCTAGGGCATTCTTGCAGGACTTAAAGAGCGTTCCTTTCAAATGTTCTTCGATTTCCAGGAACTAAAAGAAGTCTGAAGGGGCAAGATCAAGGCTGCAAGGTGGACAGGGTCATGTTTCCCAGTGAATTTCCTGTAGGGCAGCTCTTGCTACCCTTAAAGAATGAGAAGATAGTGATGGGGAAAACTCTTGGTGCAACTTTCCCGGCTTTTTCTCACCAATGCACTTACAAATTTTCATAAAACTTCCTCCCAATGAATCCTATGATCTTTCTTGTCCCTCAAGAAAATCTATTCAGATTACCCCTTTCAAGTTTCCTGCAAAAGTCATTGTGACCTTGTGAGCTAACTTTTTTGCCTTGAATTATCGGTCACAGCAGATCACCGTGAAAGCCATTGTTGAAGTTTGACTTTTGACTGCAGTTCTGACAAGAGTACCATTGAGAGACCTTGTCTACTGCCATCCACTCTTTGCAAAGTCATGTTGAAAAATATTTTTGAATGATCATATACATATATAGACTAGAACTGCAACAGTGATACTTTCAGACTTCCTCTTTTATTTATTTGGTATTACTAATTAAAATGTTAGCCCCTTTCTCTTACTGTACGTACTTCTAAAAATGATACTTTCCTGTGGCTCTGTGGGAAAAAGACAAGGCTTTCTATTGCCATCAAGTGCTGTTATAGTCTCAGAAACCCACAGGGGCAGGTCTGTAGTGCTCTAGCATCACCATGAGTCAGAACTTACTCAATTGCAGTGCGGTGAGGCTAGCGGCAGGAGAAGAGACCTCTCTGGGCTGCATCCCTGGAATGGTAACTTATTCGGGCCTTGATATTCCCTGGGACTCAGCACACACTCTCAGTGCTACATACTCAGCGCTCCATACAGAGTTGCCATGATCAGCAAGGAAACGTGATGATCAGAGATAAGCAAGATACAAAACCTGAACTGTTTTGTACTCAAATATCTGACTGAGTAGATTGGCTTTAAAATGATATGTATAACAAGAATGAAAATGATCTCATGGGGGTGAAGTTTTCCTGGGGGTGCTGAACTAACTATTGCATCAACTTCACAACTTCACAAGCTAAAGCTTGAGTCTTAAGAAGCAATGCCTTATAAAGGAAACTAATGGGAAGAACCTTGATATATAATGGATATTTGGAACCCAGCAAGATCTCCCGTCACCACTGCATAGTCCAGGGCCGGATGGAAACAGTCCTGTGTTAGTCACCCCAGCCGAGAGGCTGCTATGGTTTTTTAGTGCTGTTGAGTCCATTGCAACGCTTAGCCACTGCGAGTACAACAGAGCCACACACGGCCTGATCCTGCACCATCCTAGCATCTCACGAACAAGAAGGAACATCATGAGTCTACTAGAGTGGAAAGATACTGGTTTGAACTTTAGGGAGACAGCTAGGCACACATATTTTTTGTTAAATGTATCAAGGACTCTGCCTGCTGTTTGTTTTACTAGTGCCATAATTCTCTCACTTCCAAAACTCAAAAATACCTCCTTTAAAATAATTTTCTGGGAGATTGAGAGGTTAGGGACTTTTTGCCATTAGAAAGGTAAAATAGTTTTCCACAATGCACTGCAATTTTTTAGCTTTGCAATTTTACTACAAGTGACCCAAGGGAAAGCCCATTACACTATTATACATAGAAATTATGTTGTGCGCTAATGGAAAGAGAACAGCTGTGTACTTGTATACCACTGCTTTTTCTGAAATATGTAAATGGTGGTTTTTGGTTTTTTTATTTTTTTAAAAAGTAAATGCAGAAACAAAATTATTCATGTAAAAACAAAGGTCCTTATCTCACATCAGTGTACATTTAGGATGGCCTTCTAGATTTAAATGCAAACCCCCCTGAAGGAATATGGCATGCACAAAGATTTACAATAAAGCAAAGAAAGTAAGAAAAAAGTCGACTAACCTAACCCACCTGAGCTCGGCTCACAGGGGTCAATGTCCTCATCGTCACTGGGACACTCCGCGGAGGCCACCAGGATGTCATCTGTGGTCTGCAAAGGAAGCATATTTCGTAGATTACTTTAAAGAGACTGAACCAATCCTCTTGTAAGAAGTAAAACACAGTCTGCCTAAAATGCTGAAAACCAAAATCCAATCTCTGTCTTCCCAAAGCCACAGAATTTCACTATGTGAACTGGTCTTATGCCCTTTATAATGGTTTTTAGAAATTTGTTTTTAAAATGTCATTATGGACAATTACATGTACCACAGTATATACGTAGAATTATATGCACAATGTGAAACATTAAGTATACTAAATTCTAAGGCAAATACCCACTTGACATTAAATAGGAACCATACTTAATTGTTCTAAATTTTCATTTAATTTATCAAATTATCAAATGTCATAGTTACAAAGCTGCCCCCAACTCCTATAAAGTCTCTCAATTCAATTCCTTGCTACTGAGTCATCTCTGACTCACGGTCGCACTAAAGGACTCGAGCGCTTGTTCTGAAAGAGCCACAAAGTGTTAAAGTCAGGAATGGATCTCATTCAGAGTCTATGCTGTGTTTAAAATGCTTTCATGTTTCTGGAAATATTTCTTTATTGTATTTTATGACTGTGTGCATATTAAACACTACGTATACTAAGTACTAAGGCAAATACGTCAAGGACATTAGATAGGAACCATACCTAAGTCTTCTAAATTTTCACTTAAACAAAGATTTAGTAATAGCTCATTCATGACCCAGACATTTTTGATTTAAGTGGTTTTACTTGAGGACAGAGGACTATGATAGGCACACTGTAGGAATTTTTATTCCACCGCACAGAGAAGCCAAACGGACACAGTCGTATATGGAGATTTAAAACAACGAGGCAGAAACAGAGGATGTGAAATTTATTACAGCCCTGGAGTGCTACAATGTATGCACCAGTAGGCTTTATGAAGTACTTGTGCTGTCTTCCTAAAAGCAGAACAACCATAATTACCTTTTATATTATAACCAGATATAGTTTTGTGAATCTTTCCAATATTGCTTTTCACGTATCAGGATAAGCATCAGACATGTTTCCATGATGCAAAAAAGGAAGTAAATACAATTCACTGAAGGCCAGGGAACCACTGGTTTAAATCTTTTAACTGATTGCGTTAAGCCTCCACACAAGAATCTCATTTTAGTCAAGTTTCTATAACACATTATTTCCACCTGTCCTTTACATCATTAAAACTTTACAGTAAGTGAAAAGTGTAGGGGCATGGGTGACAAAGTACAGTGAATGTGAGAGAGAAGTGACAGTTTCTGTGCCATTCAAATTGCTTCACTGCAGTTAGCAAAAAGAAAAAACAAAGATAATGATCTCTGCAATAAAAACCAGAGTGTGTAACTCCTCGCAGGTAGTCACACAATCAACTCACTTACAAGCACAAAAGGTGGTTTTCTGCTGCCATTTGCAAGCAGCAGTCAATTCAGTCGAGGCAGTGCATGAGCACTGTGAAGGTGGACGTTAGATTTGACTAATGCTAAGGTGGCACAGGGATGTAGTGGTTATGAATTGAGTGGCGAGCCACAAGATCAGCAGTTGAAACCCCTGCTGCTGCTTGTTCTGCTGGAGAAAGACCAGGCTTTCTCCTTCTCTACAGAGTTACAGTCTCGGAAACCCACATGGGCAAGTCCACCAGGCCCTACCGAGTCACTGTGAGTGGCCATGAACGCGATGGAGTGAGAGAAAGCAGCACAGAGACTCGCCCAGGTACAAGAAGAAAGACGTTTTGTTACATCTGGTAAGAATTAAGGACATTACGAATGTTCAACCAATACTCAAAAGTGCAGCATAGGTGTAATCCTCATTTAAAAGTAGAGTTAAACTACTATAGCTCCTCGATTAATGAGAAAGCTGAAATACATGAGTTATCTTCACCGAAGTTCCAATTTGCCACATATCATCTAATATAACAAAGCTTAAAGTGTGAACAAAATTGAAGAAAATTGTGGCACTTTGCAAAATGGAGACATGGAATGATGTATGTTGGTGACAAAAGTTAGGCTTGAAAATCTTTTAAGTGAATTCTTCAATAATTTACCAATACAGAATTTATTCAGATGCTAATGCTTCAAACTCTAACCTTACTTTAGTGCAAGCATTTAAAGGGTGCCTGAGAGGGTTTCCCGTGCTCTTCTTTTAATTCAGCTGGGGAGACTTTCTGGATGCACTTACTTTGTTGGTGGTACTTGGGTATTTGGAAAAAGCAAAGTGCCTGTTCTCCTAGAGTAACGGGGAATGTCAGTGACCAATATGGGCAACCAACATGCGAGTTAAGAGACAAAGCCCCATGCTCCTTTTGGAGTGAGCCTCTGAGAGTTGAATACCCCAAATGACTTGATAGTAACAGAATATTGGCTTATGTAGCCTCGCAGCTCAGTTGTTCCAATCTGCCCCAGAGCAGATAATCTGTTTTGTTCATTTCTAGAGCCAATTTCAGTAGAAATTACTTTTAATCTGGACCATAGTAGCCTTTCCTTAAAAGGAATGCCAAAATAATAAGAACATTAGTAATTTTCCTTGAGGAACTTTATATGTCCAGGTAAAATCCATACATGCTGTTACTCCAGTTGCCGCCATTGTTATGTTTTTAGTAGAGGGAGGAGAATGTTTTCAATTCATTGAAACCAGTGTTTCCCTGACTCTCAGAGTCTGCACATGCTTTGCAGTCCTTAGGCGGCGCAGATGTTTAATACACTGGGTTAGAGTCTAGCCAAATTTGCCTTGGAAGAAATGTCAGATAGTATCGTATCACTCACACACACACACACACACACACTAGCTACTAAAGATGTGATGGAGCAGGTATAGAAGAGAAAAATACGGCATGCTTTGACCCAGGTACGTTGCTATGAGTTGGAATTGACTTCACTGTGTTTGGAACGATCTCTCTATAACTTCCCAGCCAAACCAAACTCTCTCCCATCGAGTCATTGCTGACTAATAGCGACTTCCTGTGAGTTTCCAAGACTTAGAAAACCCCGTCTTTCTCCTTTGGAGCTGCTGTTGGTTTCAAACTGTTGAGCATTTGGATCACAGCCCAACAGGTAACCAGTACACCACCAGGGCTCCATTACTTGCTGTTGAAAAGGTGGCAACAAGTTGGTTGATTTACGGACTTCATAGGTTGTCACAATTGGGTTGGAAGGTAGATAGGACTAATGGCATTTAATTGGTAGAGCACGGGGATCGCTAAGCTTTCTATAATGCACAGGGCAGTTCCCTGTGCATCTATACAAGCAATTATCTGGCACAAAATGGTAATAGTGCCGAGGTTACGAAGTCTTACAGTGAACTAACTTTGAAAACGAATCTGTGCTTCACTCTTTTTCATTTGGAGAAAATGGAGAACTTTATAGTACCTATTGCAAGACACAAATTACTCCCTGAAGAATACTTAGAACAGGACCACACTATACATACTAATAAAAGTTTCAATATTATCAATCTTTCCATTATTATTATTTCACCTATGCCAGTCTGATTTATTTGATGGTGTTGCACTTTACTGATATTATACTTTTAGATATTACACTGAAAATCTCATTGTAAATTATTCTCCATCTTAGGTCCCATGTCAGTATTTCTATAAAAACACAATAGCTACATTGGAAATCTTTTAGGTGAAAACGCTCATTTCTTACTGCCTACACATTAGGAATTCAAGGATAAACCACAAAGATCAATAATGAAGGCTATTTCTTAAATAAAATGCATGGGCTTAAAATGTGTGTCTTGTCTGTGTTTATGCAAGTTACAGTTTTGCTTTAAATTGCGACCTACTTCCAAATTTAAAAGAATTTGGAAAAATTCCACAGCACAGAGAATGTATGAGATTTGTTTTCAGTGTTAGCTTTCACAGAACACAGCATCTAGAAAAACAGAAGATGTCACATCATAGTACCTCCCAGAGCTCTTTCTCTGGGAGAGAGAGGAGCAAGTCCATGACCATAAACATTGACAGCCTGGCACACCCCAGGGGGCAGCTCTCCCTCCTCGGCTGCCTGCAGGGTTGCCAGGAGTCAGGGTTGACTTGATGCCAGTGGGCTTGGGTTGACACACCTCTTGACGTAGACATAAATTGCTATATAGACCTGACTCTTGCTTTTTTTTTTTTTAGTTTTTAATGGACTTTTACTGATGAGGTGAATATATATCTGCGTTTGCCGTGTTTACCTTCATCAATGAACATTTCCTCCAGAAATTAAAAACCTAAAAGAGTTTTGAGACGGAAAGGTTTCAAAATCAATAGCTGCCTTCCTTGGCGGAAATCATGGCATCATTTCTGGAAGTGAACTCAAATGTGGGAGGGAAAGTAACTCAAAAGTAGGAGGGGAAAAAAGAAGCAGCAAATTTCATTTGGAGGCTGATTTAACAATTTTCTGGCCCAAACTGTGTAATTTAAATTTAATTCATTCTATTTGGGATTGTCTCTCTGACTTTCTTTTGAGTAAGTGGTAGAGAGAAACTCAACTCTACTACATTAAACTCTTGGATTTTTTAATATGTATATTTTCCCCTGATGTTTATAACCTTTGTCAGAAAGGGACCATGCTGCAGAAAGAAACAAAGTGGTGAGCAGGCAAAGGCATCAGCGTTACATTGCAGTCCACTGAGATAAGTGTATCTGTGTTTTGTTTGATCACTCGCAGGTCAAAGTGCCACGCTGACCCTTCCTAACTCAGAGCGGCCTGTGTGTGTGCACATGGAAAGTGATCTGTTCTTATTGAAAATGTCTATGAAAGATATTGAAGTCTCAAAGATTGAGGTGGAAAATGACCTGGGTGGAATTCAAGAAATTTGATCCATGTGGGTGAACACCAACATGATGTAGGGGGTGTAGAGATGATAACACAGGATGTTGTTAATGTACAGTAAGATGTTAAGTCAATTCCTTGATATTTAGGATTCCTAATAAGATATCATTTGGTGGATTCAAAGATAGAAAGACCCTGATGTATTTTTATCTTTCATTCACAAAGAGGTTTGTTGTTTTTCTCTCTCTGCCATGTTCAAGAGTGAAATTTACTGAAGATGTTTCACCTGCTGTGATTTTTACACAAACACATTTTTTTTAAAGAAAAAAACAACAACACCAAAATGCTTACTTGAGATTATTTGGCCCGATCTTTCACTGAGACTGAAAGATAGGCTTTCCACTCCCATAAAGATTAAATTCTCAGAAACCCCAAGGAGCAGTTGTGAGGTGTCCCATCAGGTGACCAGGAGTGGGAATCTACTTAATGACAGTGTGCTCTGTCACCGCAGTGATGGATACCCAGACTGAGTTGACTGACACATCTTAGAAGCGTTAAGTGTGGTGCCATGCATTGAGATGTGACCTGTTTGTTTAATGGAGGAACGCTGGCCGCTGTTGGAAATTTATGTGTGTGAAGCTGCTCTGGGACACAATGTTGTCTGTCTGTCATTCAGGGTTGAGTCTAATCATCTCCCTACCAAGGACTTATCCTTATGTGAATTTACAGGGAGTGAGGAAGTGGGGATTAGCTAGGATGAGGAATCAGGCTCACAAATCACTCAACACAGACATAGACCCAACTGGCAAATTTAGGGAATTAACAATCACGTTAAAGGTGCAAAAGCAATCTAGTGACTACCAGATCCCCTAGAGAGCTCATTATCCTAACCAAGCTTTGAGTTATTTGTTTCTTTTTCCCCTAGTAGTAAAGTCATCTGAAGATGGTATTTCAATGGTCACTCATCTAATAAAAATAAAAACCCAGAAATTGAGATTCATTATGTGGAAGATGTACATTAGTGCAGCAAATGACTAACAAAGGCAGGAAAGACTAATTAGTCAACAGAAAATGCAAAGCACCTTTTCTATATAGAATTTCCTTTTGGACATAAAATATGGTCGCAGCAATTCAAGGCATAAAATGTGGTTCCTACCTGGAAATAATTTATTGTACATACTCTATTCTACAACATATGAGCAAATTACTCATGAATACAAATACCAACAATCAATTCTATTCAAATTGCTTATATTTCTACTATATCTACTACTTCATTTAATATTCACAAACAACATTCCAATGCAGAGTGTAGGTACTGTGCTATTATGTTGCGGACTATAGCTAAATGCCTGCTATATATATATATTTTTTTTTTTTCCTGTGTATCCATTTACCCAATTTGAATGTTTAAACATTGGGATATGGCTATTTAAGGTAAAGCTGAACTATACATGAAAAACAGCCAGCTTTCACATTTCTTTAATGTTCTTACCCAATTGATGCTTCAGGCTATTATAAAAAGTGACCATAAATCAGCTGTCTGCTTGGGGAACAGAGAAACTTGAAAGCTATTCCATTTTCTTCAAAAATTTCTTAGCTGTTTAAAATGTATGTAATGGTTCCAGAACAGGGAAAGTCGCTTTGATAGAAAAAGACTCCACCACAGTAAAGAGACCACCCTATCTTACTCATTCTGACAGTCGGTTTCACGAGCATTCCATACTGGCTGCTCTTACAGGAAAAACTCAAAAGGCGAGATGGGGATGTAGAAATTACACTGCAGACAAATGAATTTAAAGAAGTTTATGGGGAAAAGAGCAATCCTGGATTTCTGCTTACTCAATAAAGACCAATATTTTAGCAAAATTATGCAAAATGGTACCCTTACACAAAACCATGTTGGTATTAGAAAACTTAAAATTAAATTTATGTTCAAGAAGGCAAATGTCACTTTTGTTTGCACTTAGAGTTACAGATAACTTGTATACTCATTTTAAATTTACATCTTTAACCAAAGCAGTGTAAGAGAGCTTTACAACCAAAAAAGGGAGAAGAAAACTTGTAGATTCTGTAAACTTTCAAAAAGCTATCAGAATGATCTCTGCCATTGGACTCTCATATCTTTAGAAGGTGGTGGCATAAGACGTCTACAGAGCTGATCGTAGTAGGGGAGAAACTGAAAGGAAAATAGACAAGCAGCAGGTGTTCTCCCTGTATTTACTCTATGTTTTCTATTTGGACAAAGTATTTTTGGAAATAGATTTGACCATTCCCAAATTACATATATGCTGACAGATGTAGAGAAATGTACATTGAGATATCTAGGTATGTCAATATGCACCTCTGTTCCAACTCTTGTGAGTAAATGGACTATCAGGGGTCCTCAAACTTTTTAAACAGTGGATCAGTTCACTGTCGCTCCAACCCATTGGAGGGCCAGACTATAGTTAAAAAAACAAACAAAACAACTATGAACAAATTCCTATGCACACTGCACATATCTTATTTTGAAGTAAAAAAACAAAACGGGGCAAAAACACCCGGCAGGCCGGATAACTGTCCTCGGCAGGCCGCATGTGGCCCGCGGGCCATAGTTTGAGGACGCTGCTAGTCACACAGGTTGAACTGAATCTCCTTACTGATCATGAGGTGCTATCTTTCAAATTGGCTTCATGGTTGCAAAGCACCAGTTTTGACTAACAGACCTCCGGAGCCTGAGCTTTCATCAATGTCCTGTCACACATTTAGGACTGGAATCATGTTTTGAGTCCACCAGTTGTTCATCTTCTTGTACCAGTCTTAGCTTAGTAGGCACTAATCCAAGTCAGTGGTTCTCAATCTGGGGGTCGAGGGACCCTTTCACAGGGGTCTCCTAAGACCATCAGGAAACACCTATTTCCGGTGTTTAGGCTGAGACACCGCTCCTCTATCCATCTCCAGGTCTGCACACATGCAGATACACCTACATACGAGTACCCGGCGTGAAGACTGTCACCCATGCTAGAGATTTCTCACAAGAAAGAGATTGGGTGAGTACTTAGAGGACTGTAGCTGTCTCATGTCAGATGACTTCTAGCCATCCATTCATATCCCTTCAAAGCCATTTCAATTTTTGGAAATTGAATTCAATTTTTGGAAAACACACGAACAAAGTTTAGGTGTCTGAGGAAGCAGAAGAAAGCTGCACCATGATTGGTGAGTGCAGCAGTGTTGTACAATTGCTACCACGATCGGTTTCCAAACCTTTTCTTCCTTCTTGGACTCCTGGGTATCAGCGCCCCCTTGCCCTCCCCCACTCAACACCCCAGAAACTCTTGGTCTCCTGTTGTCTCAACAGGTTTATAGATCAAAGATTTACTTCATGGCGGTGGTTTTTAAATATTCCTTATTTACTTGCGGCAATTGTTTCCTACATGAGTTTTACAAAGCCTTTAAGATTCTTTCTTTAAGTGTCTGTACATAATGGAATGACTAAATTGGTGGAGGTAGTTGGGGAGGCGCAGAAAAAAACAATGTATCTTATCCTGGCCATGTTTTTTTCTGGTGTATAATGTTGCACACCATTCTAGCTACAAAATTAACCAAATGAACAATTTATCTTTCTTCTCATTAAGCTACTGATAAAAATCCACCCAACTTCCATGGTCTCTCTTATTAAGCAATGTTTTCACAGCACAGAAGGTAATGAGATATCCATCTTGGTCCTTTCACACAACTATCATTAGGAGTTAGTCAAATTAATACATCTTGGGGGGCAAGTGAAAGCGGCCATTTAATCCTAATTCTGGCTTTTTCTGCAGAAGCAATCTAAACATGCCCTCAGTGATTAAGGCAGTCTCATTTGCATGATGGCACCAGATTTAGACATTCAAAATCAAAGGTCTAGAAAGGACCATCCGTACCTACTATTTGGTCCATTTCTTTCTGTCACTGGGTTTGAAATTTCCAATATGACCTTGATGGAGCTTTCGCCTACCAAGGACTATTTTACACAGCATCGGAGTATGGCGCAGAGAAGAAAACTGAGTAATGTTGACATTGGGGATGATCTAATTACCTAAGAGTTTGTTTTCAGAATTTTTCAATCTGTAATTTGAATATATGCAAAGTTTTATACTACACTCACAAAGCTAAGTCAACCCATGGGAGGCACCTCCACCAGTGTTACCATCAGAAAATGAGGGTAAACCTTGTCAGAGGCAAATGTCATAATATTGTTTTCTTTATTTATGAAGGAAATTTCATGCTTTCTGTTTGCAGTTGAGCTAGAATTTGAAGCTAACTATTTCTTACGGTACATATACTGGTTAGTACGTATATTTAAAATGTACTTTTCACCACCTCACTTTAATTTCTAATTTGTTAGTCAATCATGAAAAGTAATATACTTGCCCAAAATTCAACAATCGGTTCTGCCTTTCAGAAGCTGTATGCCATTATTTAAGCTTGATTACTGTGTTGTTCTCATGTAATCATATATGTACTACACATGGGACTGTGTAGACAGCTGGTTTTTGAACAACAACTGTCCACTGTATGTGGACTGCAGATGTTTTTGAATGTTGTATGACGCCAACCACCTCTCTGTGAGCAATCTGTCCCTGCAGTAAATGGTCCACTGCAGTGGTCACCCTGCATTTTCCACGTTTTGTGCGGCTTGCATAATCCTGAATAACACCATGGGAGCCACACAAAGTGTCCCTTTGGAAGAGTTGCAAGATGAGAAGAAAGTAGAATTGCTGTATATGCTCCGCAGACTGAGGTATGCAGCCGCATTGCTTTCCAGTTCAAGATAAATACATTCAGCATGAGAACTATCGTCCAAAAGCCAGAAATGCAGGTATGTCAGCAGGCTCAACCATGTTGCACTTTTTGCAAACTATCTGTGTTCTTCATATTGAAAATTCCAGCTCTCAATAGGTGCAGTACATCATACTGTCCACTCATGCACTCAGTGACGAGTGGTTTCGGGCTCTTAATGACCCTAACAAACAAACAAACAAACAAACAAACAAGCAAACACCACAGAACTACCCCTGTGCATCCAAGACTGTAACCCTGGACAGGAGCAGAAAGGCTCATCTGGTGGCTGTGACCTGCTGACCTGTAGTCAGCAGTCCGACAAAACACACAAACCCTGCGCTAGCAGGTTTCCTTGTACCCGACTACAGGAGTAGGAAGTACATCTTTCTCCAAAGAAGTGGTCAACAGCAGGCTCTTGCCCAAATACCATCATGACTTGGAGCCATAGCAACTGTGTCAGACACAATCGAACTGTCCTCTAGGGTTCCCTCAAACCGTAAGTCTTTACAGCAGCAAAGAGTCTCATTTTCCCCCAGCAGAGAGGCAGGTGTGTTCGAACTGCTTACCTTGTGCTTAGCAGACCAATATATAACCCACTATGCTACTAGTAGGCTATTCATAGTTAAATATTTGGGGAGTCAAAAGTTATATGTGGATTTTCAATTGCATGTGGGTGGGGTTGGTGTCCCTCCTCCACACCCCTGCATTATTCAAAGGTCAATTGTATCCACATGTATATCCATGTAATCATTTGTATACATGAGTCATAATAACGTCTTTATCTGACAGGAATGTTGTGGGACTCCCACTGTATTCGTGTGAAAGCTCTTTGGAAAGAGCTCATGAAAATGTGACAGTGCAGTGTTTATCTAAGCTGGTATTACCAGAAAAAAAGAAATGTTTCTGCTTCTGGTGTGACGTTAAAAGAAACAATTTGGGGGAGTGTTTAAAGAGGGTCTCCAAATGCACACTTCACCAAAGAAATTTCATTTTCACATCTTGAAATCCTCTTGTCCATGGAGTTGGAATAGGATTGCATCACTTCTCACATAAATGAGTGAGCCTTGAGAAGCTTCTTTTTTTTTTTTTCTCTTTTTTAACATTTTATTAGGGGCTCACACAACTGTTATCCCAATCCATACACACATCAATTGTGTAAAGCGCATTTGTACATCGTTTCTCAAAACATGTTCTCTCCATTTAAACCCCCGACATTAGGTCCTCGAGAAGCTTCTTTAACTTCAGAATTCAATTTGTTTTTGCCTTGCTCGTGAAGACTATCATATATGCAAATCTCACTGATAACCAACAGAATGGGCAGAGCCAGTGCTTGACACCTGGAAGGTCTTTCCTCCAGCCTGGATCTCCTGCAGAGCTGGTGCACAATCCTCAGCTCGCTGTCTCTGAGTTCTCGTCCTCATTCACGTCCCTGGGGATTTCGTATGGTAATAACCTGATTTATTTTTTCTCTGCATCCTGAGTTTACTGCTAATTCATGCCCTATTATGTCTAGAGTATATAAATGAGCAGATAACCAGGAAAAACAAATCACTTAGCAAAACTGCTAATTAAAGGAGTGAGCGAGAGGGCTGATCTCTAAGAGGGAGTCACGCAGCTCAACGCTCTGTACCGGGGTGGTTGTATTTGAGGTGTAACATGCCTCTCTCTGTGGGCGTGACTTCTATATGGCTTAATAAGCATGTTAATAACTCTCATCAGACCTGGAGAAATATTTTCTTTGTGCCTTTCCTTGAGAATCGCACACGCATACCTTTTATACCATCGACTTCTGTGAGTGATGGCTCATTGTATGCCCCAGGGCATCTACCACAGGAGTGCAACAGAGGTGACTAAAAGTGTCTCCAGCCCCTTAGAAAACCTGGCTTATCTTCAATATACAACTGTAATTTAGATATCAGCATTTTAAAAATGATAATCGTGAAAAAAATAAGATTGTGAATTAATATAGTTACGAATGAAGAATTCGTCTTGGCATGATACATGTGAAAATATTACACATAAGACTTGAATTTACTGCAATGACTACATTTTAAACAAGCTCATTCCTGATGATCACTTTCTCCGTATTTGCATCATCTGGTCCTGCGTGTGCCACATACGCTCACGTGTCAGTGCTCATTAACTCTCAGAGGAGTGAACATGCTTAGGTTCTTTTCCAGGAATACCATTCCTAAGAGTGGGAGAGGGGACTTGTGGCAAATCACACTGTTTCAAAGATTCTACCTGTCTTCTAACATCCCTAGAAGTGACACTGAAACTTTCTAACCGGTTTCTACATCATATCCCATGGCTGGAAATTTATGGTGGAGAAATAGCAAAAAGTGACATGATTTTTAAGTGAAAAGGGAGGGTGACTGAAGCTTAGAAGGAGGGCACAGCTAAAAATGTCTTGCAAGAAGTTGGTCTGCTTGCTTTTGTGAAGCATTTCTGTCCTTTGGAAAGCAGTGTGATATCGCCTACTTTCTGGAGAAGACTGAGAAAACCAGGTGAAGATCATTGAGTTTTTCTTTCTTTCCTTCTTTTTGTTATGTTTTATTTCTCCAACTTTTCCTGTCTCTCCTGAACTGTATCGTAATAGTTCTACATGCAAGTACTTTTACTGAATGGTATGGAAACTTTACCTTTATGATGCTTTCCTTTATAAACTAAGATTAATAAAGATGAAAATGAATCTTCCTCCTGGAATAAATGACATCAAGAGGCGGGATGGCTGAAATCACTCATCAAATAAAGACCAAGCAACACATGTGGGGCAGGATGCGCTTGTAAAATGTATAGCATCTATTGGTTCTCCCATGCCACCACTCATTCATTCACTTATCCACAATAATTTGGATTGTGGATAATATGTTCGCTAAATAAGGAGGCATGATTTGCTCCTGACAAATGCTTACTACAGCAATACGGCAGGGGATTATGGAGCCCAGATTCTCTTGAAATTGAAAGCAGCATCTATACTTGGGTATATTAATTCACTTTTAAACAGTTATTGCACATTTACATCCTATATTCAAGGCACTTGATCCCAAGGACCTGTATCCCAAATGCCTGGCATAGTATGCAGCACGGAGGAGTCAATGAACAAATAACTGTTCAGTGAGATAGAAGTCATTTGAGACAGTTTAATAAGAAAAATATAACCAAGTTAAGAGTATACATTCCTCAATATTATAAATCCCTTTATTACGTTAAATAATATTGAAGCATTTGTGAATAGTACATGCCCCCCCTAAATTTGAAGGATCGATTGAAAGTAGTTTTGTTTTCTAATTCTTAATCAATCAGCATATAGAAAATGTCATAACATTGGCCTAAACCATCACTGTTCAATTTCAAATATTTGCCGATATTTCCTTTCTCCCCCTCTGCTCCCCCCTGCCCGCAACCTTTGCTTTTATTTTGTGTTACTTCATCAGTGATATTCAGCGCTCAGTGGTGCCATACACCTGGGAAGGATCTCACATGGCAAGAAGGCAAGGTCCAAAGAATTACTATTATTTTACTTTAGTCAGTGTACTTGACTACCTTGAATCCAGTTACATACCTATAAAATTAGTAAGCTGAATTAGAGATTCTCTTCCAGTTATTCTTATAATGTATCATTTCAGAGATCAAAGACACCTGGGAGATTTTCCAGGAGAAGAGATGTGAGATATAAGAGATGGTCTTTTTGCTTCCCTAGCACAAGTAAGGTGCCCTATGAAAATTAGTTGGTTGTATTTGAATGGTTTAGAATTTTGATCCTATAGTGGTTAAGCCTTGGGCTGCTAATCACACATTCACAGGTAGAGAAAATTCGACAGCCTTTAAATATTCTGGGATGATTCCTAAGAGTGGTGGATTAGGACTGGTGAAATTCAGACACATTCTAAGTAGCCAGACTCCCAGTGGTGAATTGGAAAGGGGAAGTTCAAGTGTGTGGTAAATAAAGGTTCTGAATGAGAAGAAAGTTGCTCTTGTGCCCTGGAGCATGGGAGGGGTGTGGTCTTGAAGCTGGAAAGACCTTGGATTAAACACCAGCGCTTCCATTTATATGTTATGCAACCTTGCAATTTTCTTAACTTCTTTTGTTCCTCTTTGAAATTATGTGACTGATACTCATTTTCCAGGGCTCTTACTGGTATCAAATTACCTACAGCTAGATAGGCACATTTCCTAGCACAGCGGGCATGTGACTGTGGGTCTTGTTACAAAACACAGGGCTCTCACTGGAAGATGGCAGTGAAGTTCATTCCTAGCACCAGCTCCCCTGGAGCTTTAGAGAAACTGTCATCTTGTCTTGAACACATAGCTCCATGTTTAAGCATTTCATAAAGAGAGCACATTTCACATCTTAAAAAACAACAACTCATGAGGGAGAGGAGTGTGGGGAGGGAAGAGTAAAAATGAGGAGCTGATGCCAGGGGCTTAGATGGAGAGCAAATGCTTTGAAAATGATGAGGGCAATGAATGTACAAAAGTGCTTTACACAATGGATGTATGTATGGATTGTGATAAGAGTTTTATGAGCCCTTAATAAAACGATTTAAACAACAACAAACCACTTCCAAAAAGAATCACAGCATTGCCAGTCTACTGAAAAGCCAAGGCGTCTCTCCTCTCTTCTCCCTAGTGACTTGATGTAATGACAATCATCAAAGATATTTGTGTCAGCATTTGGAGTGATCCGCTTTGGCTGCCAGCAGTGTGGACAGGGACCCCCAGCTGGCACAGTCATGTGCTCTGTCTTAAATCTGCACACCATTCAGGACCAGATCAGGAGGGGTCTGGGCACTTGACTCTCCATTCATTCTATCCTTCCAGTGCTATTTCTAGAGAGGAAATGCGAGAAAGACTAATTTGCTACTTTTCCTAAGTTTCTGCTAGTGACTCTCCTGCATCTATCTTGCCTAAAGAACTCAGGGTGGCTTAGTGGGTTACAAGTTGCACTGCAAACCTCAAGGTCAGCAGTTCCAACCCACCAGTTGTTAGTTGCTCCTCCGGAGAAACAAGATGCTTTGTGTCCCCCTTCTGAACCCACAGGGGGCAGTTCCATAAACCCTGTCCAAGGAAGCTGCCATGAGTTGGAAGGGTTTGGTTGCTTTTATATTGCCCTCCATGGTCTTGGGCCTTTTCAGAAAGTCCTTGGAGACATCCTGAGGAAGGCAGACTGATCCAGAGTTGCCAGACCGGAGATTCCTCAGCAAGCCCTATAGAGTCCATTCAAGAGGACAGAGCATGCAGAGAGGGACGTTAATTGTCTTCAACGGAGAACTAGGGGCTTCATTAGTGAGGCTTCCTTTGGCTGCACACACATTTCATTAGAAGACATCCATTATGGAATTCTGTGCACACAGGTATTTGCGTGCTCTATTTCATTAACATCATGGCCTACTGACTCCTTCAGCCACCTATATTTTTAACATTAAAGAATCGTGATTAAATAAGGGCCATGCTAAAATCCACTCTAATGATTAACCACATCCTCTCTTGGCTATAGGTTCTTTCTTCCCTCTTCCCTCCTGGTAGTGTAGTGGGTTCTGCATTGAGCTACTAACCACAAGGCTGGCAGTTTGAAACCACCAGCTGCTGTGTGGGAGAAAGAAGAGGCTTTCTACTCCTATAAAGAGTTACCAGCGGGGGCAGTTTTACTCTGTCCTACAGCGACCTTTCCCACCAGGGAGGAGGGAAAATAGCTTGTTTCTCTGCCCTGGATGTTTGCTATAAGAAGCGCTCGTGGCAGAGCCCTTATGCATGGCGCTGTTAACCAGTCAGTAGTTTTAACCACCAGCTGCTCCGCAGGAAAAAAAGAGGCAGTGAGTTCGATTTCTTTGGTGTGGCTTTGAATGTACAACATATCGTGCTCTATTTTGACCTATTTCCTCGTGGCTTTGATGCCTCTCTCACCTGGAGGAGCCCTTTCCTTCCCAAATCCCTGTTCTTTTCTCTTGAGGCTGCCTCTGGAGACATTAGCCGATTAAGGACAGGAGCGAGGCTTCTCATTATAAAAAGCTGACCCTTGGCATCACGAGAGCACTTGACGGCATGGCCTTTACAACACGTTTTCTCAATGTAGCCTTTTAAACAAGAGGGACACAGGACATGCTTTTTGATGACTCAATGACATTGTTCTGAGCATCAACGCCTGCAACAAGGTGCTAAGCTCAGATTTTAGAAAAGGACAGTCACTCTCCCTCCTCCAACTGTTCCCAGGATGTTCCGAACGTTTTGGCCTATGTGTAGATCATGCATAGTTCTTACTAATTTCTCTCCTGTGTACCCTGATTAGGCTTTATAAACTCCGTGAGCTAGGAATCCAGATAGCCACATTTCAGTATCTATGTTGAGATGGGATAAATTGCCTGTATGAGAAAGGGCCAAGAGAGTCCTCCAATAAGAACATCCCGATGCTTTGGAGCATCTAGTCAAAGCTTATGGCTTCCAAGACACCAGAACAATTAGTTTCCTTAAGGTGCACGGCTCCTCGTGAGAGCTGTGTCTTTATTTGCGGTACTCCCAGTAAGATTTTTACTATGCTAATTTACCACTAAGCTTTTCTGATTTCTGTGGGTCTAAGTAAACCTAGTGGAGCAACATTCCAAATACCTCCATTTCTACTTCCCGAGATCTAGTTGAATAGAAACAAAGCCTCTTGTATTGTTTGCAGGAAGGGATAAGGACACGAACGATTGCCACATGGACACCACAGTTGTCATTACCAACTTACTGCTAAAATGACGGGGATGTGCCCTAGGACATCTAGGTTGAACCCGATACTGCCATGCAGGGATCTAGTTGTTTGTCCAGAAAACACAAAGTCAAATACAATTACTTCAAACTATTTCGCGTTGATTCTGACTCTCGGTGACTCTAAGAGCTCAGAGTAAAACCGAGTTCTCTAGGGAGTTCTTGCCTACAATCTCGATGGAAGCTGGCTGCCAGGCCTTTCATCTGAGTGTTATTGGGTGGTTTGAACCACCAACATTTTATAAGTCATTTGGTCAACCCAGAGAGCCAGTCCGTTGGTTTCATATACTGGTGGCTTGCAGCAAGAAGAGATAGAAATGCTCTCCCTGGTAATCTCTCTTGTATTTTCCTAGGGCCAACTAGGAGCCCTGGTGGCACAGTGGACTAAGCATCGGCTGCTAAGCAAAAGGATGCAAGTTTAAGTGCGAAAGTCGTTCAGTAGGAGAAAAAATGAAGCTGTCTGGTTTTGTGGAGATTTACAGGCTGGGGAACCCTATGGAGTGGCTCCAATGAGTCATAATTTACTCCCAGGTTACGAGTTTGGTTAGGCCAACTGTTTACTTGGTGGACCGAGCTTCTGGTTGCATGACCTTTTACATCGTTCTCCAGAGAACTGGTGTTTACAACTAGGTTCCATCACCTGGAGCTTTTGGAATTGAAGGCACTGAACTCACACAGAACCCCTAGATTCTACCACTCAGAGCTTTTAGAAATTGAAAGATCCATTTAACCTCTCATATGGAAAACTGAAAGGGTGTCATAATACCAGTCTCTGCAGGGTAGCTGTAAGAATTAAGAAAATCATGATCGATGGATTGCTTAACCTTAGATCTGGTAAATAATAAACACTACATGGTTATTATCCCCTTCACTATTAATATACAAGATACGGCCCATATGTTACCTCTGCTATGTCAGGAGGCAAGATGTTCTCATTAATGTGGGCAGACATCCACTACCCTAACAATCACAACAGGAACTCTACTGGCATTTGCCCTTGACTACAACACGAGAGGTGGGGGGAATTTAAAAAACACCACAGGATACATACTGAAGAATGTAAATGTACTTTTCCTCTGAATATTCTATTTTGCTTTTCAACTTTCTAACTCCACTTTATTACAAACATAGACCGAGCCATTCCAAAGCATTTTCGAGTTGGAAAACCTTCTTTTTTGTTTCACAATAAGCTAACTGCAGGTGCAAACCCACAGGAGACAGACCTTGGAAATTTTAAGTATGTTGCCATAGCAATGGTTTGCAAGAATGTGTATGAGTTTTATCTCAGCTCGCAAGCATTCAACCGAGTTCATATATGCAAGTTCAAATCACTTGTCACACAATGCTTGCCATTCATTGTCCCTTGAAAGGTTTGGAAATAACTGTATCTGTCACTTACTTCAACCAGAGACCATAAAATACTGTTTGCCTACTTGTTTGTTTATGCAAATGCATAAGTCCAGCCATTCATTATCGTATCTGAGGTGGCCAATGTCCCCATCATGGCTGCTCTAAGAGCCATTGTATCCGTGAACCCAGCAATAAACATGTTGACCTTTGCTGCAGGTCCAGGACTGCACTCTGATATGAATAACTGTAAAAGAATTCCCACTGATTTTCACATTTCTCCATTCAAAATGGACATATTTTTCAAGAAGCATGGTAATTATTTAGGCATGCTCAAAAAAGAAGCAACCTTTCTAACAGTCTAATAACTGAACAGTCTCATAAGTGCTGGAGGATCCTTCCACCCTTTTCTCCTACAATGCAGGGCAGGAAACGGAAGTATTTCATCGTAGTCATTAAATCAAAGCCAAAATACAATGAACAATGAAACCACTAACAAGATAAGAAGACACCGTTTTGTCTCACTGACACCGTGACCTTCTCCACTGTTCGGTGGCTCGGCTGCTTAGGGATTCCAAGTTGCAAACCCCGCAGAACTGATCCTGATCATAAATAAAGGTAACGGGTCCTAACAAAACCATTTTCTTTGTCTCATAAATTAAACCTACAAAACACAAAAATTGGGAATGTTCGAAATGCCCTGTTTGGTACAGAGCTGATTAATAAATTGTATCCAAAATGCAGGGCTTTTTCTATCTAAAATTTGATATGATGCAAATTAAATCAATAATTTGGGGGGGGGGGGGGTCCTTTCTTTCCCCACAAAAAAAATGTACAACACATCGTGCTCTATTTTGACCTATTTCCTCGTGGCT
>NW_022111379.1:21858937-21893168 GCF_000313985.2 Echinops telfairi
AGCCTACAGGAAGTGTGGAATTAAACAAATGAGAACACAATAATTAGCAACGCAAACTGTCAAGTGCATCTAAAAAGAAAAACAATCCGGAACCACAACAATCAGCAGTTTCAAGCTCTCATAAGAATCTGCGGCGCATTCCGATTTAAACAAAAATAGATTAGGCCTTTTGAAAAAAAGTTCAGTGTGATTTCAATAGAAATGGGGCAAATCGGCCTTTTAAGTCTCTAATTTCTATGCTGCTAAGATAGTAAAAAGTCCCATGCCCTTTCCAAATAATTCTTCTCTTTATAAACAGATACATTCCCAAAGGTGAGTTGTAACAGAAAATGGTTTTAGAGTGGACGCTGTAGAGGTGAATAGGTTAAATCCCACTCTACGACTTCTGCCCTTCCACCTCCATCCTCTGCAAAACTTTTGCCATAATGACATTAGAAGGCGAGCTGATGGTTCAACAGCGAAACATTAGACTGGGAACTGCAAGATGGGCTGTTTGAATGCACCAGCGGCTCGTGGGACAAAGATCTCTAAGGATCACAGCACAGAAAAGTCTACTCTGCCACATGATTCCCATAGACAATCCTAAGGGGCAGGTCTACTCAGCCACGTGATCACCATAAACAATCCAAAGGGGCTGGTCTACTCGGCCACGTGATCACCAGACAATTCTAAGGGGCAGGTCTGCTCAGCCACGTGGGATCACTGTGTGCTGAGTTCCACTCCAGGGCAACATATAAGACTGAAATCAAAGTGAGCCTGAAGCAAACACCTAAAGGGGAGCATATTTCCTAAGATATGTGATTTAATGGGAAGGAGACGGCATTCACTCTTTGGATGGAGAGCATTAATTTTATTTTTGGTAGCTAAATCTCTAAATGATAACCAACTGCCTCCTCCTCCCCTCAGCATCCATGCCTAGTCTCCACAAACAGCATGGATTTCTTCTATTATATTAGAGGAGGCTTCAGAAGTTTATTGAAAACAGGAGTTAAAAGATAATGGAAAGTTTTCATAAACATTTGAAGCCCCCATATATTTGCTTCATTTTACATGCAAATCTTTGCATCCATAGCATGTTAAAAACCCCTTAACCCATTATTTATCCAGTAGCAACCAGCCAATTCAAGAAGCCCTGGTGGCATAGTGGTTACACATTGGGCTTCTAACCTGAAGGTCAGCAGTTCAAAACCACCAGCCACTCTGTGGAAGGAAAAATGAGACTTTCTACTCCTGTAAGGAGTTCTCATCTGGGAAACCCACAGAGCTCTACTGTCCTATCGAGTCACTGCATCTGAATTGACTCAATGGCAGTGAGTTTAGCCAACCAATCAACTGCCATCAAGTCAAATCCAACTGGAAGCAACCCTATCATAGAGTTTGTAAGGCTGTACATCTTTATGGGAGTAGACAATCTCATATGTTCCCATGGAGCAGCTGCTGGGGTTGAATTGTCAACCTTGCAGTGAGGAGCTCAATGCCAAACCTTCCCTGCACCAACCACTCAGCTTCTCAACACACAGAACAGAGATTGTTTTGGTAGAAGGATTCCCTTCCAGAAGTCCTTAAATGAAACATGGGTAAATAAACAGAGGCAATTGCTAAGTGGTATCCATTAAATCGGGCAAAGAATGGCCACTCATCTGATGAAGCTTCTGCTGATCCTAAGCCTACCTTGCTCAGCTGTAATTCCATTAGTTGTGGTCAATTACAAGAGCGAGCAGACTTATTCCTAAGAAAAGAGTAAGCTATGGACTAAATGGTTAGTCAAGAAGACACTAAAGTTGTTCAATTGTGTTTATGTTCCATCGTCAATGTGACCTAATACAGGCCCATATTTCATGTGGCTACAGTGAGAAATGTGTGGTCACCACATCTCATAATAATCACCGTCTTCTCCCCTCCGGTCCCGCCTGCTTCCTGAGACTTGCAGCATGCTGAAAGAGGTGTTTCAAGCCCATGGTGCTCTGGGAGTCACTTCTATCCTTATAAGATTATGTTAAGAACTTCTACTGTGCATTACTGAACATGTGCAGCCTAAAGTCAACACAAGAGAGCTCCATTTGTGTTCCGGAATGCCGGTTGTTCTAGACTATTGCTCCCCGTAAATCCTGGTGGGGGATAATAATAATTGCTTAGATCCTGATAGCAAATAGGAAAAAAAAATGCAATCCCTACACTATATTTATATCCATTAAGAAGTCTTGAAATTATAAATGGCTAAATCCTAGTTTCATTTTACTATGTCGGAGAATATTTCTGTACTAGAAGTTTCCAATTACTATAGATTCTAAAAAATAGATTCATTTTTATACACAAATTATCATCATTCATGGAAAAAAATTTGTCTCACGCAAGTAACCTTTAGTTTCCAATACAGATGTACTGTCTTCTATAAACATATAGAAAATGCTCATATAGCCTTGTTCTCTGAGGGTCTCATTTGTCGGGTCTCTTCTTCCTTCATAAACTGCCATCAGTGTTGAGAATTTCCTCCGGCTGCGTTGTGCCTTGCTTACGCCAACATTTTGTTCCCTAACATTAGACGTCACTGTGCTTGGTGTTTCTTAGCAGCACTGGAACTGTTCTGGGAATGAAGGACTTCTCATCCAGACTGTGCAGCACTCTGTAAGACCTGTATCGATAGTAAGCCTAAAAATACCCAGGGTTGGCACAGCATTCACTTGGGTAATGACTAAGTTGATTCAGTCCGTGATTTTACACCACAGGGTTCTTATTAGGAACACGAGAGGGGGAATCCGTGTTTCTTGACACACGGTGATAAATATTTTCACATACAATGAATCATTTAGCTCTTTGGCATCCATTGTGGAAAAGTAGGTCTGAAATAGCTTCCAGGTCTTTTAGCAAAGGTGGAGCTTTGGGAACACAAGAAAAGATTGGCAGTGTGGGCCCAGTGCCTTTGTTTTCGCAGAATCTGATTGCAGCCACAGCAACAGTTTGCCACATTTGTCCAGACTACGCTGAAGGAAAAGATGCCATTTCTTGTATTGCATTTCCTACCTGTGTTTCCTGGATTTCAGATCTCCAAGCCTCTGAAATCTACCAGGCTTGCCCGCATCATGCAAATGAGTCTCAGCGTTCGTTCTTCATTATGGAAATGGGAAAGATGCTTTCCATCTAACGAATGCTAGCCATGGCTGAATTCCTCACCCAATAAGTGGGAAATGAAAAATATTCCACAGGAAAATCTCAGCTGCAAATTTATCTCAACATTCTGGTAAGACAACCAACAAAATGAAACCCAGTCGGTGTTTCTAAAACTACTGATCTTTAGGACTTTCTGAAATTGGAAACTCATTTATGTGTTCTTACTCTGAACAGGTCTTGAAACCTTAGAGTGGTGAATTCACTTTATAAAGAAGGATGTTAAGCACCAGGGAATTAAGACGCTGATCTTCATCAAAATAGCAGTGCAGACTGTCTCTAGAACAATGGCTTCACCTAAATCCAGTCAAGGAAAACATCTTGCAAACCACAGGGGCTGTTCTCCCCTTTCCTACAGGTTGCTCTGAATCAGAATCCAGATGGCAGTGAGATTTTGCTTTTACAACTAGATAAATTAAAAAGAAAATAACAATTAAAAAAAAAAATAAACCGGATCACTGAGACATTTTGAAGTTGAGAAGAAGAAGCCTTCGAAGGTTTTATTTACTAAGCGAGACGTGATTCGGAGGGTACCAAATCCAGTACAAAGCCAACATTTTAAAAGATGGGGAGAAACACAGGTACAAATGGTTGGGTGGTACCATCAAGTTGGTTCGGAGTCACAGCAACCCTGCCCACAACAGAGTGAAACACTACCTGAGCCTGTGCCATCCTCGCAAGCGTTACAACATTTGAGCCACAGTTTCAATCCATCTTATTGAAGTTCTTCCTCTTTCTTGCCGTCCTACTTCACGGTGCACAGTGATGTAGACGGACAGCAAAAAAGGGACAGAGACCTCCTGATAACATGCCCAAAGGATGAGATGGGACATTTTGCCATCCTCAATTCTAAGGAGCATTCTACCTGTAACCCTTCCAGATTTGTCTGTTCTCCTGGCTGTCCACAGTACAGGACATCACCTCTCCCAGCACCACCCTTCAAAGGCAGGGATTCCTCAGTTTTCCTTGTTCTCTGCCCAGATTTCCCACGCCTTTGGAGCGATGGAAAACATCATGGCTCAGGGGCAGGTGCACCTGAGTCCTCAATGTGACCCACTTTAAATCTTTTGAAGAAGATGACTGCTGCTTCCACGGGCATTGATTGAGAATCCAATGAAAATGAAATTCTTGAACAATGTCCCTTATTTCCCCATTCACCGTGATCTTGTTTATCTGTCCAGTCAGTGTTGAGGATTTTTGTTTTCAGTTCCAAACTAAATAACTACTCTAACCCTCGAAATTGTTTTCCTCCTCACATATTCCATTGACTGTTTTGGGGTGGAAATTCCAAGGAGTCCAGTGTGATGGGTTCTGTCATATCATAGGTGGGATATTTCCCTACGATGTCTGATGATGGGTAAACACGGGTAACTTTGACACAAGATTTCTAGCAACAAGATGCTTCTCAAAAGATAAGGCTAATGTAAGTTTCTTAGTATTGACTGATGTACAAGAGTCATGTAAGATATTAGCCCAGAGGAAGCTGGGTGAAAGGTCTACCTCTGTGTTGGTCTGTAGCTTTTGTACTTTTAGAAAATGACTCCAAATTGAAATGTTTCATTTAAAAAATAAGACAGGCATGTGGATCTGAAAAAGCTTACATATTGTATGAAAGTTGGCAAGTGCCTGGTATGTTTTATGATAAAGGAAAATAAGTACAATTACCACAACAATAAAAAGGAGAGTACACCTCTCTCTTCTTGGAATACTTACAAACCTAAGACACTCTCTGTTTGAGTAACATGTCTTTGGCAACATCTTTAAATTGTAGGCTTCGAAAAAATCAAACAACAACCAACATTTTTATACTTCATTCCATCACTTTCTTCATTAAGTATTGCAAAAAAACTGATTCTTCTTTCAGGTAATTGCTAGCTAGAGAGACATATGCTAAAGCCAGTGTTTATATCATATTGTTTCAGTAATGTTTTGTTTAAAATTACACCATCTACAGCAGTTGAAATTTTATCATGTGAAAAACCAGAAAGTCGAAAATCTAGAAAACACTTGTTGCCCAGAAGTCTATAAACAATGATTCGAGCTACTAACCTCTAGTTGAGATTTTGTAAAATAACAATAATAACAAATAGTTCTATAATTTACACTGAAATATCACTTCACTCAGTTCTAAAACATGTGTCATTAAGTTTTCTACAATTGCTCACTGTATTTATAAATAGCATGTAAATGATAACTATTGATAATGATTCTTATATCATACCAAGAAATTTACATAATTACTCAAATTTATTCAAAATTGTTTCACCCAATGCCAGACCCTTCCATCCTGCCCACACCCACCCACAGTATGGACAGGAAAGGAAGGAGAATCAGACATACTGTAAGATATTGCCTGAGTATGAAATTATACTATAGTGATCTGCAAAAATTCTGTTTACCCCAAGGTACCTGGTTACTATTGGAAAAATAACTCAGCATTTCCCATCTAAAAGAGAAATCAATTCCTTGATTTTTACAGGAAAATACTTATCAATAGCGCCTCATGTTAATAAAGGTCTTGAACTAGTTCAGTCTGGTTTGACTCTTGATGACAATTTGCATTTCCATTCCTGCTATACTGAATCTGAATGAATACTTTCACAAGCTCTCCGGGTATTTTGGGGGATCTTGTGAAAATGAAGATTTTGATGCTGTGTATCTGGGGAGAAAACACAAATTCTTAGCAGGAGTTTAAATGGGCATAAATCAGTTCAAAGTCATGGTATCAAAAGGAGAATATAGAATACTTGTGCAGTTCATTTCCAAATTAAAAAGTGGAACATACTTTGAATTAGTTTTATTATCCATAAAGCATTAACACTGACTTCAAAGAAATCAGTTGGTTATTTGAGAACATGTAAAATAGGAAATATCATCCTGATTAGTTTGGGAAAAAGTTACTTGCCACCTTAAATCATATACTCCCAGGGCGCTCAGTCCTACTCTGGAGGCCCGTGCTAAATGTTAATGTTATCAAAACCTCATTTCTTTTGATCAGAGAAAATAACATTTTATTACAGATTATAGCTAGGTAGCACAAATGGTTATGTAACATTTGACTACTGGCAAAAGTTTGGTGATTCAAACACACCCACGGGTGCCTCGGAAGAAAGGACTGGAGATCTGCATCTCTAGTTTTCAAAGGTCACAACTTTGAAAACACTGTGGGGTTCAGTTCTACTCTGAGTCGGAATTGACTACAAAGCAATTAACAACAAACAACAACTATAGCCATCTATCTATCCACCAATCAATATATTGACCCTAACAATAGGAGAAGCTGGACTATATGAAGAAGAACAGGGCACCAGCAGTGCAGGAAGACGCATGAACAACTTCAAAATGCCGATGACACAACCTTGCTGAAAGTGAAGAAGATCCGAAGCGCTTAGAGATGAAGATCCATGACCACAGCCTTCAGAATTTCACTCCAACATAGGTCCTCAACGCTAGACCAGTACAATCAAACAGTACAAGAAATGCTGAAAAATTTAAGTTGTCAAGGATTTAATTTTACATTGATCCTTAATCAGTGTCCACAGAACATCGGTCAAGAAAGTCAATGATGTACTACATCAGGCAAACCAAATAGCCGTCAATCTACGTCTGACACATTATTAAAAGCAACGATGACACTTCAGAGATGAAGATGCACCTGTCCCAACAAGCCATTGCAGTGTCAGCGCCCTCATCTGCATAGAAAGCTACTTAATGAAGAAGGAAGACTAAGGAAGAGTTGCTGCCTTTGAATTACGGAGCTGGTAAAGAATATTGAATATGTACTGCCAGAAGAATACACAAATCTCTCTCAGGAGAAATAAAGTGAAAAAGCCCCTTAGCAGCAAGGATGGAAAGACTGTCTCATTATCAGGAGGGACCATCTCTGATGAAGGGCAGACATCATTGTAAAATAAAGGGTCCATGAAAAAAATGGGAGATGGATTGATGCAGTAGTTGGAACCATGTGCTCAACAATAGCAATGGCTGTGAAGATGACCAAGGTGCAGGCAGTGTTTGGTTGTGCTGCACGTAGTGTAACTTTGGGTTAGAACAGACTGGATGGTACACAGAAACAGCAGGCCACCTGATTTAAGTTTACTGCTAACTTTTATTTTCTGATGGAGTCCTGAGGAATCAGTGGTTAAACTAAAAGGTCAGCGACCAAAAAGGTCGGTTTCAGCGCACTACCCACTGCAGAGGAGAAAAAGTGCCCATCTGATTCAGTAAAGGTTTACAGCCTGGGGAAGTCCTCCTTTAACCACGAGTGGCTATGATTTAGATTTGACTCCATAGCTGCATATACCCTTGAATTTGGGGTTTAGAGTTCTGACTAGATTGCCTCTACTTAACTGGCACTCAACTGTTCTTTCACCATGCTTCCGTGAAACACATCGGGACCTGGCAAATGTGTTCATTAATTGGTACTCCAGGATCTAATAGTTTACCCTTCAGCACTTCTCCAGGTTATGTGTGTTTTGTCTTGACTCTTCAAGGTGGACTTTTAAGGCAAGAGCATTTCATTTTATGTGATTGCCCAGGGCAGCCAGGAGAGTTCTAGTATAATTCAACCAACCATTATGTAGTTAAAGAGACCTTAATGAACAAGTACATAACAATCACTCGATGGGCCTTTAACACATCTCAGGTATCCAAATGTTGACGTCCTAGCAAGAGAAAGGGCGCTTCCTGAAAGTGAAGAAAACAACTCAACATTTCCGTTACTTTATGCCTCCTTTTGCTCTTCCACTGAGTGGCTACATCCTTAGCAGGCTTTGATATAGACACATGCATTCACACACACACTAAATTCAACTCTGAAAACACAGTCGTCCCACTACAAGCCTGATGTGAACTCAGATGGAGCTGTCCTCATTGAGGGAAGTCAGAGTCTGCCGTGAAAAATAATGATTTCAAACCCTGGGAAGAGTCAGTAGTGTAGACGCACATCGCGCTGTGGAAAGCGGGCTATGCGTTAAAGAATGCATTGAGAACCGACTCCTAGAGGCTATAGATACGTGTGCGCCTACGCAACTCCAAAGTCAGTGGCTCCCAAAATACATCTTTATCTGACAATAAAATAGTATTGTTTTAAACACAAAAAGACTGACTTCGTTTTACATAGATAACACTTTATTTTTTGCATTGCATGTTATAGAAATAATCTATACTTTTGTGTATACAATAAATATTTTTCAGTATAAGCACAATCCATTCACTGGATGGTTGGGAATCATTTTGTCTTGTTGCCCTAGTAGAGTTTTCCATTTTGAAAAATGTGAAGCAGCAGTTGGATTAAGAGGTTCTCCATCCCACTACCCCGCTGCTTTACCCATGAAATATTTTTCCATCTACAGGTTTTTGAGTCTATAATCAGGTAAGGCAGCGGAAAACCAATAAGACTGGTGTGTGTGTGGGAGGCCTGCTGGCACCGTGGGGAAACACTCAGTTCCTACCCAATAGGATGGTGTTTCACCCACCAGCTACTCTGCAGGAGAAAGATGTCAGTTGCCTTCCTCTGTAAAGATTTACAGCCAGGGAAACCCTAGGGTACAGTTGTACACTGAGTTGGATGGAACTGACACAACAAGTTTGTGTGATTTTGATGGTTTTTATTTAGCTTTGGTAGTAGGGGAAATTGGAAGCAGAAAAGGGAAGACTGGCTATAAAAAATACCCCCCGTCGAAGTATAATCAAACACATCCTACTACGGTTTATCTATGGATTTTGCTAGTAATCAAAACTCTGGAATAAACTGCATTAATTTTGACAAGGCCAAATCTTGTTCCAAATGAGTCGTTTTCTTGACAGGGCGAAAGCTCTGTTCTTGAAAAATTCATAGTTCAAAGTCCAGAATCTTTTCACTACAGATGTATTAGTCACATGTTGCCCCCCCCCCCCACTCCCCATTTGAAAACCACAAAGTATAAGCTAAGAGGGGTTTTCTCATCACCCAGCATTCTGCCTACTGCATCCATGATAGGGTTAACTGATTGCACTTGCAGCTTAAAATGCACCCAGATGCTGTGGGATGAGCACACTTCATAAATTAAAGGAGCATATGGAAGGTGAACAGGCAGTAACATTTCATCATAACTACCCAAAGCGTCTTTTATATGCAATGCTACTTCACTAATTATTTTGCAAATATGTAAGCATATCCCTAGTGAATATCTTGGTAAGAAATCTGCTTGCTAGTTGAGCCGAAATGCTTTACAACCAGACATTTAATACCACTTTAGAGGCTCTTGTAATATCATTCCATTTTGCCCAGAAGGCTTTTAGCTTATCAGGCTTCATGGATTGTGCAAAGCCAATGAAAAAAAAAATGTACTCTTTATCATTGGGCCATCTTGCTTAATGAATATGTTGACTTTTCAAAATATAAGTATCTAGTCAAAGGTCTGTAGACTTTCTACAATTTTGGAAGGGTTTTCTAGAAGAGCACCTTGTTGCTGAGTGGAATCTATTAATATTTAAGGAAAGAGGGTGGAGGGAAGGAGATTTTACAAATATATAATGCTTTCATGCTGAGAAATTAATATTCATGATCTGAATAAATTGTCTTGAATTTACTTCGAGGTACCAAAGGTAAAGGCTCTCATCCTCTTGTCTAGGCACAATGCCTTGCAAGACTAGGTCTGAACGGGTGAGTCAAAAAGAGGCATTTCACCTGGGAAAAGTTCTTTTGCAGACCGGGCCACATAACCAGGGACCACCACCAAATGAACTGTCAGCTGCCACCACAACTAAAGACGCTCATTTTGCATTTTCCTAACACTGTTTTATTGGTATACCTTGGCAACATGACTTGGGCCAAATGAAGTTGAACTTAGGACTTGAAATTGTGTCTGGGTTCACCTGGAGCCTTCAAAGAATCGTGAGCATCAGTGAGTTCAGAAGCACGTGGACTTTCCTAAGTCCCATGACATTTCTGAACCAAGCTTTTGCTCGCTTCTCTGCGTTCTTGGGAGGCAGGGGGCTACATGGGATGTGCTGAAGAGTTTAAGTTCACGGCAGAGTTTGAAGGGAGCATTGGTTAAGCTCCCAGGCTCGTTTATAAAATCAACAACTACTTAAAGCATTCAAAAGTTATTTTAGAAATGAACATTTATTTAAAAGCCAGAAGTGGAAAAGGGTAAAAAGCCAGAAGCCTATTAGTCAGAACTGAATTCTTAATATTTTCAGAATGGAAAGATTACCTATGAAAAATGTCAGTAAACCCAACAGAGATTTGAATCATCTGAGGTCTGATAAACCACAAGTGTAGACACCACCAACTTAAATATTACAGTGGCCTAAATTTAATTTCGCTCATACATTTCCTCCAACATGGCAAAGAGAAGAAGGTTACAAACAACAACCCATAGGCAACACACCATGGAGACTCCAGGAAACCAGATTCTAGTCACAGGGCTACCAAATGAAGCGACAAGTTCTTGTCACCCTACCCAGGACATCCTGTCTTGTAATTTCAGGGAGAGGCAGCCAGAAGTTTCTTAGGAAGGAGAGGCCAGGCTTCCTTCACTACTAAGCTCCCTCCTCTGCCCACTTCTCTAATTCATTCTCCCCCCAGTTCTCCATCTGCTCAGCCCCCGCCTATTGTTTCCACTCACTGCCCAGCATGCCAGTCCCATATGGCCACATTTTGCCTCTGTTTACTCCAATTCCCTTGGGCCTGGGAAATGTTAGCCTACCAAGGCCTTTTTGGCTCTTCACAAGGGGTAGCTCACCCCTTATCCCCACAGGAATTCACAAACACATGAAAGTGCACACTCTTTCTTGTATACGCAATCAGCATTTTACAGACTCCTCTCCTAGGTGAGGTGAAAACCAAAAGATGTATTTTCATTCTCTCCCCTGGGCTGCATTTTTTTACACTTAAATCTGCTATCTCTCTTTAAATAAGCAAGTTAACCCACTTTCAAAAACATCAACATATAGAAACTATAAAAATATATATCCCAGACATGCATTTCTTTTCAAGTGAGCATAATTAATTAGTACACACAAACATGACTTAAAACTTATCATCATGAAATTCTTCCATCAGCTAATCAGGTTTAGTCATCACACGCTAATACATTTTCCGTTGTACAGAGCATGCATGCAATTCAGACAGTCCACCTTTACAAATTCCCAATGAAAATCCCACTCTACCGCAAAGCATGCATGATTAGAATTTAAACATATTTAGGCAAAATTATCACCAAGCCGTAGCAAAAATTAAAGCAGACTGGCAAGTATTGAAAGCAGGTTTTATTCATGCTTTTCCTCGAACCAACTTAATACACACACACACAACATTTTTGGTTTTTTTCTGCCACAAGCATGCTGAGAAAGCTCTGAAGCTCACCAAAGCAGCAAACAAAACTACAAACAATCATGCTCAGGGTTAAAGGACATTTTCAATTAAAAAGGAAAAAAATACCTTGTTACATTTCACACAGAGCGTGCATACATTTGACATGCAATCTCCAAGGAAACAGTATTTTAATATCTATCTTAAAATTAGCTGATCCAAATGAGTTTATTCTTATTTTCATTATTACTGTTCTTAGGCGCCTGGTATCTTAAAGCCTGCATGCTGCAGATCTAAGCTGTGCTCAGCACCGGCTGTGATAGAAGAAGCTACCTGCGAGTTTTCACAGTGCCATCTCATATCCATGTCTGTCTGGCTACCCTGCGTGCTTAGAGCTTTTTTCTTAGTTCTTAATGGAAATCCTAGGAAATTTAGTCCATCCTCTGAAATCAATACTGGTGACAGGAGAGCTCCCTGACTCAGTGGGAGATCAAGATGATAAATTGTCTGCGCATCAGCCTGGCCTATCAGTGCCCTGCACACAGATGGGCGAGAAAAGACACAGAAAAGGCTCTATCAGTCACGTGTCACTGGGGAGCCAATGGCTGCCGCGCTACTGCAGGGAGGGATGCTGCAGTTCCGCCTGCAGTTGACCAGGCTGTTGGTACACAGCCCAGCCCGCGCCCAGCTCAAAAAGTCTAGGCGGTCCCTGTCTGGAATGCGCTTCCTGGCTGGGATTGTATATATAGACTATAGAGGAATGGACCTTACTCTCACCCCTGTGCGAAATAAATGCTTTTTCTCATTCACTCCATTTCTTTCTAATCCATTGTGGTCGCCGAACAGACAGAAACTACTTTTTTTAATACCTCCAGCCCTTAAACTCGTGTGTGCTTCCCCTCCGATGATTACCGTGTTTTCTCCTCATATTAAATTAGAAGTCTTAAACTGTGCAATTAGCATGTAACCCTCTGAACAGAATCGCCTCAAAGCTTTCATTGTAATTATAATTTTATCTCCAAGCTAATGAATGTTATATTTTTTTGAATGCCACGTTTATAATAAGCATTTTTATGAGATGGTTTTTTAAAGGCAATTATACCACATTAAGAAATACATTATATGCTCTTTTGCCAATTAGAACCGTTCCTCTTTAAAGACAATTGAAATCCCAATAAATACAGCATTCTCTTTATCAATAAAAATCACACACACACACACACTCACACTCTCAAAGGATCCTGTCTTCTGAAGCCTGCAGAACAAATGTGTCACCGTTTTTCTCTGGCCTCGGAATGCTACAGTCCTTCTTGAGAAGCAGACACCGCACATCTGGAATACCAGATGGAAATCTATCCCCACTCCATCTGCTTCCATTGAGGTACTGTCACAGCAGGTCCTGCACAGTTCTTCAAGGAATCGGAGATGATGGCCTCAGTGTAACGGGGCAAGTTGTGAGTAATGAGATCAAGGTGTGTTTCACATGATACTATGATGACAAGTGAAAAAAGACAGAATGAGGTATTCAAATAAATATTTCATTCTCTAAGACGTACTGTTGTTGAACCAACCAAAGTATGAAATTTAAATTGTTTACCAGCTAAACACACTCTACCTTGGGAAATTACCTTTACAACAGCAAAGTACCTTGGGGCACTTCTTTTCATTGTTTTTTGGCACTCCAGTGGCACGCACTATATAAATTATTAAGGATTAATTCTAATTTCTTTTGGGGTCACCCAGTCCTGAGAGGGAAAATTAATCTGAGATTAGACTAATGTGTGTGTCATTATATATAATTTGGTGCTGAATTTCATAATGTATAAATTCTAAAGCTCATTTTGACTTGACAACTATTTTTAAAAAGAAATTCCTAAAAGATTGACTTTTACCATTGTTTTCCCTTTTGCTAATTTATTTTTTCTCTTTAATTAGTAATGAAAATCAGTAATTTTGAGGAAGTTCTCATACGCTTCTAAAAATTATTTTGTCCTCATTCATCTAGCCTATTTATTTAAAAATAACAATATCTTGTTCATTAAAAATAACAACCCTCAACACCAAGCTTTATTCTTTTAAAATAGAAGATTAAGATTCAGAGCACTCTCATAAAAAATAAAACCACCTACCCATGCCATCCCTATTTATTATAGCATTGTAATACTAAAAAAACCTAGACACCGCTATATTGCTCATCAATAATTAGCCAATCATGTAAATTAATGGTACAGTCTTACAGGTGAAATATTTTGCAAGCCTAAATTGTAATATGATAAATTCATACGTGATTAGATGAAGAGGTCTCTAACATGCGTTGCCATTAAAAAATAAAGGTACAAAATTTAAATTGTTTCAAAGCTCGACTACATCTGCTAACCATAAAAACATGAATATTTGATGGCAAGTGGAGAGAAACCCTGCAAGATCCTAAGAACAACTGCTCACCGTGGCTAACTCTGAAAGGGATGGTGAGTTCAAAGGTGGGAATGACACAGACACTGTGGTGCTTAATTTTAATCAGTTCTGCGTATTACTTTTCTAATTTAAACTTTAACTGAATGGTGGCATCCAGGTTCTTTAGAAGAACATGGCTGGTGGGTGTTTTCAGGAGAAGTACTGAGTAGATGGAAGGCAACATGGCCTGTTTTTGTTTGCAATACTACCGGGGTGGCCGAGCCAAGAACAGAGATGCTGGGCTCGGGTTCTTCCTGTTTCCGCAGAAGAGCTGGACCCCAAACATCGACTTAAAGCTTAGGAACATCTTTTGGTGGTAGCTTTGGCTTTTCTCCATTGCCAGAATATATTTTTCTAGTTTCTTTATCCCTGAAAGCAAACCATAGCACTACCTTACATCGACTAAAAGCTTTGCAATTGAGAGTGGAGAGTTCATCTAAATGATTCCTCATTCTTAGAAGGAGAAATGTGTAGGGCCGGGAAGCAATTGTAACCAATTAGCTGAACTCCGGCAAAGGATCCTTGCCTGGCCTTTCTCTAGTGGATGCAATTAGCAAGACCTGGCAGGGCTAAACCTGAAATGCAATTTAGTATCTAGTTCACTGCTTCTTAGGAAGCAAAAATAATGTAAGGCTAAAGACAAAAGAAAATCCACTGCCCTCTGTCTCTTTTTACCTAGCATAAGCTTATCTCAAGCCCAAACCAAGATATGACTTATAGATTCTGTTGTTTTTATTTTATATTTTGGCAGGAGGAGGGGATGCAGTTCTCCAACGTGAATAACATAAACTTTGAGAAGAAACAAAAAAAGAATTGACCAAATTAAAATAAGGGCTTATTATTTTCATTACTGATTTTTGGTGTGGATTTTTCCACAAAATTACTCTAAGTTAGTGATTGGAAGGTGATTTTGCCCCTTGCTTTGGATTAAAATACATTTCACTATGATTGGTGTTTACTTTTTTACATTTACACTTTTGGATGTAATCCGTTTGGGCATAGTTTTTCTTTTGCTATGTTAATGACACTATACCAGGAGAGCTCATATAGTAAACCTAATTACTTCTAAGCTGCTTAAAAAATAGACTACATGCAAGCACACACATATATCATTTGAAGATTCTCTACAAGTTACGGATGGTTACCAGGGAGGAAACACCTGGGCTACCAATAAAGAAGGGCTATACAAAACCTAGATCCTAATTTAGACTTTCAGGCTGCAGAATTTTGAAAACCTAAATGTCTGTTCTTCTTAGCAATCCACTAATGGTATTTGGGACATCTGCTCTTGGCAACTCTGATGCCCCATCCAGAAGGACATTTGTCAGGGTCCAGAAAGTTTTGATTGTCATAGCTAAGCATCTTACAGTGCAAAGGACAACTGTTCATACCAATGAATTTGGGGGCCTATATTGTCAAGTGCCGAGGTTGAAAAACCATGCTCTTAATATTGAGTCCTTCGATTTTATACAGAGAGTTCTGGTTTTAAACCTTATGTACTGTTCTGGGAGGTAACATGACAGAGAAGTAAACTCAAATGGAGAACAGAAACTGACTGAGGATCAGTCCTGGGGACGCCGCACATTTAGGAAGTGAAAGAGAAGATGAAGGAGGAAGGAGCAAGGAGCAAGGCTTTGAGAGTAAGGAAGAAAAAGTTGGGTAAAAAAGAGATTAGGATTAATTTTGTTAAATGCTGCTGGTTGTCAAGTAATCCAGTCTTCATAGTCTTTAAAAACTTTAAACGAAGGTGTCTGGTCATTGAGGCATACTGAATGAAAAGGTAATGAAAAGGTGTGGGAGAGTTTAGGTTCATGATAATGGATTCTTAAAGAAGTTGCCAGAATATTTACCGAAGTATTTACAGAGATGCTAAGAGCTCTACTTGAGAGAATATGCCCAGAAGGGGTGGTTTTGCATCCTTTAAGCGACAGTTCTTTGGCTATTTCTGGACCTCGTAGTCCATGATGTCAGTGCATAAACCAGAAAGCGAACAAAGCCTCGCTAAGAATCTTCCACCTCATCTCACAGTGGAGGCAGAGCCCTCATTGTTTGCCCCATAAGGACTGCAGTGGCAATTACTGTCCTGAGGCCTGCCCGCAGTCTTTCTATCCACAGGTAATATTTCTGGGAACGGAGTACTCAGGACCGGCTTCAGGCACTTTCAGTCCTGTGGCACCTGCCATGCCAACTGCCCCTCTGCCAAGCTTCTGACCCTTGGAGGGCTCAGACTGGAAGTCACCTGCCATGGACACTGGAGAAGGTTCCAGCGATTGGGCTCCTTTTGACAGGGAACTAAGGCAGGAAGACAGCTCAGAGGCAATAGTGAGTGAGCGTAAGTAAGGGTGGCAGAGAGAGGACCATGAAGAGGGAGGTCACAGTAATAGCTACAGTTATAACCACATCCTCTGGCGTGTGTGCCGCAATTCTCATAGAATCGTAGAGTTTTACAACTTCAAGATTATGTTGTTGCTTCATGAGCTCTTTCAATAACATGAGATTAGGATCAGAAATCACGTGTGGCATAAAGTTACTATATTCCTGTTAAATATAGAGAAATTGACCCTCAGTGGTAAAACAACATTTTCATTCATGAAGGTTTTGCCAACCTATCAAATGTTGCTTCAATATCATAACCACTTATACATTTTTAAGATACAGTTTTATTCTGTTTTATAATAATTTAATAAGAAGTATACTCAAGCATTAAACAAAAAAAACCCAACAGCAACAACAACAACACAAAAGAAACAAAACTTGTTCCCGTCCAGTCACTCACAATCTATAGCAACCATACAGGACAGATTTGGTGGCCTGGTGGGTTATGAGTTGGGCTGCATACAGCAAGGTCAGGAGTTTGAGCTCAGCGGCTGCTCTGTGGGGCAAAGATTAGACTTTCTGCTCAGATAAAGATTGAGAGCCTGAGAAATCCACTGAGTCAGTTCTACCATGTCCTATAGGGGTCACTGTAAGACTCAGTGGGAGTGAGTTTTCCAGTTTCCAAATGTTATACAGGACCTCAAGGAGTTTTCAAGGCTGTAAATCTTTTCAGAAAGAGATGATCATATCTTTCGATGGCAGAATGACTGAACTGTTAATCCTTGGGTTAGTTTTAAAAAGCTTAGCCGCCGAGCTCTTTAATAGGCATAAGAAGCAATGAAGAAGCTTGTTAACTATGCAGATAACTGGGCCTGACCATAGAGATTTGGTTCCCTGTCTTAGATCTCAAAATTTGTGTTGCTAATGAGTGTCTCAGCTTATTCATATACATATATTAATCTCCATCCTCTGAGAGTCTCAAACTCAGATTTCTTCTTCAGAAAAGCTTCTCCACAGGTTTCTGAGAGACAGAAATGGAGAGCTTCTCTTTCCCCCCTTCAGAAGACAAGCGACGGCAGGAAGAAGCTGAACCTTTGAAAGCACCGCGGGGTAGAGAAAGATGCATGCAGGTGCGGCGGGAGAGCCATCCACGAGCGGGGTTCCTCAAACTGCACTGCACAGAGCAGAGTTGAAACCATTTGGGGGGAAGATGATTAATGAGTAATGAAGAAATGTGCAAGTAGTAGCATTTACATGACGTGCTACCCCTCTTATTCCCACTGATAGATAGAGCTGGACTGGTCCCCATTCAGGACCATGGTCAGAAATCACGCTGCTGTACGTCTGTAAGCCGGGCCATTCCCGAGATTCTAAGAAATCATGTGTACGCACAGACGTTTTCTTGGTTCTCCAGACCCCTCGAGAGGGGCGAACGTTCCTTTACAAGATCAGAACCTGCTAACATCAGATCAAAACTGCCCCAATTGTTAAAGGTAATAAGTCCAACCAAAGTGAACCCCCAGGACATTTCATGCAGGATAGTGATTTAGGAAGATGAAGGCCAAGTGCCATGCACAGAAATCCTCCATCTTTCTTCCCTTCCACCAAGATTCGGGGCAAAGGGAAGTGGGGCTATCGCATGCTCTTATCAGTGTGCACTGCCTGTTCTAGCTCCTTTTTATTTTTAATTTTGACCTTTTCTAAGCTTTTGGATGTACTACCCTTGTGCTAGTTCAATAGAAGTATAATTTACTGTCACCTCTGATTTAATCTTAAAATTTGAGGTTCAAATTTCACAAGGGATTGATTCTGTGAGCATAATAACATCAGAACAATGCCTTTTACCAAACAGAAGCCGTGTTTGTGTTGTGTGCTGTCCGGTCAGCCAGGACTCGTAGAGATCCTACTGGACAGTGGGTTACACCTTGGGCTGTTCACTACAAGATCAGCAGTTTAAAACCACCAGCCGATGCTCAGAACAGGGATGAGGCTTTCCATTCCTGTAAAGGAACTGACAGGGCCAGTTCTATTCTGTCCTATGTGGTCACCTGGAGTTGGAATTGACCCAGTGGCCACGAGTCTGCTTATTTTTTTTATCATTATGGAAGCACATTGCCATGTTTTTCTCTGACAAACTGGCTTGTGGTTTAGAACAGTCAAGCACTTAGTTAGCAGTCCAGCACTAACCATTGTGCTACCGCAGTGACCAAATAGTTTTGGGGGCTGGTTGGTGACAAACCACAATCAAAGAAGCCACAGTTAATGGCCATGCCTATTAGAAGCCAGGAAAGTGAGCAGGAGAGGGAGAATGGAAAGGAATAATGAAGCGATAGAAAAACAGAGGGAGGAGACGGAGAAGGACGTAAGAATAAAAGAACAAAACAAGTTCAAGGCAGCTGAGATAGATTGACCGTATGAGAAATTTCTGCTTGCCAGTGAGCAGAGTTTGTTGGATGGATGTGTTAAACAGGAGTCCACTCCCACTGCTTCACCTTCCCCAGCCCTCATGATGTTGGGAGATATGATGTACAAGACAGGTACACCTTGTGTCACTGTGCACTATGTTGGATATGTTCGATTATCCAATTCAATTCAAAAAGACTTTAGTGAGTATTTAAAAGAGAATGCTTCTCATTTTAGAATTAGAAGGTTGGAAAATCTAGAGTGAGATTAGATATAATGGAATGGCTAGATTCTAGAAGGATTTCCTGTAATAGGTTACATTTATTTTGGGCCCTGAAAGGAAGTAGAGCTAATTATTTTAGCAGAGTCATGGATGTGTACACGTTTGTTTGTTTTTTCATTAAAAAGTAGTATTAACTAAATAACAAACTTCCTTTTCAACACAACAGCCTCAGGTCATATTAAATATTTAATAAATATTAGTTGAATTAATAAGCATAAAGATCACAACAATGTATATATTAAAAAAAACAACTTCATTCACAATCTCACCACTCTGAGAAGTCTTTGGTTGTTGATGCTGGTAATATTTTGTTTTCCATTTCCACTTTTAAAATTTCTGATGTTATAAAAAATAATTTTAAATATTTATAATTATAAATATATATTTTATTCTGTTTTATAATTTAATAGGAGACATACTAACTCTCATCTTGTTTTATTATAACTATTACTAAAATTTAATGGTGATAGTCTCTCAATGGCTATATCATGATTTGTATAACTACTTCTCTATGTTTTGAGGTAATGAGCCCACATTGATTTTGTATTTCTGCAATTATAAATATTCTTCCTTAATATTTTTAATAAGACACATTTGCATAAATAGATGCTATGACTAAAAACATAAGTGTTTCTATAGATCTGGGAACAATCTGGCAAACTGCTTTTCAAAATAGTTTTTCTAATCTTCACAATGTCTGCGGCATGCAATGTTCTATTACATCTTCACTGGTGTGAACATGCTGTCTTTTCTATCTGGGGATGCCCTTTTCTCCATTTATTTTAAGTTCCGGTAAACTCCTACACACTGTTTTGTACCAAGCTCAGATGCTGTTCTTTCATGCAGAACTTCTCAAACTCCCTAGGCTGAGTTAATAATTATTTCCATGTACTCTCATAGAAATTTGACATAATCCTATATTTAGCACTAATCAAATAGTTCTTGATTCTGTTGTAGTTATTTGTATATTTTTCTTCCTCCAAGATTACTAGAAACTCAATGGTTGAGCCTTTACACCTTTCAGCTTTAGAACCTCAACCTCTCCAATAGAGCCTTGGGTTTATTACACATTCAACAAATGCTTATTCAACAAATGTGCACCAAATGAATGAATATACCAATGTGTTGATTCAGTCCCCGCTTATCACTGGGTCTCTGACTGTGCAAAAAGGAAAAGGGGTCCTTGTTCATTCATCCATCATAGGGCATCAATTTCCAACGTTTCAACTGGTTGATTTTTTTTTTCCTGAAGTAGACTGTAGGTCCTTCTTTCTAGTCTATCTCAGTGTGGAAGTTCTGATGAAACATGTTCACGATGGGTGACACTGCTAATATCTGAAATACCGGCGGCATAGATTTTGTCCCAGGAGTGCAGTAAATTGACAGGTGGGTAGGGGAGAACTCCAAAAGAGAAACAGCAACAGCAGTTTCCATTGGTGATCAGTAGAATGGACAAGGCACGAAGCTAAGAAAATATGAAGTTGTTAAACATTAAGTGGCATGCATAAAGATCAATACACTAGGCATTATTGAGGTGAAGTAACTTGGTATTGATCAATTGTACTGGAAAATCGGGGGCATCAGTAAAAGATGGAGGAACACACAGGGTCACTATACTACAAAGAATCGATCAATGGCCCACCATTTCAGGAGGTTGCATATGACTACAGTTGGTGTTAAAGGAAGAAATCCAAATTAGGTAAGACAATAACACATGCATGTAAAATTTGTCGAAGATAATTTTTAAAAGGTAGCAGCAGTACATTGACAAAAACTAAGAAATTCAAGTTGGATTCACAAGATGTAGAAAGAAGTATATCAGTCCGGATGTGAGATGGACCTTTACTGAAAGCAGGAGCTATTAGAACGATGTTCACTTGTGTCTCATTGACTATGCATTGATATTTGACTATGTGGATCATAATAAATTGTAGCTAATATGAAAAATAATAGGAATCCCAGAACAATTAATTGTGTTCACGTGGAACATGCACATAGACAAGAGGTATCTGTTCAAATAGAACAAGGTGATATTGCATAGTTTACCATAAGGATAAGTGTGTGTCAGAGCTGAATCCTTTAAACTGGACAATCTGAAGAGGTCTTGGCAAGAGAATTGGAGGAAAACTTATTAACAGCCTGTGATATACAAATGATGCAACATTGCTTACTGAATTGAAAAGGATCTGAAGCACTTGCTGAGAAAGATCAAAGCCTACAGCCTTCAATATGGATTGCACCCCAATGTAAAGAAAGCACAAATCCTAACCAATGGACCATTAAGAAATGTCACAATAAATACAGAAAATATTGAAGCTGTCAAGGATTTCATTTTTACTTGTATCCACACTCAATGTCCATCCGAGAAGTGATCAAGAAACCAAATGATGTATTGCACTGGGCAAAACTGATACAAAATAAATCTGCTCTTCAAAGTACTAAATAGCAAATATGTTATTTGAGGACTACGGTGCTTCATGTGCATACAATGCTGAACAATGTAGAAGGAAGACTGAAAAAGAACTAATGCCTTTGGCTAGTGGTGCTGGCAAAGAATGAATACGGTGGCAGAGTGGTTACTCATTGGGCTGCTAATCACAAGGTCAACAGTTCAAAACCATCAGCTGCCTTGCAGAAGAAAGACAACGTCTTTTACTACCACAGTAAAGAGTTACCTTCTCAGAAACCTACAGAGGCAGTTTGACCCTACCCTATAGGATTGCTATGAGTCAGAATCGACTCAATGGCAGTGAGGTTGGGGTTTTTTTGTAGGGAGGGGGGTGGCGGGGAGCAGAACCAAAAAGTACTTTGTTTGGAAAAAGTACAACCTTGGAAAGTGCAGCCTGCTGTGAACCAGCTTTCTGAGTTCTTTAGTGTATGACTTCCAGAAAGTGCCTTTAGTTCAAAAGGAAGAACTTTTATGAATTTAATAATGTTGGGACCAGTGAACAGGATCAGAAATACCCGAGAAAAATAGGGCATGCATAAGGCCACACTTCACAAAGAATGAAAGCTAAGAAATAAACCTGATAAGTTATCTAATAACATTAGCAATGATTAATCTTACATGCTATACCATTGATGAGTTTCAACATGCACCTTTTCATTTTATCTTTGCTTAAACCCAGTTACAAATAAAGACAAAGTGCATATATCCAAATTATAAGTTGAAAGGTGGACACGCTGAAGTGTATGAGTTTAGAAAATGGAAAAAAAAAACAGGGACAGAACTCAAATATTCCCTCATTAAGTCCTAATCCTAGTAGAATCAGTGTTCTTTGCAGAATTTTGTTATTTATCTATTTACCAAATTGGAAACATAAGTTTCAAACCACCATACACTGGGTCACTGTCAAAATTCTGCTGCGATACACAGCGGATACCCAGGAGTCAGAATCCATGCTACCACTGCTTCATATAACACTTCATATAGTGTATGTTCAACAGGCAGGAGATTGTTGTAAACATTACAAACTTTTACTTGCTTATGAAGTTGCTCCTAGTTATTGTATAGGCTATTTCATTCTATGATTGCTATACACTGTATTTTGACATGGTTCACTCACTACGAAAAAACTGATGCACGATATTTAAAGAGAGTCAAAGGAAACCATCGAGCCAAAAAATATTCCTCCTTTGTATATTACATATAGATTCATGAAAGGCCAGGGAAAGAGGCTACACTTTATTTTTCATTGAACTTGATATACCTGTATTTGTTGGCCTATGTTGGACTGCATTTGCATATGATTCCAGTTCGATCCATTCCAAAACACCGAAATCATGAGTGTGCATTGAGTTGCTTAGGGATTCTCAACTTTACTTCCACTGTGACAAGCATGACTAATGTACCATATATACTCGAGGATAAGCTGACCTGAATATCAGCCGAGGCACCTAATTTTACCACAAAAACTGCATTAAAAATGTGCTGGAAAACTTGGCTTATACACGAGTATATACGGTCATACACAAGCTTGACTCACTCCCAGGTGCATTTCCTGCAAGCTGGTTACAACCTCATCCTTTTCAGTTAGGAGGGCACAGCAGAATTATAATTGGAAAGAGTGATGCTATTGGAGGCATACTTTTAAATTTAGTCTGATATTTACTAAAAAAAACAAAAAAACCACCCAAACTTTAATGAGTCATTCATATTGACACTTAAACCATTCCTTATAGCCTTACAACACACTTTTTATCTGAAAGAGCTATACTAATATGTATCACCACCATGGTAGAGAATCGCCACATTGCAAGACTCAATGTGCTGAATTGACAGAATAATCCGAAGCTCATCAAGTCAGGGAAGAAGGTGTATTATGTTCTACAGCAAACATATAGAGGATCACAGTTGAGAAGAATTTCTAAGCATTCCGTTAATCCGCTGTTGCTGTTGTAGTTGCCTTCACGTCACTACGGATGCCGAGCAGACTGTGCCGTGGGGGCTTCCAGGCTGGGAACCATGGGAAGCACACGGGCAGTCCTGTCTGTCAGATGTTTCTTGGCGGACTTTTACTGTCAACTTTTGGACTACTAGTCCAGGGTTTAATTGGGATGTGAAATAGAAACTTGTTACAGGGATCTCAATGAACTCTTAAATTGTTCAGAAAGGAAGACAGGGCAGGACACATACTTTTTTTTTATCATACTAAGCTGGCATTTGTTTAAAGCGGTGATTCTTAATTTGTTTTTGTCTTTGGGAACCTGTCATTCTCTAGAAATTAGTAAGGACCCACAACATTTTCTACTTATGGATATCATTTCTGTAGCTATTTACTGCATTAAAAGTCAAAAGTGAAAACATCTGAAAATGTATCAATTCATTGAAAAATAAATGTTACCTAGTCTACGTTAACATTTAAAAAATAAATAACATTTTTTTCAAAATAGCTATTTGGAAATATTTTTTCAAGATTGTATCATTGCTGTGCATTTTGCAAATCATGTAATACCCTGGGTAAGTAGAAGGGATGTGAATTCTCATATTCACTTGTATTTCTGCATGCCATACAGCATGGCATGCAGTCTGTGGAAAAATCTCAGTACAGCCTCATGAAAGAATGAATGTTAAAAAAGGAGATAATATCTTAGATTTGTGATGAATATAGTTTTGACCTCATATGTTCCACGGCAAGATAACAGAGACCACACACACATACACACACTTAAACCTATTGTCAGAATCACTGTCCTAAAGTTTTATGATACTTAGAAACATATTCACAGTGATTTTGACTGGTAGTGTAATGCATTAAGCATTGGGCTGCTAATCTCAAAAGTCAGTGGCTCAAATCCACCCCTCAGACTTCAGAATAAAGATGAGGCCCTCTGTTCCTGAGAAGATTTACAGTCTCGGAGAAACTACGGAATAGTTGTACTTTGTCCGATAGAGTTGCTATGAATGGGAACTTGTAAACTTCTTGAAGAAAAACATGTCTCACAAATTTTAGAGATTTAAAGCCTGTGGTAGGATTGCCTAGAATTATAGCATGCATTAACTTATGTGATGAATTGATCGCTAAGTTGATTGAAACCTATGATGTCTTATGGTCTTTTGGCTCACAGTGTGATATAATCAGATTTGTACAGTTTGACAAATTTTGAGCCCCTTATGGTAACATCACCCTGGAGAGGAGAGGTGAATTGTATCTGACTGTACCCCAGATGAAACAAAATTGTTTTCTGAGATAGCAGTTATGAAATTTACAAGACAGATATGAGAGAATAAAATTCTAAGCATGTTATTTTGTATATTTTTCCTTTAAAATGTGTCCTGATGCATCAGACAGGCAATATTTCAAGGTCTAATCAATGTGTATACTTAGTTGTATTTTCGCAATTACAACGCAATTGGAGGCTAACTACATGGAAAGAAATGTCAGTTTGAATAGATTGGAAGCTAGATTTCCACATCCCTATGAATGGAAAGAAAAAGAAATGTTACATACATTACTACATTTTTAATTTTTCTACTTTCAAATCAGATCCCTTTGAGAGACACCCACATAGTAACTGAGAAATGAAACAATTATACGTTTATCTCTGTTAAATCATTGCTGAGTGGGAGAGTTTGGAAAATATATATTAAGGAGTGAAGCTGTCCTCCTAAATTAAGGCCTTTATTAAATAATAAATAATTTCTTTGACTCTTAGAAAATGGTTCTATTATCTCCCAATCGAGAGAAACCCACGGAAAGCAACTCAATGTCTGCCATTGTCTTGGTAATCAGGTAACTGTTTTGAGCAGTCTGTCCAAACACAGCATATATTAAAAAAAGAATTTTTCCTACTAAAATCTGAAGAGATAAACAAAATGGCTTCTATATTTGGAAATGTAAAGAGGGGTCATTTTTCCGAGCTGACATTTCATTTTCCAAGAGTCATTTGATAGAAGAGAGTCATAAGGTGCCCCGGTTGCCAAGAGGGTTGCATGTTGTAAGGTCAGCAGTTCAAATCCACCAATCTCTGCTAGGGAGAAAGATGAAGCTTTCGGCTCTGGCAAAGATTTACATCCTTGGAAACCTTATATAGGGTTTAACTTGGTGGCAGTGGGGTTTTTTAATCTATGCTGGTTTGATGGCCTTTGCTTTCAAAGTTTGTAGTAGAGTCAAAAGTAAACAAACGAAAACACAAGACGTTAAGGGTGAGTGCCTCAGTGAGTGGTACTGGCTCAGGAGAATAACCCAATAGCCGAAATATAAAATGCTGAAAGTATAAAATTCCTCTTTATTAAGCTCAAAGACTGTTAGCTCACTGATCATTTCGACAACTAATGACTCAAAGGAGGCCTGGTGGCATAGTGGGTGACGTGTTGGGCAGCTAACAGTGGTTGATTCAATGGGAAGATTCTTGTTTCTCCTAAGGAAGAACTAAGTTCGGTTTCTTAAGAATGTACTCTTAACGGAAGCAGACTGACACATGTTTTATCAGTGGAGTGGTAGGTCCAAACCATCCATTTTTCAGTTAAGAAAAAGAGTCTGGTTAAAAACAATTTTTAATAAGCTGGTTGGTCCCCCTTAATTGTACTTTAATATTCACCTTTCAATGACTTGCAGGCTACTTGCCTATAAAAAGCAAAGAAAGCTCTTATATTTGCTGTGATCTTATATATTTGTTGAGGTTGTGATTACTTAAGCTTAGGGTAGAGGTTGGGGCCCTGAGGTCAAGGTCCCTTATCTAGAAATCATGACACTAACTCTTATTAAATATCCCTATGAAAGAAACCAAGTAAGTCACTCGAAATGAGTATGTTGGGTTTACTAAAGGCAGTGCCTTTTAAGACCCTGAAGATAGAGCAATGAGCAAGACAAGCACGTCTTCGTGGGGTCCGCCCTCTGAAGGACAGGATGTTAGGGTTACAGAGTCAGCTGGCCAACCAACTAACCAACTTACCACCTCCAATGCCCTCCAGCCGGATCCCACTAGGGACAGACAGATAATGGAACACTTCGAGTAACACACACCGCACACTAATGAGGTGTCTTGGTAAAGGAGTATTAAAAGCTCAGACTTGGGTGGATAATTTGGGGGAGGGAGAAAGCTTAGGACAGTAGAGCTTTATTTCTGATTGGATACTGAATGGGTATCTCAATAAATCTTATCTATAGCAAGGGATACACACACAAACACACACACACACACACACACACACACACACGTACACACTGTGGACTTCCAGAAGAACAAATGAAACTGTCTTGGAAGAATTATTGCCAGAATGCTCCTTAGAAGAGAGGCAGCAAGAGGAGTTTGCTTTGCTTGCTTTGTCATGCCCTAAAGAAAGACCAGTTACTAGAAAATTATGTCATGTTTGATAAAGAAGAGGGTTTTAAAAACAGCAACAACTAGGAAAACCCCTCATGGGATGGACTGACCTATGGGCTGCAACAATGACCTCAAACATACCAATAGTTGTTAGAATGGGACCACCTCGAACCACAGTCACTGCCGTAGAGTCAATGTCAACTCATAGTGACCTTGTAGGACAGGGTAGAACTACCCTTATGGGTTTCTGAAACTGTAACTCTTTATGGGCGTAGGAAGCCCCAGCTGTCTCTCGAAGCACAGCTGGTGGTTTTGAACTCCAGACTTTGTGGTAATCACTATGCCACCAGAGCTCCTTAGATCAAGCAATATTTCCTTTCATTATATTCATATAAGGTCACCATAAACCAGATGATTTCATGGCAACTAACAACATCAGCAGCAAGATCAGCTAGGATCTTGTCAAGTCAGACTCGTGGTGGCCCCATGTGTTTCAAAGTACAACTGTGCTCCATGAGGTTTTCAATTGCTGTCGTTTTTTGGCGCAATCACCAGCCCTTTGTTTTGAGCAGCTATGGTGGCCTTGTAACTCAAACCTCTCAGTTAGCAGTTGGATTTTGTATCAACTTGGCTGGGCCAGGTTTCTCAGTGGTTGAGAAGTTAAGGTCTAATAATTCCCCACGATGTGATCTAACACAATATAATCACTTCATAATGGGATCTGCTTTGAGCCACCAATCAGTGGGAAAAAGTTTAGGGTGAAATGCAACACTACTGTTCAGAACATAGCCCTGATGCAATTAAAAGGGGTTTTCATCGGCACCATGTCCTACTTCCTATATAAGTAGACAGTATGGAAAAGCTTCCTTGCTTTTTGCTGAGTACGGCTTCTGCATCTGGCTTGTTGACCTCACCTCCACTTTTTTGGATGGGAGCCAACAGTTTTCCATATTGCCTATCAATCCTTGGAGCCATCAGAAGCCTGCCATCTGGCCTGCCAACAGACCTAATGACCTTACAGCCATTCATGTCTCCTGTCACAAGCTTGGTCTGTTGACCTGGGCTTCATCTGCCTCTGCAGCCAGCAGCCTGTGGAATTCCTATTGATAGGTTCATTAGTTCCCCCAAAGTTACACAGTCAGGAGAGGCCTCGAGCTTAACCTCTGACCCATGGATTTGGAACCACACAGGATTTGCATGCTTCTACAACTGCTTTAGTAATTTCCTTGATATAAATCTCTCCCCACTCCCCCACCCCTGTCTTTCAATCCCCAAATATGTCTTTTCATTTGGGTGTTCAGGGATATCATTCTTGTCTCTGAGAACAGCTATTGTGTTGCTTCTAAGACTGGAAAGAATATCAAACACTTGGGGGACAAAGGAAAGAGAGTGTACTTCTAGAATGATTAATAAGGGAGAAACAAGACAGACAGGCAGAATACTAGATGAGAGCCCTGTAAGCTAGAGGGGTTGGGGACTCTCCTAGTAGAAAACAGAAGTCTGAAAAGCAGAATAATAACATAATTGTATTAACATATTTGAAAACTCACTCTGGATGCTTCCTTCTGAATAAAGGAGTAAGGATTAAGATGGTTGTGGAGCAGACTACAAAGAGTGAAGTGCAATCCAGGTAAGAGATGATATTGACTAAAGGTAGCGTGCTAGGATGGTGGTGGTAGAGATGGGCAGAAAGGATAATTTTGAAGAGAGAGTTATGGGATATACTCAAGCCAAACACATTACTATCAAGCGAAATATTGACCCATCCAGGCACTACAGGACAAATCAGATATGCCACATCAGGTTTTCCAAACCCCATGATGTCAGCCAGTGTGGAAACAAGCATATGGTGACACATTCCTCCTGGGTGGACCTCCGCCCAGACCAGACCATACAGGATCTTAAAGAATGTTTACTCAACCCACACTAATCACTTTAATCACAGAATAATGTAATCAGTATACTTGTATATTGCCTAACTTAATATTTCTTAGATTATAAGGCTATTAAGATCAAGATTATGTTGCAAAACCTTTCTACCTTGAATTATACCGCTATTAGTTAAAACATTATTAGTATCTGAATGGAAACCTTTTTTATTTTTCTTCTCATTTGCCTTCAATTACTACTTAATTCTCAAAAGTATTATTGGTATAACTCCACCAATACTAATTACTACACTGTTATAGCTAAAACATCAGAACTTTTGACAGTCTTAGTTTATAGCACATGAAACGCAAGTGGGTAATAACAGGTCTGGCCAGAAGGTTCCAAAAGTAAATCGGCATGGAGTTTTAGCCTTGTGCACATAAGCTGGGCTTATAAAATATTTTTTATTGTTGTTATAACTGCACATATATTTTATAAAAAATAATACATGTGTGATGAAACACTATACAAAAATTTTATAGAGAGGCATTTTGGCATCATTCTGTCTAACAGTGTCACCTGCTATGGTCAGCACCCTGCACGCCACCCTAGCGATGCCAGTGACCAAAGCAGAAGGACACACCTGTGGAGTGCCTGGTGGTTCTAATTGTGTTCTCTTAGCAGACAGTCACTATCCACTCTGCCACCAGGGCTCCCTTTGTTTTCACATTGCTTGAAGAAAACTTAATTGGGACTTCATTGATGAGTTAATGCCATTTATTAATCTTAGTGATGCCCTTAGTCATTACATTATTTCTGATGCCTGATTCACAGATGAAGCTGGATATTGACTGGAAGAGTTTGCATGGTGCACTGCCAGGAAACTTTGAAATTGTGTACCTGGATTATTAAGCAGGTTCATTCTATTTGGTTCCTAACTCTCCATATTGATTGGTATGTGACGGAGTGGAGGCAGTCAAGTGCAAGACCATCAAGGTCCAGACATAACAACTCAATGAAGGTAGCAGTGTCATAAATAATGGCCTCAGTCGAGTTCCTACCTGCTTAGCAAATACCTGGTCTCCTAAGCATTCGACAAATAAATGGATTCGGAGAACATTTAAAACATAAGCAAGGAAAGAGCAGGTAAACGACAAGATTCTCATCAATCATCATAGCAAATGAAAACCCCAATGTTGCTGAATTTTGCTGCGAAAACACCTTTGATAGATTATCGGACCTCTTCTTAACTAGCGAGGTCTGTTTATATAATTTGAGAGGGCCTACAAAGAATCCGCTGTGATGGTACCTGTTGCCTCCTATCAATTTTTGAAAGTCACCTGCCCATTAGCAAAGCATTATCTAATTTCCTGCTCTGCATTAAGAGAGACTTATCCACAGGAAAAATACAGTAGCAGCTGAATAATTAAGTACAAGCAATACACCACGGCTTCTCCAGCAGCACACCGGGCGCCGGCTTTTCCCTCACAGAGCAGCCCTTTGGGAAGCAGTAATAAAGTGGAGTACAGGGCACTCCTCATTAGTGCCCAGGAGCCCGGGGCTGGGAACCAAGCTTCCTTGGCAGTGGGAGAATTCCTTCAGAAGAGCTTCACACTCTCTGGTGTTCAATCTTAATGTGAATTCAAGCCTCAAACTCTTATTTGTGTAGGGGGATATGTAAGCAGGGGGTTGACTTCTTTCTTGATTATTTTTATGTTCACAGTAATGTTACTGATCACAAAGACAGTTAAAGCGGGTTAGCTGCCGTCCCCAGGTAACGTGGCATTTAATGCAATGCCTGCCGATTCTGCCTCGTGTACTGCATCCAATGCGCGCGGTGTCTAGAAATCAACCTATACCCACACGGCACTGGTGTGAGTTACTGCAGCGGACACTAGCTCAGAGATGAGGGGTCACCACCCACCTATGGGGATCCTGATCCTTGTAGAATCTTGCCAGCCAAGGAAACAGAGAGGATATGACTATCTGAGGCCTGGAGGTACGTTCACAGCCATGAAAAGGAATCCGTCGGCCAGCCAAGCTCATTCACTTTCATGCAGAACAATCATTTGGTGTGATGGGTAAAGCCTAAATGATTCTGCTTCATGGAAGGCAAAAGGAGAGGGAGTTTGCAGAAGCGAATAAACAGATTAGCAATTGTCTTTCACTCTGCTCATAGCACCATGGAAAAACCACTGATGTGGAGGAAGCAGCATTTTGTCACACCCGGGTCTCCCATCCAGTGCGGCGAGAGAATGAGATATCGACATGTCTAGGTGCCGTCTCATAATTTCAACCAACTCAGAGGACCAACTACAACACTTCTGGGTAACATGAAAACCCCTGAGGAAGGGAGAGAAAATGATTTATTCGTTCCAATCTCCTTTGCACCTTTAGATTTCTTATGGCTAAGGACACCCATTTCTAGCTCTGACTGGAAGGGGTGGTCACATCAGTCAAACCTCTACTGTCAAGTTATGAAACGTAATTTTAAGATCTCAGTGGAGGGGGGAAAGGGGAGAAATTCAGCTTGTAATTTCTGTCAATTAGATATGTGGGAACAATTAAGTGAAACTCAAATGAAACTCACTGCCGTCCAGTCAGTGCTGACTCATCACGACCCCTGTGGATTTCTAAGACAGGAAATGTTTCAGGGAGTAGAAAGCACAGCCTTTCTCCCAATTCAGTGAAATGAATGTGTAGGAGAAAAAAAATTCTGGCCTTTAAAAAAGCGAACTTATCCATCTCAATCATACTGTCGTTGGTAATTAGAAAGGGGCTAAAATTCTATTTCTTCTGTCTTTAAAAATTAAACATACCAAAGGGGGAGGGGATGCTGATATTTTTCGTGTTATTTTCTCCAATCAATATAGCTGGAGGGGGCACGCGGGGAGGAAAGGGAAGGGAAGAAAACAACCTGTATTTCAAGTATGGGCATTGGCACCCTGCATAGTAAACATTGATTGAGTGCCTGAGTGCATGGCCCCTGGGTCTCATGTCTCTACTCATATGATGGGTGATTTCCAGAAATGAATTGATCCTTTCAACAAAAATTTACTGAGTATCCCGAGTGTATGTAGAATGATTTGTAGAGAGAGCTTGCAGGGAGGTGGTGGGCGTGAAGTACGACATAAATGAGAGACGGGAAATGCCCTTGAAAGCCTTACAGTCTGCCAGGGAGAAGACACACGGTGTTCCACCCTGTAGTCAAATCATGTGCATGTACGAGTCATAAGCAGTAGAGTTTGTGAAAGTTCAGAGGAGAGAAAACAATTTCTTACAAGGCCTTCTCAGGGCAGAATTATTGAAGCACACATACCTAATTTTGCCTGGGAAGAGGGTACATAGAGGATATAAGGGGAATGGCGGAGCATCTCCCTTGAAAGCGCTAGGATGAAGGCTTGAGGTTGGAAGGTGAACATGATGGAAAAATACAGTGCAATTGAGCAGAGGACAGGTAGCTGCATTGGAAAAGTCAGACTGGATGTTTGTAGTGTATGTAGATGAATAATGTCACCCCTCAAGCCCCCGCCCCCCGCAAAGAATTCACACATTGGATCAAGGGTTTTAGAGATTTAAGTCAATGATCTTGAGTTGTGGACATTAGCCTGGTTTTATTTGCATCTGTCCAATATGACCGCATGGTTCTTGTAAGTAAAAGGAAAGACGGGAGAGTTATAGCCAAAGGCCCTGTCAGGAGAAAGTCGAGCTGGAAATGATATGACGAAAGGACCATGCATAGAGTAATGGAGATGACATCGACAAGCTGAGAAAGGGCAAAGTAACAGGTTCTCCCTAAAGTCTCTGGAAGTAAGACACCTGGCTCCCAAACTGTAAGATGATAACTTTGTGTTTTCAACTACACAGTCATTTTAGTATCGTAACAGGATGAATATTTTGGATAGCAAAACCTGTACCTGTTAGAGAAAAAAAAACTCAAAATATGTCCATGAAGAGAGACCTGCTAAGACTGCACCTTGTCAAAGGTAGAAAACTTGCTGACCTGGACAAATGAGTCCGCCCCGCTGAGCTCCAGTACTCACCGGTTTCACTGTACTGGCTTGGGCGGCAGTAGCAGCTTGTTATTCCATGCTGAAGACACCATAATTCTACTCTTGTTTTATAACAACAAAAAGGGAAAATACATTTAAAGAGTATTATTTGTGAAGGAAATCATTGAATAAGGGCATTTTGACATAGGTTGTTGGAAAAAGGTATTTTATAGCAAGGAGCCCTGGTGGCACAGTGGTTGTGTTGGGCTGCTAACCAAAAGGTCAGCAGTTAAAACCGCCAGCCACTCCACAGGAGAAAGACGAAGCTTTCTACTCCCATAAAGAGTCAGTCTCAGAAACCCCCAGGGGCAGTTCTACCCTGCCCTAGGGGATCTCCATGAGTGGGAACTGACTCGATGACAGTGTGTTTGGTTAGTTATTACAAGAAGCAGAACACAGCAGCAGGAAGGAGGAAGATGTACGGACCTGCTGTGATATGAATAGGACAAAACCTTGCTTGCTGAAGGCAAAGACGGCTTGAAGCACATACTTGATTAAGAATGATCAGATTCCTCTTAGAAGAGTAGGGCCAGAATGCTCCTCAGAAAAAAGTATGGAAAGGCTTTGTCTTGTGTGCTTTATGCATGTTAATGGGAAGGACCAGTCCTTGCAGATGACCTTGGTTAGTGAAATAGAAGGTCAACAAAAAAGACAAAGACTGGAGAGGGGGGCGGGGGGAGGAGAAAAAAAGGGATAGAAATGTGTAGCGGGGGAACAGGGCACTAACCCACCCAAGAGGAGGGTATTGTTTATATCTCCACAGGGAAAGAGGGACCAGACTTTGACCCATTCCGGGATGTGAATGCAGTGTGCTGGCATGGAGCAGGGAGCCAGTGGAGGGGTCTGAGGGCCTGGCCCCAATTCCAACTACATCAACAGCTGCCCCTCCCCCTAGAAGAATTTACTTTAGAAGAAAGCACCGAAGCTGCAGCTTGGGGAGAGGGACGTGTCTGATCAGAGCACACGGGAACAAATGAAGGGGAAGGAAGAGAGAGTGGAGCATATCCTGGCCAACCAAGCCTTGAGGATGATATCCCCGCTCAGAACAGCCAATGCACAGAGAGGACCATATGGCTGGCCCCACTATGAGAAATGATGTCCCTCGAAGACCCAAAGCCCTACGGGAACAACACTGAACACACAATGTTGGAATTGTCCCGGTCTGGTCCCACCACACCGAGGCAAAACACTAAGGGTGTGTGGCAGAGCAGTGGGGGAGCAGAGAAGGGAGGTCCCAAGGGAATGCCAAAGATAGACTTTGGAGCCAGGCCATGGCACCCCATTGGACTCGACCGGAGGACACTCCTAGAGGTCAACAAATGAACCTTGAGCTATTTGTAGATCTCTCTCTCTCTTTTTTTCATTTTCATTTAGAAAAATTAATTAATTAATCTTTTTGTCATTGTTTTTTTTTGTTGTCATCATTTTGTCGCTTTGTTTTGCTATGTCTTGTTTTTGTGAATATTATTATCTCTGCAGGTCTATCTAGATAAGATATGCTGGATGAACAGTCTGGAGGAGAAAACCATGGGACTGATGGTTCTGGGGAGACATGGGAAGTCGGGGAAAGGAAGTGGTGTTGACCAACCCAAGGACAAGGGAACAATAAGTGATCCAAAATCA
>NW_022111379.1:21894316-21897013 GCF_000313985.2 Echinops telfairi
AACCGATTATAAGGATCTACATATAACCTCATTTCTGGGGGATGGACAACAGAAAAGTGGGTGAAGGGAGACATTGGACAGTGTAAGAATTGACAAATAATAATAATTTATAAATTATCAAGGGTTCATGAGGGAAGTGGGAGTGGGGAGGGAGGGGTAAAAATGAGGAGCTGATACCAAGGGCTCAAGTAGAAAGCAAATGTTTTGAGAATGATGAGGGCAATACATGTACAAATGTGCTTGACATACTATGGACTGTGATAAGAGTTGTATGAGCCCCCAATAAAATTATTTTTTTTTAAAAAGGGAGAAAGACTCCCAACAAGACGAGTTGACACATTGGCTGCAACCACAGACTCACATATCACAATGATTGTAAGGATGGCAACAGAAAAGGTAGCATGTTCTTCTGCTGTACATGGCGCGTCACTATGAGTTGGAACCAACCCATTAACATGTAACAATCCAAACATCACTGGCCAGTGCACCATCATTTGAAAACGAACTGGTGAGTATGGGTAAGCAAAGAATATGGCAACATACACTAGATGAATGTTGTGTATGGGCCAAAAGATTCTAAATGGGCCAAAGATTCTAAAGAAAATGATCTCACCTATAAATGCCTTGAGATACTTTTGACAGGATACTATTTCTTCAAGTTCAACATTTTGTTGACTACCAAGACACTTTCTTCATCTTTGACCTTGAGAAATATGCTATCTACATATAATGCATAGTTGTGTGCTTCCCCAAATAAATAATTGACTTCATTTGTCTTTTACCAATGGCATATAATTGTTAAGTCCCCTTAAAGTTTACATGATCTTTCTCAGTGACTGTTCCCAGACCCCCCCTCTGTGGACGGAGCGGAGTTCGAGGAGGCCGTCTGTCTGGGATGCAGGTTGCAGAGCGAACTTCACCAGGAGAAGGAAAGACGGAAGGCACACTCAGAACAAGGACAAGGAAAACATTGTTTGCCTATTTCAAATCCTGCCTCGGCCTACATTCCCACTACCCCAGGGATTTTCCAAAATGCTGCCGCAGTTCTTTTGCAAAAACACAGCCTGGTCAGCAGAGTGGGATGACCTTCGCAAACAGAAATGCCATGAGGTTTCTGCATCAAACATCAACTTTAGGGACAACAGGAAACCGCAGTCTCCACTTTTCCGCCCCGATGTATAAACCTCACAATACAGCAATACAAATACTCTTCCCAGGAGTGATGGGAAGAGTAAACCTCTGAAAGCACGGCGGTTTGAGTCTTTCCCCAGACCAGGCGGGGCCCAACACAACCCCAGAGACCTCTATTCACATTTCTTTTTTTCAGAGTTAACTGTGTATTAAGTGACCAGTAATCCCTGGAATCGTGTAACTGGAAGATGATGTGTCCCTTATGCAATGTCTAATAAATATATACCACACAAACATCATGCATTTATTTTTAAATGCATATCATTTCCCACAACATTTTTTCCTTTTCTTAATATTAATTTTTTTTGCAAAAAAAATTTTTTGGGGATGTCATATTTTTGGATACCCAAATCATATGTGAATGGGAACATATCTCTTTTAAGTAACAATTTAAAAGTAAAATGAATCCCCCTTTTTCCTCCCTGCTGGAAATCATTCTGAAATTCATTATATATTCCCCTGCCATCCTAATCATAGGACACTGAACATAATTTAAAAATTTTTAACATAATGTCTTGGGTTTCATTATTATGAATGATAATTATGGTACCATGCCCTGACATGGTAAGGCCCTTAGGGACTATTGAAGTGTAGCAAGCTTCTTACCTATCCACGAAGTGGCCTAGTTGCCTTTGTCTCCTTTTCCTCCAATTTGTGCCAGTTAGTCATAAATTGACTTTTTCTTCTGGCATGATGCAAATTACCTTTTTAATTGCTTCTCTCATTGTAGTCAACCTACCTTCTTCCATCAAGCCCCAACCAATCAAAACAAGATATTCAAAATTTATGGAAGTTCAGGGAATTTCCAGAACCAAAGTCTTAGACAAATGCTTCCCAAACCTTAATGGGCTAAGTAGTCTTGTAACAATTTGGTTCGGTAGTTCTCAGGTAGAAACAAAAATTCTGCATTTCTAACCTGATCCCAGGGGATGCTGTGCTGCTGGTTCTTGGAATGCATTTTGAGTAGGAGGAGATTAGATTGTGCCTAGTGTCAAATGACGATTGTTCCGAGTCGGGCTTAAGGTGTACTGTTTTATAAATTAGTCCCAAGATGTTAGATTTATCTTACTTATTTATTTATCTTACTTACTTATTTATCTTTATTATTTAGGGACAAATCTGCTGTCCCTACATGGATTTCCTCATCACCATGCCTCCTCTTAGACCCCATCACAATCTCTATCTCTATCCTCTACCCAACCACAAATATTAATTTTCCTCTTTTATGAAATGTATGCCCTGATTACATGATACTCTTATTTAGAAATAAGTTGTTTATTAAACTAGAAGATGGGCCAAGTCTTACATATCTGATATTCTTTATAACTATGTCTCAAAAATGCACCTTAAATTAACCCAGAGTTTAAAGAATTAAAAAAGTTATTTTTTTCTACTTCATAATAGATGTTCACTTATGTTTTATGAAGGAATAAGCCAGATAAGTAATCTGGAATTGAAATGAAGCAATATTATAATAAAGAGTATCAATATCAGGTCCTAGTGAAC
>NW_022111379.1:21898146-21926822 GCF_000313985.2 Echinops telfairi
CTCCGCCCTTCAATTAGCCCCACATGTGTTTATCGGCCAGGTGGGCACAATAAACTAACTAGCTCAAAAAGTAAATCTCAATTTCCATTAAACATTTGTGCAATGAAAACTGTTTAGCTACAGATGAATCAAATATCTAGACAAAATGATTCCATGAAAACACTCATTATGTTAGTTTTTTTGAGTTAATAGGATCCACTATCCATTTTACTAATTTAACCTAGCACATCTATCTTCTACTTACACCACATCTTTAATTACATCAGTGTTTATGTAAATGGAATTCTGGAGGTAATCCACAACGGGTGTTCAGAAGGGAAAGCAGAGACAGAAAATAAGAAACTGTCGTAAATTAGTCAAATCTTTATGCAGACCCTCTGTACTAACACATTCCTTCCTGACAGAAACGGAGACGAAGAGAAACCTAGTGGTATCTCTCCCTTAAGGGCACCAGGGTAATGCCCAGCAAAAACAGAGACCAGGTCTCCCTTTGCCCCATTCACTGTGAAAGACTAGCAGCCAGCTCCAGACCAGAGCATAAAGATGCCAACACACCAGCCCCGAGCTCCAGCCCAGCACCTACTGAATGAAGTTCCTCCATTTGCATTTTTGCTCATTCAAGAGTGAGAGGGCTGGGGAATTTCAGATTTCAGATGAGATAAAGGCCATCAGATTGCCACTTTCTTCTCATCACACAAGCAATCCACTCATTCTGCACATTTTGCTGAAAAAGAAAGGGAGACGATGTACTAGCTTGGTAGACTATTGTAAAATCGAGTCCCAGCCCTAGAAAGTCTGGCCGAGTTAGTAAACATCACAAAACTTGGACAAGTGACATCCACCTGACAAGGAAAACAAAGAGCAAAGGACCAGTGCTATGGAGTCTGTTCTGATTAGTAGTGACCCCATCAGGCAGAGTAGAACTGTCTTTTGGGTTTCTAAGGTCGTAAATCATCATCGGAGTAGAAAGTGTCATCTTTTCCTTGGGAGCAGCTGTAGATTCAAACTACCATGCATATTATTGACTTTCTGACTGGCTTCCTCCACTCCACACATTGCCTGTTATTCCAAAGAAGTACACAAAGAAGCAGGGAATGTGTGCAGCACTGGGGGCATGAGTTCCAGTTGGTTGGAAGATTAAAGCTGATATGGATGAGGAAACTCAACTCTTTGAGTTCTCTGGATCTCAAAAGGTTGGGAAGAATAGATGAATAATAAATGAAAGTTATTTGGGGGGGGGTGTAATTAAAAAAAGCAGAACCCATCAGAGATGAATAAAATGTTTTCCAGAGGATTCTGGAAAGCTCAGAGGAATCAATGCTTCATGGTTTCCACAGAACCAGAGCCTGTTTGACACTGACCATCCAAAGCACGAATTTACCTGCAGAGTAGGTTGGCTGACATCCATGGAATGTGAGAACAGGCACATATCTTTTCCCCTAACTATTTTCATCATAACTGTGGTGACTTTACAGATTTTGGAGTATTATCTTGGAGTTAAATATGAGCAATATCCTGACTAATTGTCCTTCAATATTCAGTATGGACAGAGTAGGGGGAGTTGCGTAAGTACTGGCTAAGGATGCCACCCATCTCCCAATCCTAATTTTACTCCAGCCTTCTTAATTTATGCATAAGAGAACAGAGGCTCGGGAAAGATAAATTACTTGTTAAAATTATACAGTTTAATTGCTCTCAACTTTGGAATATGATCACAAAAGGCAATTTGTACATTTGCTTACGCACATTACATAGCTACATTTGTGATGCCAAACATAGATTTTTGCTCTTTCAAAAAGCTGTTTCTTAAATTTGTGATATCTCTTATTACATTTTGTCATTATGAAGAAATGAGAGTCTAATCTTTTCAATGTAATGTTTACTCTCAATCCCTGTTATATTTCTTCCTTATTTGAAACTTGATAAAATCTTTTGGCAACCTCCTAGAAGTTGCCAAGCAGTTATTCAAAACAGTAATTTGCAAAGCATCCATTATAAATGAGCACGTGGGTCATTCTTGTAAACTGATGTGCTTTTTTCTGTTTTATACATTTAACTAAAGATCCTTTCGGTCTACTGCGAACTTTAAAGTTATATATTGCTTTTTAAAATACTTATTTTAAATATTCCAGTTAGCAAAACAAGAACAGGATCAGGATTCCATCTTAAAGGTAATATTTCTGAAATTCGCTGAGGAGCCATAGATAAGACATGATGACAATTCCATAAGATAGTTCTAGATGTACAGGAATAACAAAGTATACATTTTCATCTTATTCCAGAGAGAATATCAACGAAAGGACATTATGCTTCCCTTAGATTTAACAGACACCTTCCAGTTCAAAAATCTTTTTTTACAATAAAATCTAGCTGGAGGGAAAGAAACGGACAGTTAAAGCATAGGGTGATACATCTGGTATTGAGGAATGCAATGGCATGGTCAATTGGGGGAAGGGCAGTTTTAGTAGAAGAACAAGTGTATGAAAAAAAAAAAAACCAACTAGAGAAACTAGTTTTCTTGAGTCTTTCCCAATTTACATGGCCTGGCAGAGTCTAATGGCTGAAGACCAGAAGACTGAAATCATTTCTTCTTTACCTTCCTCGTCCATATATATTTTTCTTTTTGGCTTCACAAATCAATAAACTGAAGCTGCCGGAGTGAACACACACACACGTTTGTAGCGATAATGCAGCTAATTGGATAACTAGGAAGTATAGCTCAGGCAGAGAATGAATGCTATATGCAGAAAGGTCCCATTATTTTCTGTCTCTCAAACATCATTACAGATTATTCATATTGATTTATCATATGCATCCAGTTAACAATTATGCATCTCCTTTAACAAATCAAATCATTTAGAATTATTTGGGAAAGGCAGTGGGAAACTAAGAGCCATTGGTTATGATGCTGCCCAAGACCCCCAAACCCTTTTTCCCCTATGTTTGAAAGGAACCTGCCTGTCACTAAAGAATCCAAGTCCACTTCCATTTTACTCCTTTTTTAAGCCATTCGGACCAATAGTTAGGTCTGAAGGATAAGGAATCTGCAGGGTTGGTTTTTTTTATAAGCCGTGAGTCTTCACTCTCATTTAGGTTTTTAAAGCACCACCTTTTATATCGTTACATAGCTCATCTCAACAAATTAAATTGGTAGTAATATCCCATTAAACTCCCCATCAATGTGGTTCTCTATCTTTTTTCCTTCCCATCCTTGCTCCCTTCCTCTATAATTCCTAAAAAAATAAGTGGTTTTAAATTGCTCAGACCCATTGGAATGCTGACTGTTTCAATGCAGCATCAAGGAAGGACCAGGGCTCGGAAAGCAGGAAACTGCCCTACAGCAGGTCAAAATCACAGTCACACAAAAAATAATCAATTTTCATTAAGTTACTGTCTTTTTTTTTGTGCCTCTGCTCATGAACAAATACTTGCATTTTATTTATTATTCTTGGTGCAAACAAAGTATTTAACAAATGATTAATCAATAGATTATGTTCCCATCAAGTGCCAGGGAAAACAGTTCTCATGATATAATCACCCACTTGGACAGAGTAGTAGACAAAAGCTAGCAAAGAATAATTGTGCATTATAACTGAATGCTGTGTAGAATCAGGTTAGGGTGTAATAATTAAGGCTAAAAAGAAGATTATCCTAAAGGAAGAGACAGACTACTCCACCATGTTAGGCCTTGAATTCTAATCTTTGAGTGTGAATTTGCTTCACTTATTAAATGGTTCTAAAGTATTTTGTAAGTGGAGACAGTTAATTTTATGTGTGAACTTGGTTAGTTCACCGAGTTGTTTGCATAGTCCAGGTGTTGTAAGCTTTACATGTGATTAACATGTGCATTATCCAATCAGTTGTGGGTTTTGTGAGTAAATACATGCTTAGGTTCCCCAGAAAGTGAGAATGTTGTCTCAAGGCTGAACTATGGACATCCTGCTGGAGTTTGTATCTGCCACCTGACCTTTGGTTGTGGACTTACCAACCACCACAATGACGTGAGCCAACTTCTGAAAATAAATCGCTGTATCTATTCTATGGGTTCAGTGTCTCTGGACTAATAAACGAGAGAGAGAGAGAGAGAGAGACCGCCTGCGCTGCAAGGTGGAACCGCTGCCCAAGTTTTTCTTGGCTGTAACCTTTATGGAAGCAGACTGACGGGCATTTCTCCCTGAGTGCCACTGAGTGAGCCCCAACTGCTCACCTTTAAGTTAACAACTGATTATAAACCACTTGTGCCCCTTTGGGACCAACTAAGATACCACCACCCACTGCTTTTCCTCAATCCCTTAATAGCATCGTCTTCCTGGACAGTTGTGAGAAGCTACTCACTAATTCTAGACTCCACACCTTCAGACTACAGACTATCCATGTGCTCCCTATCAACTCCAGAAGGAATCATTTCAAAACCCTGCTAAGTAAAGAGAAACACACTCCCAGAACTTCAATCACTTGTATAACTAAAGTCTAAATTTTTTTGTGTGTGTGTGTAGAATCCAAAATTCTCTAACTTCTGCTCAAGATTACTGCCAGCTTCATCTTCTGTCATTCACTTCCCTCTGCACCAAATTCTACATCTCTCACAAACATCATGCAGGTTGATAGCTACATTCTGCTGCTGTTGCAGTCTTTGCTTTGGGTGATTTCCCCTAATTCCTCACCGCAGGAACACTTACTCGATAGTTGGGTTGGTTAGTTTTATGGGAATTGATTCAGTTTTGCACTGTAGGGAATTCCTTGCAAGTATGATTTACCACCTGCACTGCTGAGAAGACACAATAAATGTATATGTTGAAGCTGGAATCACTCTAATTGTCCTTTAGCTTCATTAATGACTGGCACTCTTCTTGTTCATAATTGCTCCTCAATAAGTGTTGTCAATGTGGAACTTATTCAACCTGCTCCCTTTCCCCTTGCCATCTACTTTTTCCTTCCTGAATTCCCACATTCACTCAATGGCCAAGTCCTGTTGAGTCAGCAATGTTCCCCATGCTTACATCATGTTTTCACTGTCATTACCCTACTTTTGACTTGCATTACCTCCTCTTTGAAATACTGAAACAGTCTCCCTAGCAATTGCTCTGTTTCTTCTTTCTCCCTTCTTTAGATTCATTTTGCAGTGAAGTGGCAGGGCTGCTTCCCCAAAGCACAGCTCTAATACTACTACTCCCAGGTGTAAAAAAAAGTGCCAACGGTTCCCTAATGCCTGAAGAACAAGCTTCTTGCCAGTTTATTTGTGTCCACACACTTAGCGTGTGCATTCTTACTTGACACACTCCACCAGCCAGCTAAGTCCTGCTTTTGCCTCTGTGTGCATGGTTGGCAGATTCTCTCCTTTTAACTTCTTAGCATGTTCCTTCCATTCATCTGTAGACATACTCATGTGCTGTTTGATTTCTTGACGGAGCACTGATTGTGGATCCAAGCAAGACAAAATCTTTGACAACTTCAAACTTTTCTCCATTTATCGCAATTCGACCTATAGGTCCAATAGTGAGGATTTGGGTTTTCTTTACATTCAGTTGTAATTCATATAGAAGGCTTCAATCCTTAGCCTTCATCTTCAAATGTTTCAAGTCCTCTTCACTTTCAGCAGCAAGGTTGTGTCACCTGCATATCAGAGGTTGTTATAAGATTTCCTCCATTCTTGATGGTGAGTTCTTCTTCATATAGTCCCACATGTGTGATTATTTGCTCAGCATATAATTAATGAGTGTTGTGAAAGGCCACGATCCGGGTGCACACATTTCCTTATTTAAACTATGCAGCATCCCTTCTTCTGTCAGCACAACTGCCTCAAGACTCAATACAATTTCCACGTAAGCACAATGAAGTGTTCTGGAAATTGCATTCTTCTCAAAGCTATTCATAGTTTGTTAAGATCCACGCACTTAAATGCCTTTACATAGTCAATAAGATAAATGTAAGCATCTTTCTGGTATTCCTGCATTGAGACAAGATCCACCCAACATCAATAATGATATCCCTTGGTCCATGTCCTCTTCTGAATCTGTACTGAACCTCTGGCAGCTCCTTATCAATGTACTGTGCAATTGTTGTTGGATGACCCTTGGCAAGATTTTAAATGCCAGTGAGATCAATGGTATTGTACTGTAATTTGAGCATTCTATTGGGTTACCTTTTTCTGGAATCAGTACAAATATAAATCACTACTTTTATAGAAATATACATGATTACTCACAAACATCTTCCTAGCTAGAGAAACCAAATTATTCTACACCACAGGAATCATCATATCACTAAGGGTTATGTATGTAGGGTTGAAAGATATCCATTTTAATTCTACAGTTATCAGGTGACTAGAACAATTTCTTCATCATCATGAATGACTTAAAATATCTATATATGCTGGCAATTCATGCCACGTAATCATTGGTCCTAGAGTTTCTGATGATTTATTCCAAAGTTTAATTACCCACTACATGTTTAGTTGAGAATATTCTTTAATTTTTGCAAGACTAGACTGAACTTTACTTGATGTAAAAAGTGTTTCTTTAATCATCTCAGGGACATCACCATGGCAATGAGGATCCCTTCCCATGACCCCTCACTACAATCTTTGCCAGTTGATAGATAGCATTTGAGGCTTTTGATGCACATTGGGTGACACTGTCAGAAGGGGCAACACCAAATTATGTCTATGGAATTCGTGTGCAATGTGTCAGCAGAAATGTATATCCCTTCAGTTAACTATATCAATTTTTTTCCATAAGTGCAGTTACATGTACCTAAGAGGCTAAAACACTACGATAATTTACTTTTTGAACCTTGTAATGTAATTAGGTCAGTGCTGTTATCACTACTTAAATACAATGACAATTGCAATCACATGGATTTTTCTGCACCGGCTACAAGCACTCATTAGAGTTTATGTTGTCAGTGATTTTATAATCACTTGTTTTATCCAATTGTCTGGGGTTCTGACAACAATATTAAGATAAATAGTATTGTGAACCTAGAAGGGTAAGTAAAAGCTATTGCTAAAATATCATAGAAACTTTTCTTAAACAAAAATATCCAAATGTGAAGGTATTGCTTTCAACATATCCTCTATCTAGCTCCACACAACCTGAAGGAGGTATTTCCATCTCTCTATTCTTCCCCCTAAATAACTTTGCACTGTTTGCTTTACAACACATGAACAGGCAATTTTGGCATCCTCAGGGGACTAAACTCGTGCTCCTTTGAAATGTTCTTTGAGATTCGGTAACAGAAATACGAGTCAAGGGACAGATTCAGGGTTTCGGTAGAGTAAGGTTTCCCAATGACATTCTTGTAGGACAGCCATGTTAGCCTTGAAGAATAAGCAGGAGCATTGTAGTGATGGAATAATCCCATGGCACAACTCTCCTGCCCCCTTTCTTGCTAACGCAGTTTTCAATGTTCATAAAACACCTTGCTAATAAGTAACTGATCATCCTGTTTCCTTCTAGAAAAATCTATCAATATTAGTCCTTTAGAATTCCAGAAAACCATCACCTTCTGAGCTGGCCTCTCTACTTAGCATTTATCTGGTCCAGCACATCCCATCAGAAGCCCCGTTCTGACGGAATCTCTCGTTAACACACCCTGATGACACTAAGGCATTGTATCACTGGGAGGTTTGTCAGCAGTCATTCACTGATAACAGAGATCATCTTACTTGGAAAAAACACATGCATTCAGAACTGGAAGCCTTGTAGCAAAATAATTTGACTTACCCTCATACACCAATAACTTTTATTTAGAATGAAGTAGTAATTAAAGAGAAAAAGGCAGTAAAATAAAAAAGAAAGTTTTTGCTCAGTTAATAATCATTTGTAGCTATTTACGCAGTAAATCAATATAGGAATTTTCTTGCTATTATGTAGATAATCCAAAAAATACTACGTGTACGTAATATACTACTATTTTTATCACATATATTACATGAGTAAAATAGATAAAAAAACATCTCAGGATTCATTTTTACCACCACGTGTCTGTCAGTTTATCACTCGGTGATGCTGGAATCTATGTCACTGGTATTTTAAATACTAGCAGATACTTGCGAGGTTATCAAAGGTGAACAGACTCCAGACTAAGAATGTGCTATCAAGAATAAAATAGACTATCCAATTCTGTGGGATTAGCCACTGGAACCGTTATGAATAGCAATGAAACATTGTCAGAGATAGGGCCAGAAGATGGCTGGAAGGCACTGAAAGTACCACTGGGTACGAGCTGCCTCCTCAAAGTACCATGGACCATACTGATGTAGATGGAGGAAAGCCTTTGAGAGCTTCATTTGCTGGTGGGGCATGACCATGACCCCAAATAAGAAGAAACAGCTTTACACGTGCATTACAAATCAGAAAATGGAATGTATAAGGTTCATGGACTTCCAGAAGAACCAGTAAGTCTGTCATGGATGAAGTCCAATCAGAATGCTTCTTAGAAGCAAGGATGACAACACTTCATCCCTGTATTTTGGACATGTTATTAGGAGAGACTAATCCTTGGAAAAGGCCATGATGCTTCATAAAATGGTAGGCCAGCCAAAAAGACCTTCACAGAGATGGATTTATACAGTGGCTGCAACGATGGGTTCAAACCTAACAACGAGGGTGAGTATGGTGCAAAACCCCGCAGTGTTTCCTTCTCTTGTACGCAAGCTTGTGCTATGTGTTAGAACAGACATGATGCACCTAGCAATAACAACAACAACAACAAGGATCCCATGTTGTCTGACATGAGAAGAGATCCGTGGTTGATAAGAGAACTTTGTGACTCCAGTGTTAGTTGCCGCGCACAATGTTCTCACTAGAGAGAAAAGATCGCAATTAATCTCGAAGGTGAGAGTCCAAACGCAACAATGACGAAGGTGATCACAGAGATCCTGAAACAACTCCCACCTCGTTTCCTTTCTTTTTTTCATTTTTGCATAATAAGACCGATCACTTGCAACGCGTTAGTTCGTGACCAAGGTTTTCCAGTCTCTAATGCAGCATTCCTCCCAGCTTGCCGCATAATGAACCATGGACATTTTCTTGTGTGAATCGTAGGGGCATCAGTGACCTTTTGTTAGTTACATACAGAGGAATTTTCAGATTGCTATTGCAATACGATTATTAGCATGGTTTTTGTTCAAATTCTCGAACTCCCTCGTTCAGTCAGTCATAGAGGGGCTAGAGCCAGGGTAAAGGAGTGCCTCAAAACATATATATTTCCTTGCCGAAGAGAGGTTTCTACCTTGGCTTTAGTGAATGCTCACAACAGAGCAATGCAGACTGCTTTCGGGGGTTTTCATGAGTCCTCCCCATAGATTCTCTTAGAAATGCAAAAAACCCTTTCAAGAATTTTATGCCTGCATAGAGAAAATTGCTATTGTGTACAATTAGCATATTTACTAAGGTTTGTCATTACTTTTGGTAATTAAAATCCTACAAAGAGAGAGACATATCCAATTCAAGAAAATTACACCGTACAGTAATACAATCATAATGGTCGCCTGACAATTATTAAAATACACTGAATTCTTCCTTACAGTACAAGTATTCACCAGAGTAGTTTCTGAATAAGATCATTGCAGTGCTTTCCATTTAAATATGTTTTTCTGCACAGAAAATTATAATTACATTTGCATAACTACTATAATCAATCTGGAATTATGGCTCAAATTTTTATTCTCCAAATCACAGTACTTTCTAAAGCATCAGGCGCTCTGAGGCACAATCTGGGCTCTTGTTCCATTATTCTAATTCGTAATGGAGTTAAATACATTGTGCCGGCTCTTGATATGAGTGAGCCATTCTAGGTAGGAAGGAGGCAACACACTCCATTATGTAGTGCATTTACCCTCATCCCGAAAAATCAGCTTTCATTTACCAAATCCATCTTGTTCAAAAGCACAAAACAAATCCACCTACAAAAACAAACACACAAAATCAAACCACGCATTCAAAATCACAGCATGACCTGGGAGGTACACTCAATAGGCTTTGCTTGAGAAGGCAAGCATTCAGATGCCTGGGACTTACTGAGATGAGCTGGGATGGCTGAGCTAGTTTCTGTCCCATCTTGGCAACACCGTCTATCATAAACCCACGAGTGCTTGCATGGGCTCCTTTACTCCGACTGAATTCAGCACGATGCCTAGAAACTTGATATGACAGTCATATTCTTTTGTTCCAAATTCTGAGTCAGATAGGCTGAAACTGATAAGCAGGCCTAAAACCATTCATCTGCAACCAGTAAGCTGTCCCTACCAAAAATCCCCTTTAGTCCCGTCTTCAGACCCATCCGCTGACAACGTAGCCCCCTTCAGAGACCGTCTCCATGGGGTCCTGTCTCAGGAGGGAGAGCCGAGGCTTGAGGGGTTCTAGGGCCTGGCTTGCTTGAGTCCTGCTGCCTGTTGTTTGCAGTTACCAGACCTAGCTCCTCGAGGGAATGCCGTTTCTAGTGCCAGCTCAGAACGAATCCTCAATAGCGCAGACACTCAATTTCCTGAGAGGCACAACATGAAGTCCCCTCCGAATGAAACCAAAAGCAGGGCCAACTTGGGACTTTCAGAAAGGTTTTCAAGGGGAATGGGGGTGCAGCCTGACTCCGTCTGGTTACACCCTTCTGTGTTGGGATTTTGGAGCTTTGCTGAAAATCGCACAAGCAACAGTTTTAACGACCAATTAATTCCGATTGGCAGACACACAGGAATAAACATGTTCCGTGAGTTAACAGCAGGGGTCACGTGGCTACCCAAAGGAGTCTGTATTGACTTCATGAGAGAAATTGAGATAAGCTGAGGACAAACATTAAATCAGCAGTGGAATTATAACCTTAGTTAACTGTGTACTCAAGTGTTTGTTTATAGGCACAGATAATGCCTACCTAAGAAGAATAGAGCCCAGCAGGCTACTAGATTTGTATTTACATAATGCTGTCACAGGAAGCCCTTGCCTCATTATTCAGGGATGGCAGAGGAGATTCCAAGTTGCCAGCTTCTGCACGTTATGGGGAGCGCTAGGTGTAGGCCCAACCTTATTTAGGAGCTATAGAGATAAAAATAATAATAAGAAGAACCCTTTCAAGATACCTATTCTTTAAATAAAATGGGAACATTTATCTTAACAGTGTAGAAATATAATCAAAGAAGCAGCCAAAGAATCATAGAAAATTAGAATTGGATGGGTATTATCTGACCCTTTGAATGTTAGTCTTCTACCAACAGTTACATGATTATTTTAGTAAGGCTTATTTCTATTTGTGTGAGGTATAGAATTGCACCACACACTGAGTTGATATAATTACAGGGGGAAATAAAAACAGCTCCTGGTTTGGTTAGAACATTAAATCAACAGATTTATTTATTAAGGGCTTCATGTATGTTGATGCTGCCCATCAAGCTTTGGGCTGCTTGCTAGCTACAAGGCAGGTGTTCCAAATCCAACAGCTGTTGCAAGGGAGAAAGATGAGGCTATCTGGTCCTCTGAATATTCACAGCCTAAGACACTCCATGCAGAGTTGCCATGGGTCAGAATCAAGTTGATGGCAGTACGCTTGGTTTGCCTGGGGTCTGAGGTCTTCTATAATCCAAGATGGACACTTCTGCTTTCATTGCCTGTACTTCATGGAATCCAGGCTTAAGACCTCTGGGCTGAAAGATCATGATGTTTCTTCTGGGACCAAACAGCCACAGCAATAGAAAAGTTGATTGATTAAGCACCCACTTGGGGAAAATTTCTAAATACAGGCACAGAATAAGTGAAATACATTGCTTAAATCTGCAATTACACAAACCCACAAGAAAAGGGATATATACCACTTGTACACTAGTTCTAATGAATGTCCCCTGATGGAGGAAAAGCAGTGGGGTCTTAGGAGAATGCTAGATCCTAGCAAGTAAGGAAAGAGGAACAACTAAGTTAGGAAAGATGGTGTGTGAAAATGAGTCTTGAGTCAGCATTTAAAGGAGAGGTGCAACATGGGTCCACTAGTAGAAAGGTGATCTACATGTGATAGAGGTAAGATAACAATATTATACTACTGGGGACAGCAAACGTATCTGTCTAGCCTAAAGATCTGGTATCTGACAAACCAAAGAATGAAAACAGCTAGAGAAGAATGGCTGATGGTGAATGGGGTATCTGGATTTGAGAAAGAGGTGTAGCTCCTTGATCAAGAGTTACAATCCCAAACTGGTATTTCAGGAAGACTAGCCCTAGGAGCTCTAGTGACACGGTGGGTAAGCGTGGTGCTGCTAACAGTTTGATCCCACCAGCTGCTCCGCCCGGACAAAGATGGGGCTGTCTACTCCCGTAAGGGGTCACTGTCTTGGAAACTCACAGGGGCAGTTCTACCCTGTCCCCTGGGGTCCCCATGAACACTGATTTGATAGCAGTGCACTTGGATTGTGAGCGCAGGAATGGGCAGTGTTTCGTTCTGTTATACGCAGGGTCAGTGCCAGTCAGAGCAAATCCGATGGCATCTTACAACAACACATAAAATGTATACTATATAAGACATGATAATGATGGAATCGTGGTGGTTCACATCCAGATGGTAGGAATCTCAGGTCCAGCCAGCAGTAAATATACTTCCGGGGCAACTTTCACCGATCTGTCAGTGGAGGAGTAGACTGCTGAATGATTTCAGCGGAGCTTCCACACTACTACGAATCGTGAAAGAAAGGCTGAGTGAGCTACTTGAGAAAATAAGCAAATGAAGCCCTAGGGATCACCAGAACCTGATCCACAGCTAACTCCAGGCACGGGACGGAACTGCACCGCTGTGCGTGAGGCAGTCAAGCCATGACTCGGCGGCAGGCAACAATGAAAGCTGGACAGTGACTAAGGAAGACCAAGGAAGAAATGATGCGCTTGAATTGTGGTGCTGGAGAAGACTATTGAACATACCATGGACAAATGGATCTGCCTTGGAAGAAGCATGGCCAGAATGATCCTTACATGCAAGGATGGCAATCCTTCCTCTTACATACTTTGGTCATGTTGTCAGGAGAGACTGGTCCCTGGAGAAGGACATCATGTTTGGTAAAGCAGAGGGACAGGGAAGAAGAGGAAGGCCCTCACAGAGATTGACACGATGGCTACAACAATGGGCTCAAGCACAGGAAGGCTTGTGGAAGTGGCGCAGGACCACGCAGTGCTCATTCTGCTGTGCACCAGGACGCTATGGGTGGAAACCAACTGGAGGGCATCTGACAGCAACATCGACAACGACTATATGTTGTACGTACTTTATTCTAAATACTTTATATACGTCTTTTCCTTTGACCCAAAGTTTTTCACTTAAAGTTAGCATTATGAAGGTTTGGAGTTAAGTAAGTCTTTCTCTGGAGGCCTTTCCTGTGCTTTGGAAGATGTTTAGTAGGTCAGTGAACATTACCCTTAGATGGGAGTATCTCTCGATTGTGCAGCTGGGGCAATCTAAATGTCTCAAAACATTGCTGAATGGGCAACCTCTCTCTGGTGGAAAATTGCTAACTTATTCCTAATAAGCCACGAGTTACGTAAATTCTAATCATCATTTTACAGATGAGGCATGGGGATTTAAAATAACAAATAACATGCCCAAGGTCACATCACTAATAAGGAGCGGAGACTGTCTATGAACTACAGCAACTTGTCTGTGAACTCTGGGAAACTCAATTCTAGCATCCGCATTCATGATCATCGTTGCCTATTACGTCCCATAAACATTCTGGGGAAGAATCTAGCCGAAAACTCCATTAAAAAAGTAATAATATCCCAATGTATTAAATCTCCATTTGAGCTGAAATATTAAAAAATGGCCAGACTTCTTTATTGTAGGTAATGCTATCACAGCCAGTGTAGTCAAGAATCCTGCCTCCTGTTTTCCAATTTAGCCAGAGGCTGCCTTTCTCAAATCAGACCTTAAATGGACTCCAGAGTTTCTATTATAAGCTTGAAAAAGAGTCTTGTTATTTCGTATACACTTGGGTGTATAGGTTGAATAAAAGGTCCTTGCTACAGCACAACTATCCAAAAAAGGCAATGATTAGAACGTGGCTTGTACCCTCCAAGTGCCCCTAGACTATGCAGCATTCCTACTGACCTAGCAAGAGGGAGGAGAGTGGCTATTGGCACCCCTTCTCGTCAGAGCTGCTCCACCTTCCTATAATGATGCAGGGAGAGAGCAAGGAAGAGACAGAGTGCTAGGAGGAAGAGTCCTGTCTTTTCTTTGACGTGGAAGTTTCCCAATCATGTAGCAAGAATTCCTCTGAGTTCATCTCACTTAAGGTGGGCAGAACCCAGTGGCTATGTTGTGAAGAAAGAAATTGAAATAACTTAAAAAGTGGTAATAAGTGGCCATGGCTCCCTCATGCCGGAAGTTAAACAGGAATTGCGGCTAACGTTAAAAAAAATTAATAATTAAAAAAAATACAAACAACCACAAGAAGCAAACCTGTCCTTTTTGGCTTTGGCCTCTACTTCTTCACCTTTAGAGCATTTATGTAAGATTCTACTCCGGCTCAGTGCATCAGTCATAATAAATGAGAGGAAGAATGCATTTGCAGGATTCACTTATTGTTTGAGAAATCTAAACCTTATGGAGAAGAAGAGGTAAGAGAGACTAAAAGATCATTGATTAATATGGACAAATAGCATATGGAGAACCCTAAACAAGTGCTTTCTGATCTCCAGAAATCCCTGCCTGTAGAAGCTCAGACTCAACCTGAGATTGCATTCTGATTGGTAAAATGGAAACAAATCTCTCTCTCTTGAAAAATGTTGTGAGGTTTAGACAAATCTCTAAGCAGAAGCCATTTTGTACCTCATCTGGCATATTATAGGCACTCTATAAAGTTGAAGGAAGGGAGGAACCCCGGTAATATAGTGGCTATGAGTTGGGCTGCTAACCACAAAAGTCAGCAGAGAAAAAGATGAGGCCACCTAATTCCATAAAGAATTGGAAAGTGGATTGTTGCCAATGCAGTAGGTTCAAGTTTAGCACCTTATCATTTGATTTTCCTTATGATCAATTTTAATTTTTTCTAGTTTTTAATATTTTCTTTCTTTTTGACTGAGGTTTTTATTGTTCCACTTGGTGATTGTTGGTCTTTTTCATATTTTTGGTATGGAATGCTTTTCTGTATCTAACATTCAGGAAAAAGACAGTCCTGGATTAATGGTTCCTGGAAGGTACGGCGGGAGAGCGCATCAGGATGAGGGCAAGAATGAAGAAGATGTTTTCAAACTGATAGTGGTGATGTTTGTACAACTCGTCTTGAGGTGATGGAACTTTTGAGTGGTATTACATATAAATTACATGCCAATAACTTTTTGACAAGAAAAGGTCAAGAGTCTCAGAAGTCCCCAGGGCAGCTTGCCCTGTCCTATGGGTCGCCATGAGCCAGAATTGACGGGATGACAGTGAGCTTGGTTTGCTCAAAGGAAGGCAGAGCTCTTGTGCAACGAAGTTGCGTTCCCTTTTCTTTTCTGCAGTGTGAGGCTTATTTCTATTGAAGAGGATCCATGGGCTACAGAGCAAGAGAAGACCAGGTCAAGTTCAAAAATTGGGAAGGAATGAAAGGGGACAGCAGGAAGGTGCTTTAGTTAACCCCACATATCTCCTCAACTCGCAGAAATGAACATGGCCAGCGATGGTGACTTTTACTGCTTCTCTGTGCTTCAGTCGTCTACACTTGACATCAGAGAAGAAAATGAATATGTGTGCATAGTATCCCCAGGGGCAGATTTAGACGAAACCAAGGGGACTTGTGTCAAGGCGCTTGGAAATGAACTGTCAGGGAAGCACTTCACGCTCCTTTCAAGACAGCAATGTGCAGAGCGATGTTTGTACTGAAGACGGTCTGGCACTAATGAGATTGACAAATCCATCTGAGCTTCTTCCTCCCTGTCTTCATTTGTCCTTTGATCTCCACCTTTGGCAATAGAGGCAACATGCCTCGGTTCACAGACTCCGAGGCATAATCGTGGACATTGATGTTTGATCAGCATTTTATGCAGTAGAATCAAGCAAAACTTTAGCCATGCTGTATAAGAATCCTTCCCTGCTGTGTACTATGCACTCTGCCCCCTCTGGATGGCAGATGGGATATGAACGGGAACCATTATTATTATTTATGCTTCATAACATGTCAAAGCTATGTATTCTGCCACAACCGACACTTCTTTCAAATGCGCAGTAACAGCCCCCAAGTGAGGCATTGTCAAAATATTCTTTGATATGAAAAAAGCAAAATTAACCACAAACTGGCCCCTTGTCTCCATGTAAAGAGCACTGTTCCACTATCAGGGAAAATCATTGTTAAATAATAAAAGCTACTATAAAATAAAAACAAAACTAAAATTAAATATTGGAATGAGCCCTGGTTCTGAAGAAGTGTCCATTTTTAAACATCCCAACAATGGTAATTTTGCTGTCTGATTGAAGTAGGAGTGAGAGTGCAAACTATCACCCAGAAGATTCTCCAGATGAGTGCAATGGATTCTGCTTTTCTTCATAAGCATTCAAATCCCTGCTGGCCCATTTCTCTGGGCAAAGAGTTCTCAACATGCACTGCGACTTCTTTTAAATCTTCATGTGACCAAGCCCTGATCTTGTCCAATGATTCACAAATTCATGGGGCCCTTGAAGACTGGTACTGCAGTTTGAGTGGGCACCCTCAAGCCACGTTTCACTCATGGGAAAGCACACATTGAAATAAACAGTGAACAAGAAATAAGCAATGGTGATATTCGGGTTTTTTGTGGGTCACATCCTCCTGAACTTCTGCTACAAAGAGCAGTGGGTTTACACCTCAGGCTAAGTTTCTATTTAAAAGCAATATTCATTACGTATCTCATAAAGATGCTTTCCAGAACACTGCTGAATTAGTGTCAGATTTTGTGTCCTGAATGCTACTGTGTTTTAGAACATGAAGGTATCAATTTAAACGTGATCGTTAATTAACTCAAGATTTTGGTAAACTTTTAAGAGACTAAAAAGCAAGGGTATGGGGTCTTGTGATGGTGAAATATTTTAAGCCTTGAGCTACTAAACAAAAGGTTGGCAGTTCAAATCCACCCGCAATTTCCTTTTATAAAGGTGGAGAGCCTATGGAGCCGATCTACTCAGTTGTGGGGTCTTTATGAGTTGGAATTGAGTGATCACAGTGAACTTAACCTACTGGTAAGGAGTCTGGGGAGCACAATGTTTACATGCTCAGCTGCTAACCAAAAGGCTGAAATTCGAACCCACCAATCGCACTTAATTATTTAAGGCCTCTGTGAATTGGCACGGACTCTAAGGCACCCAATAGTGGCGATCTAATGCTTGCCCTGCAGTGTAAACGCACCAAAGCGCCCATTCCACAATCCTACCACGGGCTGGAAAAGTTACCACACTTCCGTAAGTATTTATTTTGCGTCTGAGAGAATGTGAAACAGTAAAATCCAAAGACAATCTCACTGCCATGGACTCCTCGGGGCTCTAGGGGACAGAGTGGGTCTCAAGGGCTCCACAGAGAAGGGCCTTTAGGGGAGTAGGAAGCCACGGAGTGGCCGCCAGCGTTCCCTGAAACAGGAACATAGCATTCTCTAATTTACACACTGGTCAGAAGCCCATTCCCCTAAAGTGCCTGTCGCATACAAGCTGGACATTTTCCCACTGAGCATTTATCGGGACAGCTTATTTCTCTCTGTGTCTTGACATTTATGAACTACGTATTCAGGGAAGTAAAAGATTTCAATGCCTGTCATATTACCTTCTCAATTACCAAAGCTTGCTTTTGTCCTAGTCAAAGAGCAAGTAGGCCCTCTGATAATATTGTGGAGAGGGAGGGGAACGGGAAAGTTAATAAAAGAGGTCACGGAGATAAATGTGAAGGCTGTAATGGACTCATTCCAGCCATGACTTCATGTCAAAATGCTATGACTGCAGCATTTCATTACTTGCCGTGCTGTAATCTTTTAAATTATTTTACCTTTTGCTTTGTTTTTGCTACTAGGTTTTACATAATTAAAAAAAATAAAGATCAAATATCTTTAAATGTTTCTATAGTTATAAGGTATCTTAAAAATCTGTTGATGTATAAAAAAAGATAAATCAAGTTTATTTGCAGTTATTTGCTAGTTATTTGCAATCATTTTGAGAAACACTTTCTTGAACATTCCTGGTCTATAATCTTCTACTGAGTCGTCAGCATTAGAATGAAGCTAACTCTCTCATTAAATATCTCATTTTCCATTTACATGGAATAGGTTGACTATGTTTACAGAGAAATGGTCACACATAACTCCCCTTTACAATGGTCTCAGCACCCAAAGTCTGTGTCGCCAGTGGGTGAAGAGGAAAAAAAATCAGAAAAAGAACGCACTGCCAGAGACTGAGATCATGCGAGAATGTTACTGGAAAATATTTAATAGCTGGATATAGATGAGGCAATACACCGAGGTCAGGTAGCGAGCACACTGAACTTCATGCTTCCTAATCACTCCCTCTGCTTTACAAATCCTCCCAAAACATTACCTCATCTGTTTTCATCATCCCCAGAGTAATGGGTTCGATTACTCATCCAATCCCTATACACAACTGAGAGATTTTTCTTAACTCAGCTTATCATTCCCATAGCATAGCACTTCATGGTTTTTACCTGGCATCCATGAAGATTGAAAGCTATTTGAGGGCAGGGATTATACGTCCCATGTGCCTTTTGTCTAGATGCCGTAGTCTTTCACAGAGATGTTTTGATTCATTACAATGTCTCAGAGAAGATGGTGTATTATTTAAAGCCAAGTTTGCCGTTCTATGTCTATCCGTATATATTCTTAACTATACTGCAAAATAGTCACTCTCCATTTGAAATTCAAAATAACCGGGGCACTATATTACTTGTTACTTTGATTTATGAACCAGAGTGAAACAGTCTTGCATGTATGTTTCATAATTAAGGAAGAGCTGTGCGTCTTTCTTTGTGTTGCTGTGGTTGCCAGGTGCCATCGAGTGGTTCTGATTCCGGTGGCTCTCTGTACAACACAACACAATGCTCGGTTCTCTTTGAGCCCAGCGGAGCAGCAGGCGTGTCAGTCTATCTCACTGCGGACCTTCCTCTTCCTTCACTGTTCCTTTCGCCCGGCATGCTGTCCTTCCCCGGGGACTGGTCCCTCTTGATAACGCGCCCCAATAGCTAAGGTGCCGTCTTCATTATCATTGCTTCTCAGGAGTTTTTAGATACACTTCTTCCAAGACAAATCTCTTTGTTCTCCTCATAATCCAAGGTAATTCTGATATTAATCACCCACACCATGGTTCAAATGCATCAATTCTTCTTCAGTCTTTTTTATTCAATATCCCGTCTTCACATACTTACTTGATAAAACCACAGATATTTTAAAAATTCTGAGTTCTCAGAATGAGTTATAGTAGATTTTATACTTGGATAGAAAATTAGTAAATGTCATTAAGACTTGTCAATGTTTTAAAGAACAACGAATGTTTATTAACATTATAATAAATGTAAATATATTTTATTTTTAAATAAAACAGAAAAGTCATTAGATCTTTAGTAGATTCCTTTCTGCCCCATTCTTTCCTGGTCAGTTTGAACAACCATAGAAAATAATATTCAACTTTTTCCCTCAGAAGAATCTGCATTCACGCTGATCTTTGGAGAGTATCTTTTTCTCATCGAAAAGCAAGTAAGTTGTTTATTGTTCTCGAGTGCAGTCTAGTTGGCTCACAGGGACCTCATGTACAACAGAATGAAACACTGCCCACTCCTGGGCATCCTGACAATTGTTCTGATTGGACCTCATTGTGGCAGCAGTTGTGTCAGTCCACCTTATTGAGGGTCTTCCTCCTTGCTGCTGACCCTCCTTTGCAGGGACTGGTTTCTCCTGAATAATCTGCTCAAAGTAGGTGATATGAAACTTCGCCATCCTTGCTTCTAAGAAACACTCTGGCTATACCTCTTGCAAGACAGATTTGGTTTTTTTGTAGGAGTCTGTGGTATTTTCAGTGTTCTTTATCAAAGCCATCGTTCAAATGCGTTCGTTTTTCTTAGGTCTTCCTTCCTCACTGTCCAACTTTTGCAGGCATATAGGTGATTGACGATGTCTGGCTTGGTAAGGCACCAATTGGTCCTCCAAGCAGCATCCTTTCTCAACACATACAGCAGATCTGCCTAGAGAAATATTTGATTGTTATCCTAGGCCAGTGAAGTTAACAATTGGAAAATGCATTAAATCAATGCTTTTATTTAGTAAGTGTATAGCACACAAAGTAAACATTTTCTAAACAGAAAAGAGTGTTACCACCAATTCCATCAAGCTTTTGCAAAGCTCTGGACTTGAATAGTCCCATTACGATGAAGTAAACAAGGAGACAAAAATTTAGCCTTCCTTTGAAGCCTTAACAATATGACTTGACACTTGAGTTCTCTGGTGGTATGCCTAACACAAGTTTTATTTTTGTTTTTATTTTCTAGTTTAAAGGCCAAGTTACATAGAAGTGTTCACTTCTGTAAATATCTGGAAGATATCGATGAGACGTCACATTGCACATGCCAGCTGGCCTGGACCAGTGGGGCAGACATCTCGGGTGGAAACTACACATTAGCATAAGTCACAGGCTTGAGGGTAGGCAAAAAGGGGCAGTGAGGATACTGGTAATGCTCTTGGTTTGATACACCCTGCAAAATATATCAATCATTAGTAAGAACTTCCAGTTTGAAGTAACTAAAAGAAATGTGTGTTTTTTTTCAAACCCCCCCCCCAAATTATTACAGACACAGATGTTAGTTTTACTTCATTTCAGAGACATAGGGGCCAAGCATGTTAGCATCAAGACCATCTTGCTTGAAGATGTCAGAATTCTTCAACATATTCAATAACAAAAGCATTTTAAAAGACCATTGTAAAGATATTTTGCAATCATATATTTAAAATGTTTCGTTAAGTCATGTGTCAATATATTTCCTACTTTGTGTGTACTACAAGAACTATTTTAAATATGGAAAGTGTGAACCAAGACATTGGCAGATACTGAAAGGATAAAGCATGATAATTGATTTCTTTTATTATTCCAATCTTAATAACTGACTCTTAGAATATAGAAAAAGTAGAGTTGTAGTATCCTTCCATTTCAAAAAGCACATTAATTATTGGATGTGTTGATTAGATGCATAGAACAATACAAGATCTCATATAATCAACTCCCTAACAGATTTTTTCCTAAGTCATAAAAAACTATTATAGAAATCTTTTCTAAAACAGAGGATTACACTCAGCAATGATTCAAAGTTCTTGTAAAATATTTTTAAAAGCATGTGCAAAAAGTTTCACAACTGAGACACAAATCCGAAATTTAATAAACATAGTGCAAAACAATTGCAGATGAGAGAATGGAATATGTATGTTTCCTCCCCTAAAACTTTGGAACACAAGTCAGGACGGTTGTTTTAAGATTGTCTCAATTAAGCATAAGAGATAATAAGTGTGTCATTAGATGGTGCTCTATTTCTCTGAAACCTATGAGGATTATTCATTGAAAGGTCAGGACTGAAAACACTGGATTTTTATTCAGTGATCTGTAAATGTATTGGTTGTCAGAATTCTTATACAGCAGGTAGAAATAATGCTTCTATGATGACTGAATTCCATCCTTAGTTAATGTTGGCATCCCATTATATGCCCAGGTCTTGTTGAAAAAAGTAGTAATATCTACATCATCCGATTGTCTTTCAGGGGTGTGTGTGTCCTTCCTCACTGATAGGCGGGGAAGAAACAAGGATTCGTTGAGGATAGTGATTTGTAGCAGGTGCTGAGGCTGGCATGATATATGGACATATGTATGTCAGGCTTTATAATATACTAGAACTCATACAAAGAAACATAAATCACTGCCAAGAGTTTCTCTTCTTGTCCTTTATGAAAAAGAAGTCACACTGCTATACTTAGTTTAGTAAGTCCAAGTGCTACATTCTTATAAATTAGATTTTGATGAAGAACCATTATATCTGAAAATATTTCAGCCTTTATCCATTATCTTTTCCAATTCCACATCTCAACATGTTTTAAAAGGTATGAAGAAACATCATAGAGATGATTAAATCACACCGAAAATAAACCAAGAACATTCAAAGAGGTGATGTTACATGTTGTTCCTCTCTCTTCCTCTGGGAAAACTCATATTCTCTCCTCTAAGTATTTTCTACCTGGTGACCAAAGACAGCTTTTCAATGCAAATCTGGGACTGGACTTTTTCCTACCTTGAATAAAAGTTTAATATAAGGTTCATGGCAGTTTAACCAGCATTTTATTAAGAAACAAGGGAGATAAAGAAACAGCTAAGGGATTAACCATGGAAAAGGCAGCTCAGTGGAATAATTTCTATGGTACCATTCTCCGAAAGGCCTGTCTTGTCTATTTATTTAGTCTCTCTCTTTTTTTACAAATAAGATATTCTATGTGTCACCATTAAAAGACTAAATTTTAAGAAGAGTATTGAACTAATGGTCCATAGCCATCAGCTTGTTCCACTTTAGCAGCTGTCTCTTCTCCAGTAGTTTTTCCAGAACAACCACCTTCCCCAGGAAGCTCCATGAGTTTTCCCAACTTAAACTTGGGCTTGTTTGGCGGTTCCACTTTTCTGATGAACACATCATGGAGAGGATAAATATTTTGGCAATCTTTTTCCGTGTCCTTCCCAATGCTGTCTAGAATCACTTCATTGACCACTTCTTTCAAGTTATTTGTCTGCATCTCTCAGATCATGATTTCCATCATTTTCTTTCAGATTTTGCAAATCTGTCAGTGCTGAGCATAAGAGGTCTTCCAAATCTGACTGTTGCACTGTTTGGTAAAACCAACAGAGAACCGATGAAGCAGATAGTCATCAGTGGTCTTGACATGGACATGAGTTTCTGTCATGGTCTACCATTTTTGGACCACGGAGTACATCTTGTCCCGTGTAAGATCCATGCCAAGGAAGTTGATCAGGCAGTTTTTGCCGTGAACATGCTCGGTGGGTAGCCTGAGTTTTGTAAATGCAACGTCATCATTCTGCAGTTCAACAAGGCTCACTTCAAAAATACAACCTTAGAGGCCGTCAGATGCAATTTTGGTTCCTTGAGTCCTGGTGACGAATGTTTTTCCATTATTTCTTATATTGAACATAGCTAGGGCTTTCAATTATACCAATTTTTCTTTGAAAATGGATAAACCATTTTCTTCTTGGTCCTTTTTGGCCACCTGTTGCAAGGTGCTTGTTCTTGTCACCCCCTGTGGCACTGCTCAGAGAGCCAAAAGGCTCCTTTGTCTTTGTTTTTTAATCAGAATTATCAATTTTGAAATTTATTATTAATTAGGGATTAATAGTATATCATGTCATTCCATAGTTCAATCCCATTGAGCAGTGTTATACAATTGCTACCACAATCACTTTCCAAACATTCTTTTCATTCCTGGACTCCTTGACATCTTCTCCCTGCCACCTCAACCCCCACCACTGGACCTTCCTCCCCCCAAAACCCTTATTTGACTTGTTGTCCCTATAGGTTCAGCAATCCTGGATTTCATACACTGAAAAACAGAAAAAAACAAACATAGAACACACATTTAAGAGGGTGACCCCTAATGTGAACAAACAAAATAAAGATAACGTTGAAGACCAGATCAAGTCCAGAGCGCATCAGAGTGGGGGTCGACTGACAAAGTTTTAACTGTTCAAATCAGGTTTAGCCCTTTGGTCTTCTATACTACACTCTCCAGTTCACTCTGTTTAGAAACCACTTTCCTTCCATCCCTCAATTAGGGACCGAGGGAAATCACGGAGGCTTATTTCCTATGTAGTTCCCACAAATGTATCTTGGGCTTCCACTGTCTTCCATAGCCTTTTGCAAACCAGATTCCCACAATTTAGGCTCTAATACTAGTCCCTCCATCACCTTTGAATTACATGATTTATAATCGTTCAGTGACTGATGATGGTGTGCTTCTCCCATGTGGACTTAGTTGACATCTCACTTACATGGCTCCTTGTTTGGAGCCATCTAAGACCCCAGATGCCATTTTCTCTGATAGCTGGGCACCATCTAATTTCTTTGCCACATTTTGCTATAGCGCCCATATCTTCTTTGTTCCTTTCCTGGGGGTGAGTATGGATCAGGGCCATGATCTAAGAACTAATTGTTCCTAAGCTGGGGCTAAGATATAGTGTGAGCCAAAAACCGATTCCTGGATCTATGTTGTTTGTTCGTTTTTTCCTGTTTGTTGTTGTTGTTTTTATCTGCCTTTAGCTCCCTTTCAAAACATCTGTGTTAATTTATGGTAGAGCATCTTATCAATCATTCCCTTGGGACACAACAATCTTCTGCTAATATTGCCTTTGATTAGCCCCTGGTAATAATATTTTAAGCCCTGTGGAGAGAGGGATATTGAGTCAAGTTCGGCTGGCTCCATATCGCAATACCGGAGTTAATTACATTGTACAATATCAATCCTTTTCTGACTGGACGCCATTTACACAAACATTACGGGTTAATTTTCAGGAAAATTTACAATAATAATCACTGCCAATGTCAGTCACAAGCTTGCTGGAATAGCTGCATAGGCAACATTGACTGGGTGCATACTGGGGACCCAGGCCATGTGCCGTGGATGCTGGGACATGGAATCTTGGATCTTCAGGGCCCATGGCATCATTGAGAACCGATGCAAAAACGCCACTGGGTGAACTGGGGTCTACCTCAGACACACTGGTAACCTGAAGACTTCAGTAAGAGAATACATGGTGTCTGAGGAAGCAGAAGACAGCTGTACCCCAATTGTTGGTGGGCGGACAACCACGGTCTTGCTACATCAAAAGGATCTTTTGGATCTTATTTTAGGAAATTGAAATATTTAAGTATTAAAATCATGGTGGGATGGATACGGTGGGAAATTGTATGACAGACAATCCAATGAGTCTCAAACACAGATTTTTAGAAAATGAAAGTCCCCTTTCAGATACAATGTAACTAATGAACCACATCAAATATGCCCTCTAGTAACATTAAATACAACACTAAACTGATATAACATGTTTATTAAATGCCTTATTGATTATTTAGCATAAATACTCAGCATTCCAGGAGCTGTGTGCTCCCACTGTCACTTGCTGATGGGCAGGTCCCTCCATGTATCCCAACTTCACAGTGACATCATGTCGTTCTGCATCCTTCTGTTACTTTCTAGGTGACTGGCTGTCCCCTGTCACATTGAGGGAAGAAACAAGGCTACACTGAGGGTAATGATTTGTAGCAGGTGCTCAGGCTGGTTTTACATGCATGTCAACTAAATAGTGTGTCCCAAAGTGCACAGCAGATCAGATGAGGAACTGAGACCACGAACCCAATTCACACACAAGACCCTGACTTAGGCCCTGACTACTCAGCTATAACGTCTCTCGACCCAAGGGATATAGGATTTTGTCTGACCTTTTTTTTTGAAGGTCTCATATCTAAAAATATGAGATTAAATTCAAGAGAAATAAAAAGGATTGATTTGATCTTATATCCTATGTCTCGGTATAATTTTCATAATACCTTATATTTATAATGACAACCTATTGGCTATTCTATGAAATAAAGTGACTAGGCCTTAACAGGGATGCATTACTCATTTTATCAATTACAGAGAGTCCAGCTGGCACACGGGTTGCACATTTGGCTGCTAACAGAAAGTTCAGGGGTTTGAGCAGAGGGAGGAAACTGAGGCATGAAGACCTTAACCTTGATCTTACCCTTGCAAATCCTATGGGGCAGTTCTGTTTCATTGGGTTGTTACAAGCCAGAATCGACTCAGCAGCAATGAATTTGTTATTTTTATCCTTTGGTTATCAATTAATTTGCTAGCTAAAGAATTAAACCGATTGGCAAAGAACCAGATTCTATTCCCATTTCGGCGACTAGCTGCAGCACCGGGGTAAGCTATGTCATTCTGCAAGTTACTCAGCTGTGAAAGGGAGGCTTGGATTAGCTGGTGAATAAGAATCGCCTAACTGCCAGGTGTTTATTTCTTCTGGTGAATTCAAACCAACAATCTTTTGTTTGGTGTGAATTGTTTGCACCACCAAGGGACCTTATCAAAAACCAAACTCACTGCCATCGAGTTGATTCTGACCTGGAAGGAAAGGCAGAACTGCTCCTGTGGGTTCCAAGACAGTACATCATTACAGGAGTAGAAAAACGCGAACTTTCTTCTGAAAAGGGGCTGATGGCTTTGACCGGTGGTTAACAGGCTAACTCATAGTCCACTATTGCCACCAGGCCTCCCGGATTTCCGGTATCTGTATTTTAAAGCATTTGGGGGGAAATGATAGTTTCGGGGGCATCGACAAGTACAAAGAATGTTATGTACATTGTTGATTATACTATTGACAATCACTTGCATACCAGATTACAGTTGTCACAGATGAAGGATGCTTCCACAGGCAAAGTAGTGTGTTTCAAAAAAGGTCACCAGGTAGTAAGGGGGAAAGCCCGCACAATAATGCTCTGCAGCTACGACCATGCCATCTCTCTAGCCATGATCAATTTTGCAAGTACACAAATGGATGACTTTAACCTCATGGTCCAACTTAGGGGCAGCCTCCAAGGTGGGCCACTCATAACACCTTCTCAGACATCATTACTGACTTTTCCTCACTGGCTCAGCAGTGGATATCTAGCTCATTTATTTTCATTGACCAGAAATGACTTGCAGAAGTGGCTTAGTGAATACATAGAATATTTTCCTAGGAAAGGTATCAGCCAAGCAGTGGGAAATAGTGATCATCATTTGTGGAAGCAGCAATCTCACTTCTCCACCATCCTGAGCTCGCTATTGACCTACATGATTAGAAAGAGTGCCCTTGATTTTAACTTTCACAACTGCTCAGGTCCTTTTTGAGACCCAGGTTGTCCAAAACACCTGAAGTCTTGCGCTTAAAACAGACATTTCCTTTAGTAAATTTGCCCTTGGAGTGTCCTCCAGGTCAGGAGAGTTACTATCGTGGTCTGGAGAGCTTAGTACATCATACAAATGTGCTTCCCCTTTCAACGACAAATGACTATCTCTTCCTGCTCATCGTTCAAAATGGCCATTCCCTTCCCGCCACTCTGCTTTATTAGTCATGCCATCAGATCCAAACACCTGAGATTTATTTAGGGGGACTGTTCCATCAATTACAAGACTTAACGCATGAGTTTCTCAAAGGGCTCCGCGACACCTGAAATAAGTTCTGAATAGCTAGGGGAATTACAATGAGCACGCGGCTCCTGACAACCATTAAAATTGAATGCTTGGAATGAAAAAAAAGGATGGCTGACGTTTAATAAGGGAAGAACTCCTCCTGGTGACTCATTAGATGGGTGACGATTTTAATGCACAGATGTTGAGTTTCACTTCCTTGATAGAGCGTGGGCCTGGGAATAAATCACCCGGATGATGGAGCATGAAAATCAAGACAGCTTGAGAGCAGCTCACAGAGAGTAGCTGATTTCAGGATATTTATGCGCTATCCACTTGCCTGGACATCTCCTCTTCCATCCTACCTTGCTTACAGTTACTGTATACAGAGATGCCTAAGTTAAGGAGAACGTCGGTCAAGCCAGAGGGAGACACCCAACCCGATGGAGTCACCTGACACAATAGCTGCAACAATGGGCTCAAACAGCAGTGATGGTGAGGGTGACGTATGGCAGGAAGTCGGTCAGTCTGGTAATACATGAAGCCGCTATGCTCTGACTGAGCATCGTCTATCAGGAAAACCAACCCAGAGTCACCAAAGTAAACTTAAGCTAAAAATCATATCATAACATTCCTCTGCTTGCCCCTCAGGGATTCCTACATCCTAGGAGCAAAGCCTGAATCCTGTCCCATAGCCTTACTCTCCTAACTAGGTGTGATTTGGTCCCTATTTGTTAAGTAGGGGAGATTTACTTCCTAACACTTTTGCTCAAATGGTATTGATCTCTGAGGGTCCCAAGTGCCTTCCTATGAGAATCCTGTTCATAAAATGAGAAACCAAACCATACACACTGCCAGCGAGTTGATGCCAACTCACAGAGACCCAAATAGATAGGGTAGGATTGCCCCTGTCAGTTTTCAAGACTGTAACTCTTTACAGGAGCAGAAAGCCCCATCTGTCTCCAAGGAGTTTTGAACTGCCAACCTTGTGGATCTCAGTTCAATGCATAACCACTAGCCACCAGGGGTCCTGTTCATACCTGAAGGCCATCACAAAACCCAGCTCTGCTGGCTCGTATTCTCTCTTGTATTATGTCATCTGACTTTCCAATGACCTGAGACTGTCTTCAAGATCTTTGTATATATAACTTAGTGCTCAGCCCTGTGACTTGGGGACACTAGGCATTAAGACCACAGGGCAGCTACAAAGCTAAAGCAGGCCACAGGGAGCAAGAGTCTGTTGGAAACTTCCACTGTGTCTGTTTCTCGACTCTCAGCTCCCTTACCCTGCCTCTGGTGATGAGCATACACAAGGCTTACCAGCTGTAGAAAGTTTCTTCAGAATAAATCAGTTCAATTTTGCTCTTTAAAACCCTTGTGGGGATACGAATGGAGTGTTTACAATTCTGTATATCCAAAGAACTGCATGCAAGTGCATATTTCTTCTGGGAAGTCTATTTTTTACTCAGTCTTCACAGCCCCCTAACAAGAAGACATCCAGACAAT
>NW_022111379.1:21927782-21929705 GCF_000313985.2 Echinops telfairi
TCTACTTTACAAACCAGCTAGATCAGAGGATGAACACAGGTATACATAGGAACTGGAAACACAGGGAATCCAGGACAGATAAACCCCTCAGGACCAATCATGAGAGTAGCGATACCAGGAGGGGTGGGGGGGAACTGATCACAATGATTTACATATAATCCCTTCCTTGGGGAACAGACAACAGAAAAGTGGGTGAAGGGAGACATCAATCAGTGTAACATGACAAATATTAATAATTTATAAATTATTAATAATTTATAAATTATAAAGGAAGGAGGTGAAGGAGGGAGGCAGAGGGAAAATGAGAAGCTGATACTGAGAAGGGCTCAAGTAGAAAGAAAATGTTTTGAGGATGATGATGGCAACAAACGTACAAATGTGCTTAACACAATGGATAGATGGCATGAGCGCCCAATAAAATGATTTTTTTTTAAAAAGATTCTGCTTGCTTTAAAACAATAAAATCAGTAAGATGGAGGCAGTGTGCTGGGCTCAGATATAACCGAGAAATGGATCCCATCCTCACTGAGCTTGTCCTATGTTCAAGAGAAAGGAAAATACACCAAGAATGGTGTGGAATCTGCATAGTTTGTAGAAACTGAAAGACACCTAGTAGTTGTGTTACTAAGGGAATCACTTTGCTTCGGCTTTATTAAAAAGACACGAACTTCTTCTGAGTAGAGCTTATAAGAGTATCTCCCCCCACATGTTACTGCTCAGTTGAGATGAGAGCGCAGACAGAACACTGAGAAACGTGCCTCAAAGCTTAAAAAGTTCTCAAGCAACTCATGATTTAACGTGTCTGGGTAATAACGATGTGTCAAATGAGTGATGCAGACAAAAAGAGATGTGCAATTTTGGAGGAGGAGGGTCTGTGGTAAAACGCGATAAGGCAATATTCAGCCACGTGATAAAGCGTGGCTCCGAAATTACTCAGGCAGTGTATATGGCTTAGACAAAAAGAGAAACCAACTCCAATCATCACCAAGTGGATTCCAACTCCTGGCAATGGCACTGAGTCCAGGTAGAACTGTGCGCCACAGTTTTCAGGGCCAATTTACAGACGTGGATCAACAGGTCCTTCCTCACACATCCACCCTTTTGGTTAGAAGGCAAGTACGTGAACCATCACACCACTCAGAAACTCCTTAGATGAAGGAGAAGAAAACATGAAATCTCCAACAGTGCATAACCAGGGCGATTTTAAAAGTTGGTTGTAAACACCGAAGTGCCTTTTGGTGTTTTTAGTCTCAGAACCCTGCAGTAATTTTAGAAGCACTCTAGGGAACAAACATCCTGTAGCTCTTTCTAGGCACCTGCTCACACAGCTCATTCTAGCACTTGAAGGGGAGGGAGAGAGCAAGGGGATTTGGGTTACAATTCAAAAAGACAACTGACCATGGGGCTGTTTTCTGCAGAACTCTATAGGATAACACATGAACTAACATTAAAAAAAATTTTAATCGTTTTATTAGGGGCTCATACAACTCTTATCACAATCCATACATACATCAATTGTGTAAAGCACATTTGTACATTCACTGCCCTCATCATTCTCAAAACATCTGCTCTCCACCCAAGCTCCTGGCATCAGCTCCTTGTTTTTCCCCTCCCTCCCCGCTACCCCCTCCCTTGTTAACTTACAAATTATTATTTTGTCATATTTTTCACTGTCCGACATCTCCCTTCACCCACTTTTCTGCTGTTTGTCCCCCAGGAAGGAGGTTATATGTAGATCCCTGTAATCGGTTCCCCCTTTCCAAACCACCCTCCCTCCACCTACATCATTTCCACGAAGAAAACATGAGGTTACAGAAATCTTTCAATATCCCAATTGCTTTTATTAGGCAGGCCAGTAGCACTCGTCTCCCCAACTTCAGTAGAAAGTCTCATCTTCTACGTAAGGACATCTAACCTGCCTCA